>NC_057803.1:726565350-726895522 GCF_018294505.1 Triticum aestivum | reverse complement strand
TTTGCATGCATGGTGTGGAACCATGTGTTGACAGCATGTGGGCACGTTGAGTGGATACCGCATGCCAACAACACTTTGGTCGGATGGGATTCCCTACTCGTGGAGGTGGGCTCCAACGATTTCATGACCATTCTTATGCTCACAACCAGGGAAAATTGAAAGCACAGAAACATGGTCGTCTTCGATCATGCTACACCGGCGGTAGAGCAAGTCTTGTTGGTAGTGTTGCAGGAAGGTAGAGCTTGTGTGGCTGCAGGCTATCTGCGTACTGATGCAGATGCTTTGTGTGGGTAGCTACATAGGTGGAGAGATTTTGGGAAGAGTCCATTATGAATTAGTCAGGTAGATGAGGTGTTGCTGTATCGTATCCGATTGTACGAATATTGCACTATTGTTGAGATGTCTAGCTATTTCTCCTTCAATATATGATACACTTGTTTGTGCATATCCTCTTTTTTATAAAATTTCAAGAACATGGTGGCCACCATCTACTTGCTCCTCTCAGCTGGCCTATATGTGCAAGACATTTAGATGTGTACGTACATCCATAGTTTTAGCAATTTTGCTCTGGAACTAAGACGGGTTGGCAAGTTTTGGAATCACAAGAAGGGGCCACACTTGTAGATGCCCTACAATGGACACGGACTACCTACAGAAGGCGATAGAAGAAAGTGACATGGACAGCCTACCGCAGTCGATAGAAGAAGTCGTGCACATGTGAAGGCAGTGCCGCATTGAAGAATATAAGCTTTCTGGAGGCACCTGTATAAAAGGCAACGAAGAGCATACTCTTCCATATAAACATCCATTTGATCCGTTGTCACAGTATGATCTGATTTTACTATATTGCAGGTACAATAATCTATTGTCTGTGCTCGTGCAAGGAGTCCACAAAAGATAGTTTAATATAAGTTTAGGAGGTATCATAAATGAAACTACAAGTGTTGTTTGAACTAGAAGCCATGGTCACTTGAAGGTCCACTCAAACTATGGTGTGTGGGTGTCTTCAGCCAGAACGAGCTGACCACCACAGTGAAGGACCCAAATGAGAGCTTCATCAACGGCACGTAGAGTGCACAGTAATTGGTGATAAAGCAGTGCGACAGGGCGCCTGACGCTAGACTGAGAGAAGCGGAAACCAAAAATCTTGTGAAAGATGGGCTCTTGCTACAGTTGGATGGCGAGAAATAGTCATGTCTGGCTAAGAACAAGGATAACAAAACCTATGTTGGGTGGAGGAAACTAAAGCCAACTTCGGACTAGGTTGTTCTTGCCCAAAAGAATCGGTCGTGGGCCATTGCAGCTTTGTCATGGGCATCACGAAGAACTCAATGCCGGGGCCAACACCAAGCCCCCAACGACCCTGACAAAGCTTAAAGCATAAATTGCATTGTCGATACATGAAGTTGTCTAGAAAGTTCACTTTCATACATCAAGTATAAAATTTCTCACTTTCATACATGATGTTGCATTGGTAGGATAAAACAGTACAGCACAGCCGAGTGAGCCCGATGTGGCACGCTGCGCGTGATGTGTACCTCTTCGCCTGTAGTTGGTCGTGTGTTTTTTGAAAACTTACAATTGGCACTTTTCATTTTGGTCCTTGTTGGTCATTTAGCGAACAAAAGAAGCACTGCCGCTGAATTCCCAAATCGATTTGGTACTGTGCATATGTGGAATGGTGTATCCAGAAACATGTGTCAACATTATTTGACATGATTCAGTAGTTGACATATATTTAGAAATTGAGATCGCAGCTAAGAGAAAACATATATTTGACATGACTCATTCAGATACTGCAAGAACAACCATATAGTTGACATGATCCAAATATATTTGATAGAAAGCAAAATAAATGACATAGTTTGCATCAGCATGTCATGTTCACTACAGAGTTCAAAACGTCATCAGCAAAATACATGTCTACACATGACCAAAAGAATTACTAGCTTTCCAAGCTCTAGTTGAGGACTGTTGATTCCTGAGTTGAAACGTTTGCTAGGCCGTGCCCTTTTTGTCCCACCAATGCAACATCATGTATGAAACTGTGAAATTTGATACTTGATGTATGAAACTGAACTTTCGGGAGAAATTCATGTATTGACAGTTCAATTTACTCAAGCTTAAATACAGGGATTTGACTGCACCACCCTACTTCTAGAATTACAAAATTGGGACTGATGAGGCTGGACCCTGGTTTAGTACACCCCTTATTTAACCATGAGATTCTATGCTGAGATGCGATGCGTGAATTTTCTTATTCTTTCCTTCGCAATTGGATTAGCATGTGGAGTTCAAACTATTAGGTAAACAACAAACTAGAGCAACAATATCTGAGAAACAAAAGAGATATTTTGTCCAACTATCTATCTATCTATCTATAAATCAATTCTATTATTTACTAAAAGAAAATTGAGTTTTTTTCTAGGATTTAACTAGTGAATATAGAAAAAAATGACATGGACAGCAATGAGCATCCAGGAAGTGTTGCCGCATTTTTTAAATACGTATAGGCTAGAACATCGCACATTAATTAGAAAATAAAGCCATTGTTCTGCTGAATCGATTAAAACTATAAATCTATGACAATTCAATCTACATAACATATATAACCAAATGGGACACATCATCTAAATTGTTTTGATAGTTGGATGGGGATGAAACAATTACATTTCTAGCTCCCCTTTTGTATTGCTGAGAAATATGCATAACAGTGTTTTTACAATCAATCTGGTATCATATTGTCACAATAGGCTTGTTCCCTTGAAATAGACGTTCATGGCTCTTTGCCCAGATTCCCCACGGCGGCACTTCATCTCCTACACTGTCATGCTTGCCAAACCTGTCATTGAAGAAACCGGCCTTGGTTGACCTCCATGTTGTTGTTCAGTGAGATTTTGTAGAGAGGCCAGTCAAAGTACTCCATTGGCTCGAAAGAAAAGAAGTATGATCTAATATGTATTCGATGGCCTCGAAAGAAAAGGAAGAGTATCTAAAAAGGATGGGAAGAGAAAAGAAGTGCAAGCTCACGCTCACAACTGTACTAGCTAGTGTTGTTCGACTAATTTTGCATTTGCTTCACATACCAAGCAAGATGGGTTCACTTCGACACCAGCGACACCTAACCTGATCGACCATCCAGGAGAAGAAACACATGTACTCTGGATAGAAGATACACAGGGAAGAAGCATCCCACAACATCACATGATAGGGGAGGCTGGCCACATGGAGATCAACTGTCTGTCATTGTAGCATATCATCCCGCGTACTATTACTAATGTCCAATGATGAAGCTACCAGATCCAAAATGCAACTAAGCTGCCTGAAGCGCGTTCTCATTGCGCCAAGTTATGGGTGACAAAAAAAGTGTGTCAACAGGGTCTTCAGCAACCTTGAGATACGCATTGCGAGGTTGGGCGCTTGGCCCTCCACCCTGGATGGTTATACACCCGCGCTACCACATACCCATAGCCAATCGGGCGCCATAGTGAGAACCTTGATGTGTGTTTATCATGATTAGGTAAATGACCTTGTGTTGTTTTTGGTCAACAAAAAATTTATAAAGACACCGGCTAAAGAATTATTTCCATCGCATCGGGACAAACACGAACTTGTGCCCATCAAGTCATTAAGTTAGTGATACTCATTGACCACCTGTAGCAAATATGTGAACCTATATCGCAATTTAAGTGATCCATAGGAATTGTGTTTTCCAGTAACATGTGTTACTCCTGCTCCTGGCTTCCTATGGTAATCAACCCTATCTAACGACAATGAAGAAGACATTCAGTTTGCTTCTTTGTCAGTGGGCGTTTTCTTTTGTCTCATACTCTCACGACCGGCTGTCGATTTATACCAGATTCAATGATTCCCTTCTCTCACATGTCCCTTCTATACCCCTCTTCCTCTTGACCTAGGAACATGGATAGCTAGTAGATGATGTCGTGCCCGCTCCCCACTTATTATTGCCGCACCCACTCAACCTCATGCTGCTTTTTTCCACTCCCCTGTTTGCACTATCTCCTTATTGCCATCTGTCCCTTCTCTACCCATCCGTTCCTCCCTTATATCCATCTATCCCTCGATGTCAGAGGGATGGACACCAACCGGTGAGCTTGTTACCTCCCGCCACTGCGACCACTAGCGCCGAAGCAAGGTCGAGCTGGACGGTGAGGTGGTCACGTGACTGTGGGTCCAAGGCACTCTAGATCCCGTGCCTCCTACTATGGGTCCAAGAGTCATACTGGTAATAAATGATGATGAACATTTGATGGAGGGGGCGACCAGGTGGCGGCTCACGATTGAGGTGGAGATCAGGTAGCTTTTGTGAGGTGCGATTCTGTGGCTGAGACGTGCTCGCCTCTGCCATGATCACCGAGTTGTAGAAGTCTCATTTTTTGTGTGGTTCAAAGCCTTTGCCAAGTGTAATGAAATGGGCAATTCACAAACTAAATGGACACATGTAAGGTGCATTTATGTCTATTGTCTACAATTATCTTAATTTTACCTGGTACACGTACATATAACACACTCGGTAGAGGCTTTGGTGGGTGCCCGAAGGAAGGAACTTGGCAAAAATCAAATTGCATGACAAGGTAAGCTGAGCATTCATAAATCATTTACTAAGTTCATATGTCCCTTCGTCAAGTACAATGGGTACTTCGGAAATGAAATTCTAGCACCACCGGTTACTACCGAGGTCTTGCGTGCACGCCATGTGTGAATGTATGCACAATGCATACGACTTCTCTACTAATTCAACTATTTTGTACAGTTTTTGTGGGACCACCCACTGTATAGGAACAAGACATTTACAACAAGGTCAAACTTGAACATGTTCTAAACAAGTTCAACATCTTCCCTTATACAGAAGGATGTTCTTCCGTCATAGTATGTGTGTCCTCGAGCTCGCATGAAGACAAAATATGTACAAGTTCTTTGCAGCGAGAACACACCATGATATCTTTCTTCTCTGCATCCTTCACCATCTCCTTCTTACAAGAAGACAACCACCCATCTTGGAGATTCCGTCACAGAGGAGTTCGCACAACAACTACATGTCACCCGCCGCCTGATGGACATCCTGCACACAGAAGAGCCCGTCGATGTGAAAGCAGGGGAGGCATAGTGGCCTGAGGCCAAAGTAGGTTGTGGAAGCCGCGACGACACGAGATAGAGAAATTGTGGCAACAGTGCACGAAACCCTAATGCATGTGAGGGTGCACTACAAGGGAAAAGCCTATACACAGAATCTTAGCAGCAGCGCAGCTGCTAATTAGTAGTAGCGCATGTGCGGGAAACTCGTTACTGACAAGTTTTTAGCAGTAGCGCGCTCGGTGTAAACCGTGCTACTACAAATATCGACCGACGGTGTCCACCAAACTCCATTTAGCAGCGAGGTGCCGCGAGCCGCGCTACTGCTATGGATGTAGTAGTAGCGCGCTTTTTCTGAGGTCGTTGCTGCTAAATTTCAAATTGGCACACTTTTTTGTCCCGATTAGCAGTAGCGCCGTTGCCCAAAGCACGCTGTTGCTACTTCCTTAGCAGCAGTGTGTTTTAACTCCCACGCTACTGCTTATCCGCACCAACCCACCACATTTTCCCCACCCGTCCCTCCCCCTCCCCCTCCTCTCTTCCCATTCCCCTACCTCCCACATGCTCCCACTCTCACTCTTCTTCTTCCTCAATACTTCTCCCCCATTACTCTCTCTCTCTTCTATCTACCTTTCTCTCCCTTCATTACTCCTACCTAACTATACCACCTCAAGTAATGCATCTCCTTTCTCTTTTTCCTTCCCCTCGACTAGTTGAAGTTGTCTCCTCCAAAATTAGGTAGCTAGGTAGATGTAGGATTTAGTTAAGTGACCTATTTGCCCCCTAACTAGATCTATCTTTGTCAAGAAGAGCTTTGTGCACTTTTGATCTCCCTACAACATCATCTCTACCGTGTGCTCGATCTCGAGATAGAGGTGATGAAAATTTCATGCTTTTGAAAAATGGAAATATGTTTATGTGTGTGTGATATGTTTGTGGAAATTGTGTGTGTGGCATGAGTTGACGCCAAATTATGCTTTTGAGTTGCCTATGTTTTGCCGAAATGTCAATTTATTTCCGTTTCGGCGAATTCCGGGCAAACTCTAGATCCATATATGTCCTATTTTTAGGGAAGGTCATGCCGAATTTTTGTATGACTTTGATGCATGCACACATTTTTATAATCAATTTGTTTTATTATTACCGTGCAGACGTTCATGATGGTCAGTGGAACGATGGTGAACAGGTGGTTGCGGTCGGCGGTGCAGGACATGAAAGAAAATAACCTGACAGAGGTTTTATGTCCGTGTCGAAAATGCAAAGGAATAGTTTGGCTCGACCCCTATGACGATGGTCGTGTCGAAGCGCACCTGCTCATGACTGGTTTCATGGATGGCTGTACTCAGTGGATAACTGAAGATGAGGATGACGATGTTGAGGATGCCGACGGGGCAGGCAATGATGACACGGGGCGAGACGAAGAGATGATCGATAATGGCGGCGGGGCAGAGGCGGACATGGCGGCGGAGAAGGGGCCGAACATGGTGGAAGAGAAGGGGCCGGAGATGGCGGCAGAGAGAACGACATGGACTCCACACGGCAGAGTTCGTCGGTACTAAGTTCAATCGCGCGGGACCCTCATGTTCAAGCATTACTTCGCAAGGAGACTAGTACTGAGAGAGCTGCTTCTAAAGAGGAGGCTAAGCTGGAGCAACTGGTAGTAGACTCGAACACTCCATTGTATGATGGTTGCAATCCTGAGGTGACCCGCTTGAGTTTCACGCTCCAACTTCTGAAGACGAAGGCTAAAAACAAATGGACTGACACTAGCCTCGATGAGCATCTCAAGTACCTAAAGGATGTTCTTCCCGCGGGTAATCTATGTCCTACTAGTATTGATGAGGCCAAGAAGATCATGTGCCCTCTTGATCTGCCTTGATCAAATGCATATCTGTAAGAATGTCCTTGAGAGCTTACTCGCAACACTGATGAACATGCCGGATAAGACCAAGGATGGGCCGAAGGCAAGAAAAGACTTGCATGATTTGAAAATCAGGGAAGATCTATACATGCTGCCCCGTAAAATGTCAGACGAGACAGAGACGAAGATAGAGGCACAGGAGAAGAAGGGCAAGAAAATAAAGAAAGAGGATTATTGGCCCCCTTCTTGCTTCACCTTAAGTCAGGCGGAGATCAATCAATTCTTTAAGTGCCTTACCGGAGTCAAAGTTAGTTCCGGTTACTGTGGCAAGATAAGAAGATATCTAGGCACGAACAAGAAAAGGTTCAGCGGGATGAAGTCTCATGACTGTCATGTGATGATGACGCAGATACGACCTGTTGCCCTTAGAGGGATAATGGATAAGCACGTTCGTGACACGCTTATTGGTCTCTGCAACTTTTTCGACGTCGTCTCTCGAAAGTCGATCAGTGTGAAGCAGCTCCGAAGGCTACATGAAGAGATAGTTGTGATACTGAATGAGCTTGAGATGTACTTCCCGCCCGCGTTCTTTGACGTGATGGTGCATCTGTGTGTCCATATTGTGGATGACATAATAGACCTAGGGCCGTCATTCCTGCACAACATGATGCCGTTAGAGAGGATGAATGGGATCATCAAAGGATTCGTTCGTAACATGTCCCGTACAGATGGAAGCATCGTCCAGGGCTATTTGACACAAGAGTGCATCTCTTTCTGTGAGAATTTTCTATATGGCGCAGACCAGGTGCCTGGTGTTTCTGTTGGTTTGCCCGTTAACAAGCACGATGGGAGGCTCGAAGGAGATGGTCACTGCAACGGTCGCAGGGAACTCCACGTGGCATACTTAGATCGACGCAGCGACTTTGACAGAGCAAACTTCACTAGTGCAGAACCGGGGAATAGCACCGGTTTGTAAGGCCCTTTAGTGCCGGTTCCATAACGGGCACTAAACTCTGGGCACTAAAGCCCCCCCCTTTAGTACCGGTTCAGCATGAACCGGTGCTAAAGGGAAACCACGTGGCACGAGCCAGCTCCAGGGGCCTGGAGCCCTTTAGTACCGGTTGGTAAGACCAATCGGTACTATAAGGTTTGGGGGGTTTTTAGTTTTATGATTTCTTTTTCATTTAATTTTGTGTTTCCATTTTAATTCTTTTTTGTTTGCTGGTATTTTACGATACTACACATTGTACACGTTATATATATATATATATATATATATATATATAAATAGAATTTCTAGTAGAACCAATCATGCATATATATATCATCAATGTCTCACAAACCATCATATTAATTAATTCACACATACACACATGTATAGCTATATACAATTTCTCCTACATATGCATGTTGCCTTCGGAGCCAGTGGCATTAGCCTAATTGGTGCCTTCGGAGCACGATGACAATTGGAAGTGGTTTTCATGAGGGCGGTAGCGGGTAATAGTATTCTCCCTTCGGATTTATGACCTGGTCGAGCAAAAATCCCGCTATTTCCTCTTGAAGTGCTTCTACGTGCTCCGTTTCTAGGAGCTTCACCCGCACCTCTCTGAACTGTTAAGAAGGAGATCAATATGCATGTGTATTAGTTGTGTGACTAGATATCGATAATGGTGTAAAAATTGTGAATAGTGTTTTGACAAGCGTACCCATTCCTGTCTTTGAGATCTGCCCCTTTCGGACGCCATCATGCGAATGTTCTCGCAAACGCAGAATGCACACAGATCTGTCCCCTGCGCCTGCTTCAGGGCCTTTACGAGAATGGAATTTGATCAGATAATAATTAATCAAGCATGATAATTAAAGGGATGGCAGCTAGCTAGCTAGCTAGTACTACTTAATTACTTACCTTGGGTCTTCCCCATTGAAGCTTTTTCCATTCGCCTTCCGTGACGCTGATGAACCTTGCCCAAGCCCTGCCCGCCGACAAAGAAAATGAATAAAGGGGTTATTAAATAGTTCATATCATGAAATGACGAACTAAATAGGCCGAGATATATAGTTAATAATGATTGAAATTACCTGTTGACTATCCCAAACAAGATGTTATAGTCAGTTTTTTGTTTGAGTAGTGGGTCCAGTATTTCAACTGTTCCAGCGTCAACTTTAATGATACACAAGACCCAGTGAAATCTGCATGCACACACGTTTGCATGTCTTAATTAAGCGGGCATATGTAAGCAAAAACATGTAGCTAGCTAGTAGGCAAAAACAGAGAATTTGTAGTACAAGACAGTGTGACTCACTGGAAGTTGTAAGGAAGTAGTATATCTTCATTGTATTTGAGGCGCTTCAAGAACTCTAGCATGCTGTCCTCTACGGCCTTTTGATGACGTGCATCTATTTTCCATGTGTATTCATTAACAGTGTTTGGGTCAATGAACCCAATGCCATAGCGTCCACCTTTTCTCATTTCATACATCTTCATCCTGCATATAATACCACAAAAAAGAATATAGTGAGGATAATTACAGGTAATGATTGATCAAAAGGATCACTATAGCTAGCTTGAGACTTAAATTACAGAAAGAAATCACTTACAGACAATAGCAACTGACGATAGATTTGTCGAGTGCGTCTTGATTGTATAACTGAAACAGTTCAGAATACTCAACGGACACATCTTTCTCATGGTAGTAATGCACCTTCTTGACATTCACCATGAGGGACAATCGATCGGAAATCTTGGTAATGTTCATGTACCATCGATGCAATTCATACATTCTCGTTGGGAGGTTCTTGACCTTGTCTGGCTCGACCAAAGGTTGGCCCCGGACATATTTCTGTTTTATTTCATCCTCTCTAAGCACAGGCATGGGCTCGATCTCGAGGAGTTGTCCAACAGTGATTTTGAGAACTTCAGCCTGCATTATATGCTCCTCCGTTATTACCACATTGCCCACCTCAGGAACGTAAACTGTTTGGCCACAATAATATTGGGCGCGCGTACTGTCACGTGTTGTTGGCACAACAAGCGAGGGGATCGATTGCGCCGCCCGTTCTCCCAGCTGGGGAATGGTTTTCCCGCATTTTTTGACAGCTGCTTCTTGTTTGCTCGATCCCGAGCTCGCCTCCTTACGTAGACGTGCTCGATTTAACTTCCTGATGTGGCGCTCATAGTCTGTGTCAACAGGCTTGGGAGCTGGTGGTTGAGCCATACGAATGAAGTGGTCAATCGTTTCCTCAGGCACTTTCTCCCTTGGCGGCAGTGGCGGTTTCGGTGCAAAATGGGCTTCCACCTCGGACTTCGATATGGCTGCGATTTCCTCCTCGGACCTGTCATAAGCCCTCTGCGGAAGAGGCGTGAGGCTTGGACCATATTTATATCGCTTGCCTCCACCTGTACTTCCTGTACTACCTCGACTCGTACCGCTACGCACCATAGCTGCGGGGAATCTCTTCTGTGATTGCTGAGGCGGCGGAGACGGCTGACGGGGCTGAGTTGGACGAGGAGGAGTGGCCGCCTGAAGCTGTGCCAGACTTGGAGGAGGAGTGGCCTGAGGTTGTGCCGGACTTGGAGGAGGAGTGGACGTCTGACGCTGTGGCGTACTTGGAGGAGGAGGAGTGGCCTGACACTTTGCCGGACTTGGAGGAGGAGTGGCCTGACACTTTGCCGAACTTGGTGGACTTGCAGGAGCGGGAGACTGCTGACTCGGTGGCGGACTTCGCTGAGGAGTCGGCTGACGCGGTGTCGGTGGCCTTCGAAAGATGATGCAATCCTTTTTCCATAGGATGATACGATGTTTGGCGTCTCTAAGAAATCGCTCGTCGTCACCTCCAGGATAGTCAAGCTCTAGCTCCGAATATGGGTCCACCACCTCATCAACCAAGACACGAGCATAGCCCGCTGGAATCGGGTTACAATGGAAGGTTGCCTCGGGGGGATTTGTAAAAGCAACGGCGTCCGCCACCTTCATGGATATGTTCTTCATTTTGACGTGTAGCTCGCAGCTAGTGTTCTCCGTGATGTCATCCACGGGGTATCTACCCAGCATTGCGTCGTCCGGGGCGGAACCCACGCTGCTTCTCAGCATGGATGGGGCGGTGCTATCCAATGCTGGATCATTCGCTAGCTGCTGCAGCTGCTGAGACCCCCTTTGCTGGGTAAGTGAGTCGATCTGCTCCTGCTGCCGCTGGAATTTGACTACCAATTCCGCTTGACTTGCTTCTAGGCCTTGAAGGCGTTCATAGTCCCGCTTCCTCTGCTCCTCCTCCATCTTCCTCTTCTTCTCCTCCGCAATATTCTTTCTCGCACGGGTTCTATAGTCGGTGTTCCAGTCTGAAAACCCCTCATACCACGGAATAGCGCCCTTGCCTCGTGTTCTTCCCGGGTGTTCAGGATTTCCCAGGGCACGCGTAAGCTCGTCGTTCTCTCTGTTGGGCTGGAACACCCCCGATCGTGCCTCTTCTTTTGCAACAAGTATCGCATCGTCGGCTCCCTTCAGACTTGCCCTCGTCGAAACATTGCCTGTCTTCGGGTCCAACTCCCCCCCATGCGCATAGAACCAAGTCCCGACCCTGGGGGGCCAGCTCTTAGTAACCGGAGTGGCACCTGCATCCTCCATCTCTTTCTCAGACTTATCCCACTTAGGCATTGCCACCGCATAGCCACCTGGCCCCAGCTTATGGAACTTATCCTTTTTTCGGCATTCTTCTTGTTTATTCTCGGCCGTTCCTTAGCTAATTCCGAATCCTTGAATTTCACGAAATCATCCCAATGAGCACGTTGGTTCTCTAGTGTTCCCTCGAATACTGGAGTCTTCCTTCCTCCCTTGACGTACTTGTCCCATTCACGATTCTTGTGGTTCTTGAATGCAACCGCCATCTTCCTAAGAGCAGCATCCTTGACTTTCTGCACATCTGCTTCTGTGAAATGATCTGGTAGGGTGAAATGTTCCATGAGAGTATCCCAAAGCAGATCTTTTTGATTCTTGTCGACAAAAGTAACATCTGGACGTGGCATCCTCTTTGCCTTTTTGTCTTTTGTCTTTTGCTGGCTCTCTCCATTCTTGAAGGGAGATCGGGAGTTGGTCCTTCACAAGAACTCCGCACTGACGAATGAACTTGTCCGCAATCTTCTTAGGCGCTAATGGTTCGCCATTAGGTCTGACTGCCTCGATATTGTACTTTATGCCCTCCTTCAACTTTTTGTTCGGGCTTCATTTCGTCCTTTTGCCTGAAGATTTGCTCGATCCGGATGGCTGAAAGAACAAAGATCGATTCGTTAATATATCTTCAAGTCATTTAAAACATGTGATGATCACCAGATACCTGCTTATATAAATATATATACCTCGCCGGTCTTTGTTGTTTCAGGATCAACATGTTCTTCGTCATCGTCATAATCGTAGTTCATGACTTCATCAATTTGGTCGTCGCGATCGAATATCATATCACCCTCTCCGGTGTTGTTTAGAAATTCGGAGCCGTCATAATCTTCTTCATTCTGATCATCATCTGGCCCGCGTATCATATCGAACATGGTCTGTTCTCCCTCTCTGTCGGTATTGTCTGCCATAGCTTTTATTTAACTAATTCAAAAGAAATATAAAACAATTTAGTATTCAAATTACATCGTCTCGAATAATAGATATAATCTCGAATACTTCGTCTAGAATAATAGATATAATCTTGAATACATCATCTCGAATAATATATGATATTGAATAGTACATCACGGGCTAGCTAATTAAAGATCGAATACTACAGAAGAATCTAGGACACTCGCGGTTCCTGCGGCGCGGGCGGTGGACACCCAAAGAGAAGGAACCCTCACAGGATCATAGCTGAAGTGAAATCCCCGAAGATACTGCCAGGTATTGGAGAACCAGCCGCCCTCTAACGCAACCATGTAGCGATGGACGTGCTCGTCCTCCTCCCTGACACGGCGACGTACCACCTCCGGCGGGGCCAGGTCCCTCCGCACCGAAACTGGACCACGCGAACGCCACCAAACGAGATCAGGGTCGACGACGGGACCCGGGGCCGGGTTCCTCATCAAGCGGCGTGCCCCTCCAGGCAGCACCTCCCAGTGCCAGCCCGGCGGAGCCCAGTCCCGGACATGGGTCGGCTGGACGTCGTCGCGGACGGGTCGACGGCGAGGATGCGGGCTGGGCATCGTCGAGAACAAATACTAGCTATATGCCCGCAAAAAGTAATATTTTTTTAATGATTGGATTTTGATAACTAAAATTTCTAACATTTCTACTATTTCACAAATCTATATACTATTTCATACTAATTAAGCATCTAACACTAAAAACAGAAAACACAACTTCTATACATCCATTAAAAAACTGAAAAACAACATTATATAAAAAATTTCCATACTAATTAAACACTAATTATATCCATCTAACATGCATTCATACATATATAATAGTGAAAAAATAATAATCTAAATAATCTAAACTAATTAAACATACAAAATACGTATATACTAATTAAACACTAAATAATCTAAACTAATTAAACATACAAAATACATATGTACGTGTGTGTGTGTGTTCATGCATGCTTGTGTGTGTGTGTGTATGGGCTCGGGGAGGGGCGGCGCCCATGGTGGCCGCCGGGGGCGAGGGAGAGGGGTTAGAGGGGGAGAGCTCACAGCGGGCGACGGCGACGGCGAGGCGACGGCCGGGGCGGCGATGGCGGGGACGGCGCGACGGGGACGGGCCCGGGGCGGCGACGGAGACGAGGGCGGCGACGGGGACGGGGGTGGCGACAGTGACGGGGGCGGCGACGGAGACGAGCGGCGACGGAGACGATCGAGGGCGGCGGCGACGGCGACGGAGACGGAAACAGAGGAACAAACAGAGAGGGAAGCTGAAATTTTCGTAGCTGTTGTATATATAGAAGGCACCTTTAGTACCGGTTGGAGCCACCAACCGGTACTAAAGGCCTGTTTTGGCCAGGCCAAGCGGCGGGAAGCGACACCCTTTAGTACCGGGTGGTGGCACAAACCGGTACTAGTTGAAGTTGTCTCCTCCAAAATTAGGTAGCTAGGTAGATGTAGCATTTAGTTAAGTGACCTATTTGCCCCCTAACTAGATCTATCTTTGTCAAGAAGAGCTTTGTGCACTTTTGATCTCCCTACAACATCATCTCCACCGTGTGCTCGATCTCGAGATAGAGGTGATGAAAATTTCATGCTTTTGCAAAATGGAAATATGTTTATGTGTGTGTGATATGTTTGTGGAAATTGTGTGTGTGGCATGAGTTGACGCCAAATTGTGCTTTTGAGTTGCCTAGGTTTTGCCGAAATGTCAATTTATTTCCGTTTCGGCGAATTCCGGGCAAACTCTAGATCCATATATGTCCTATTTTTAGGGAAGGTCATGCGGAATTTTTGTATGACTTTGATGCATGCACACATTTTTATAATAAATTTGTTTTATTATTACCGTGCAGACGTTCATGATTGTCAGTGGAACGATGGTGAACAGGTGGTTGCGGTCGGCGGTGCAGGACATGAAAGAAAATAACCTGATAGAGGTTTTATGTCCGTGTCGAAAATGCAAAGGAATAGTTTGGCTCGACCCCTATGACGATTGTCGTGTCGAAGCGCACCTGCTCATGACTGGTTTCATGGATGGCTATACTCGATGGATAACTGAAGATGAGGATGACGATGTTGAGGATGCCGACGGGGCAGGCAATGATGACAGGGGGCAAGACGAAGAGATGATCGATAATGGAGGCGGGGCAGAGGCTGGACATGGCGGCGGAGAAGGGGCCGAACATGGTGGAGGAGAAGGGGCCGGACATGGCGGCGGAGAGAACGACATGGACTCCACGCGGCAGAGTTCGTCGGTACTAAGTTCAATCGTGCGGGACCCTCATGTTCAAGCATTACTTCGCAAGGAGACTAGTACTGAGAGAGCTGATTCTAAAGAGGAGGCTAAGCTGGAGCAACTGGTAGTAGACTCGAACACTCCATTGTATGATGGTTGAAATCCTGAGGTGACCCGCTTGAGTTTCACGCTCCAACTCCTGAAGACGAAGGCTAAAAACAAATGGACCGACACTAGCCTCGATGAGCATCTCAAGTACCTAAAGGATGTTCTTCCCGCGGGTAATCTATGTCCTACTAGTGTTGATGAGGCCAAGAAGATCATGTGCCCTCTTGATCTGCCTTGATCAAATGCATATCTGTAAGAATGTCCTTGAGAGCTTACTCGCAACACTGATGAACATGCCGGATAAGACCAAGGATGGGCTGAAGGCAAGAAAAGACTTGCATGATTTGAAAATCAGGGAAGATCTGTACATGCTGCCCCGTAAAATGTCAGACGAGACAGAGACGGAGACAGAGGCACGGGAGAAGAAGGGCAAGAAAATAAAGAAAGAGGATTATTGGCCCCCTTCTTGCTTCACCTTAAGTCAGGCGGAGATCAATCAATTCTTTAAGTGCCTTACCGGAGTCAAAGTTAGTTCCGGTTACTGTGGCAAGATAAGTAAATATCTAGACACGGACAAGAAAAGGTTCAGCGGGATGAAGTCTCATGACTGTCATGTGATGATGACGCAGATACTACCTGTTGCCCTTAGAGGGATAATGGATAAGCACGTCCGTGACACGCTTATTGGTCTCTGCAACTTTTTTGACGTCATCTCTCGAAAGTCGATCAGTGTGAAGCAGCTCCGAAGGCTACAGGAAGAGATCCTGTGATACTGAATGAGCTTGAGATGTACTTCCCGCCCGCGTTCTTTGACGTGATGGTGCATCTGTGTGTCCATATTGTGGATGACATAATAGACCTAGGGTCGTCATTCCTGCACAACATGATGTCGTTTGAGAGGATGAATGGGATCATCAAAGGATTCGTTCGTAACATGTCCCGTCCGGATGGAAGCATCGTCCAGGGCTATTTGACACAAGAGTGCATCTCTTTCTGTGAGAATTTTCTATATGGCGCAGACCAGGCGCCTGGTGTTAGTGTTGGTTTGCCCGTTAACAAGCACAATGGGAGACTCGAAGGAGATGGTCACTGCAACGGTCGCAGGGAACTGCACGTGGCATACTTAGATCGACGCAGTGACTTTGACAGAGCAAACTCTTGGTAGTGCTACAACACCTAGACAAGGTAGATCCTTTCATGGCACTGCACAAATAAATTATCGCAAAGAAGTATCGTGACCGGGGGGTATGCAGGACGAACGCCGAAGTTACTAGAGAGCAAAACTCCACTTTCCTACATTGGTTCAAAGAGCATATTATTGCTAATCCCCCGGAGGAGGGCTCTAAGGACGGATTGCTCATATACGCCTTAGCACATGGCCCCTCGCCCAACCTCGTAACCTATCAGGCATATGATATAAACGGATACACGTTCTACACGGAGGCCGAAGATATGGACAGTGATGATCAGAACTCAGGGGTGACGATGGAATGCATAACCGGCAGCGACAACGGCGCAACTGAACGATTTTATGGAAGGGCCGAGGAGATCTGGGAGCTTGACTACTCTGGACTGCACAACACGTCGATGTTCCGTGTCAAATGGGCAAAGAATGTCGAAAGAGAAAACCAGATTTTCACTACCATGAGTATACCCGACGCCAAGAGCGCTACCGTGAACGCTTTCGCAAAAAACGAGCCATGGGTACACGCTAAGCACGTGACACAATGCTTCTTCATAACCGACCCATGCAATCCCAGTCATGTTGTCGTGAGGAAAGGCAAAAGGAACATCATTGTAATGGATGGAGTCGCCAACGAGGAAGACTATGATCAGTACGGCAACCCAATGAGGGAAGATGACGATGATGATGAAGTATACGTCAAAAGAAGAATCAATACTACATTACCTAAGAAAAATCATACTCCATGGAAAAGGCAAAGTCACAGTGAGGGGCTCAATTATTCTTCGACGAACAAGAAGGGAAAGCAGCTGACTCAAAAATGAAAACGTCAGCGCTGAGGAAACGTATGTTATCGGTCAAATGATGTAATATATATATATATATATATATATATATATATATGTTCCTATTTTGTATACACAGTTAGCCATTATTATGCATGGGTCCAATGATGTAATATATATGTTCCTATTTTTTGCATACATATTTAACCGTCAAATGATGCAATATATATCGCCCTCCCTTTGTTCACTACTCTCGGGAAATAAAAGTGGGAGAAAATAAAGGAAAAGAAAAAGGAAAACTTGCAGTAGTAGTAGCGCATTTCGTATAAACCGCTACAACTACTGAAGGTAGTAGTAGCGCATTTCGTATAAACCGCTACAGCTACTGAAGATAGTAGCAGTGCGTTTTGTCCAAATGCGCTGCTGCTACGTCCACTTAACCCAAAATTCTCACTATCCCTTCTTCATCCCGCCTTTTCCCCCCAAATCCTCACTCTCTCTTCCCCCGTAGCTCGCCCCCAATCCCGTCGCCGGCGCTCACCACCGACCCAGGCGCTCGCCCCCGACCCCGGCGCGCTCACCCCCGACCCGTCGGCCCTCGCCTCTCTCCTCTTCTTCCTCCCCTCCCAACCTCGGTCGTCGTCGGGCCTGCCTCCTCGCCCCTGCACCCTCTGTAAACCCCCCCTCTCTCTCTGTTAGGGTTCTTCGGTTAATTTACTTAGGTTTTAGTTAGGGCAGTATGTAAATTAGGTTATCTATTTAGGTATGAATTTAGCTAGGTTTCAAAATTAGCTTGATTTATATGCAAATTTGAACTGGACATGTGATATGTGGATATGTCATGTTTTGGACATGTCATGTTTGGAAAATGATCCGAGTGGCCTATGTTACGCCGGAATGTTGATTCATTTCCGTTCCGGTGAATTTTAGGCGCTCGATATGTCCATTTTTTTAGCAAAGGTCATGCCGAAATTTCCCGTGAATAAAGGCATGATTTGTGCTACATAGTTGGCATATCGAGTGCTGGCACATAGATTTCTTTTTATGGCATTTCTCATTTATTCATACTTTTAGAAATAAATGACGACACTTAATCATAGGAAACATGTCGAACAACGAAGAAACTAGGCCTTCTGACCAAGATGCAGACGAGATGGATTATGAGGGTGAACAAGAGTACCTCGACTATTTGACTGCTATGCAAGGTTTGCAGGTCGGCCTCGATGATGGCACTAACGCCGACATCGACACCGACGGCGCCGGCACCGATGGCGGCGCCGAGACTGGTGGGAAAGGTACTGGCGGGAAAGATACCGGCAGGGAATGTACTGGCCCCGATGCCGCTACCGAAAAGAGGAAGCATAAGAAGCAGAGGATACGAAAACCTAACAAACTAGGGATTGGACGACTTGTGATCACAAAGATGGCTCCTGGAAATTTTGAGCCGTTAGAGCCGGAAGAACCTCGCAAGTGCTATGGGAACCAAGTAGGATGCATCCTACGGGAATGCGCGAGCATCAACGATGATGACTTAAGGAGTAAAGAACATTTGACGTAGTTGCTCCTAACGAAGTTGCACAAGAGATTCAAGTTCCCCGACCGGGATGATAACATAGAACAACCGTGGGATGATCCGAAGATGAAAAAGATTAACAATCATGCCATGGGCATGTTCAGCAATGATTTGGCCTCCTGGAAAGGGAGGGCGAAACGAGCTCTTGAGGCTGATGAACCCCTGTCCAAGATTCTAGAGGAAAATCCGACACTTACGGAAGAGGAGTTCGAAAAGTTCAAGGACACTTGCGCCACCGAGGCAGCCAAGGCTAAGGCTGCGAAATTCAAGAGCCTTCAGCAAAGGAACACGGGTAAGCATCTCCTCGAAAGCCGTGGCTACCTCGGTAAAAGGCCCATATGGGATAAGGAGGACGCGTAACGTGAAGCCGCGGGTCTCCCAGACCCCTTCGCGAAGTTCACCAACCCCTTGGAGCATGACTTCATCAGGGCCCGCTACAAGTGGGACAAGGAGAAAAAGGTTTTTTACATGAACAAGATAACGAGGAAATTGATTAGACTACTGGAGAAGCAACACCATCTTGCAGCCGAAAGCCTTACTTCTCGGATGAGGCCCAAGTGGGACACCCCTCTCAACTGGGCCTTGAACGAACTTAAGGGACTCCCTTTGGGCCAGCGGCCGCAATATGGTCGTGTGCACGGCGCTCGAGATGGAGGCCAAGAAGCAAAAAAAGAAGTTTAGTCAGGTGGACATCGACGCGAAGGTGAAGCTTGCGGTCGAGAGAAAAGCAGCTGAGGACGTGAAAAAAGCAGCTGAGGACAAATATGAGTTGCTACAACAGGCAATCAATGCAGCTGTAACTGCCTGCAGAAATGATTTTGCTACTAACTTGGTTCCACTTATCATCAACTGGACGAAGGAAAATCCAGACAAGACGGTACATGATTTCCCGTTGCCTAGTTTCGTTGGGTGCAACTCCAAGAACAACAACACCATCGCACCATCAGTTGCTCACGCAACTGGGCCTCCTCTCGCAGCCGCTCCTGCTCATAGCAGCCCGTCCTCAGTCTCAGGCGCGCTAGGTGGGCCTTCGTCTTTGGCCGAGCTCGACGCCGTCACAGTAATTACATGTCGCACCAACATATATGTATAATATTCCATTTTTGTTGCCTTTCGGTTGTTTTACGTCACAGACATATGTGTTTGAAGGCGAAAGAAACCCCGTGCACCATACTCTACTTGATCAAAGGCCAGAAGGTGGACGTGGGAAAGGGGATGATAATGGACCCCTCGCAACCCACGTTCCACAACCAGCCGATCCAAGCCAGGCACTTCAGGGTTAGCTTGACCAGTGTGAAATCGGGGCACGACGATTTGCCTCCTCCAGTACAGCATGTGGGAGCGGACGACAAGACCCCGCCGTGGATTGGAAGCTGCAAGGGTTGGGTGCTGCTATGGCCGAAGAATCTTATTCGTCTGGAGCCGGCCGAGAGCACACCAATAACCACACATCAACAAGCATGTGCGGAAACCACCACCCCGCCTACGCAATTACCAGCTCCTGTAGTGCCGGGTGAGAGCAGTGGACGACATGATGAAGGCGGTGCAATAGTACTGGCTGATGTAATTTCTCCTGTAGAACAGAAAATGGATGATGAGACGGAGGTCGACCCTATGGATTTCCTCAATACAAACGCGTATGACTGTGACATAGATATGATGAGTAAACCATATTACGAATCGGGCTATCAGCTTGCTAATGAGTATATGGATGATATGCCCGGGCAGGGTCCTAGCAGGGATTGCAAAAAGTCTCTGTTCATGAAATCCTCACAGGACAAGCCTGAAGATGATGCCTCAACATAGGCTCAACTAGCCGGGCGCGAGGGTCGTACAGTTCTTATCCCGGGAACACTGGGGCAGGGGTTAATGAAGGGTCTGGAAGGTGTGCCCAAGAAAAAGGAGAGGAAGAGATCGGGGAAGATAACTGCCTCCAAACAAGCCAGAGCACATAGCAGCCAGACGATGCATTCTGAAGAGCGTGTACCCATGAAAGGTGCGGTCATGTTACATCTCACGGGCGAGCCGATGCTACCGCCGAAACTGCTGGAGGCACTATCAGGGGATCTCAGGAAACTGCACGACCATGTGCTACCGACTGAGAAAAGCCTACTAGCCTCAAAGTATCCAGGATATCTGACATACGCGGCTCGTGTGCCTGAGGGGAAGTGCTACATTGAGACACGGCCTGTGGAGGTGTTCTTCCTGCGGTTTGACCATATCTTTGAGATGTTTCTAACAAGGCGGCTCGATTTTACAATCGTCCACCTTTTTGCACTACATATGAGCTCCGTCATGAAGAGTTAAGAAGTCTCGCAAATCTATGTGGCGGATCTGTACTACATGCATGAGTCTTTCTTGAGTCTCGGCGACTTTGAGCGTGAAACTGCTAGGGAGTACCTCCAAAACTTCATGGTACAGAATAAGGACCGGGAAATTGTCCTCGTGCCTTATCATCCAAAGTAAGTTAGTTCTGAACAACCCTTTCGTACATTTCAATCATTCCTTCTCTCTCATATGGGGAATAATTTGAGGTGTCTTTTCCCCGCAGCAACGGGCGCGCCATCCTTATCGTTCTTTACCCTCAAGTCTCCCACGCCGTGTATTTTGACCCTTCCAGAGACTATGAGGAAAAAGACTACACCCACATAATGAATATTCTAGATGATGCTCTCCAATGCTTAAGCTTTAGAGGTGGCCACGTGCAGATCAGGAAACAAAGGAACAAGAAGATGTGTTTCGCGCATAAAACTAACTTCTCCTGCATCCATGTCCCAAAACCAAGCAAGAAGGATGGATTCTACATCGTCCATCTCATAATTCAGTCCAACACGGATCACCAAAAGCTTCGCATGAGAAGCAGAAATGATGATCATATCCACAAGTGGCTAGAATCTCTTGGAGAAGCGGATTATAAACTTAGAGATGACTTCTTTTGCATCCAAAGTGACATTGCGACGATCATCATGAAATAAGCCGTCGATGAGAAGGGGATGTTCCACGATGGCCCTATATCGCGAGCTGATGTCCGAACTCGCATAGGCATGCAACGTCTAGACCTCACGCTGTTCAAGAAGCTAGGGTTCATCCTCGATGATATGGAATGATGGAACTTCTAGTTATTTATGATGCCGATGATGATGATATGTGTCGGTTGAACTTGTATACTTTTTGTAGCGATGAAACTTTGTGATGTCCACGGTCCCTGCCGAACATGCGATGACCTGCGTACCTCTAGTTAATTAATTTGCATACTGTATGTTGCATCTAGTTGCTAACCCTTTCTTTTTCGGTTTTTCTCTAGTATATTTTGTTGCATATATATGATTGTACATCCTCTTCATGAACATGCATCTCTAACAGGTACCTAGTTTCTTGATGGCGAGATGGAATTGCTATGTCGTGTACAAAGGGAAGGTTCCGGGGGTGTACAACGAGTGGCATGAGTGTCAGGTGCAAGTGAATGGGTTCACGGGCGCCAACCATAAAGGCTTCAATAGCAGACAAGAAGGAGAAGCTAGTTACTTGAGGTTCACGCTAGCGCGAGAGAGGACTCGTAACCGCCACCTCATGTACTGCATAGTTCCGCTCTCACTCATAGTAATAGCTCTTCTTGCGTATACCTTTGTTTATATGGATGGCGTTGTTGTAGTTGCAAGTATTCCAGACTTGCATGTATCGCTATTTTCGAGATGATGACAAGATACCACTTTGTGTTGGATGATGATTATGATGAGACTATTTGTATGTATATGCTATGATTACATTTGTGGTCTCATAGGCATTTGTATGTGTATCATGATGACATTTCTATGTGCTAAAGATTCTTCTATAAAGCCTGTTCAAATACAAAACAAATATGCCGAAAAAACAAAAAACTACTTAAATTAGCAGTAGCGAGTGTATAAAAGTTAGCAGCAGCGCCGCGATAGTAGTAGCATGTCCAGGCAAAGCGCGCTAGAGCTACTAGCAGTAGCGAGCTTCCACTACCGTGCTACTGCTACACTTGTGTAGCAGTAGCATTGGTGAGCACGCGCTACTGCTATGTGTTAGCTGTAGCGCCTTATTAGTAGCGCCACTCCCCGCGCCACTGATACACCTAAAACCCGTGCTGCTGCTAGCCTTTCCCTAGTAGTGGTGTCATGGACATGGAGAGGAGCGACTCGAGCCTCGAGGTAGGGGCTAGCAACAGAGGTGGAAGGCAGGGGGCGGCGGAGGTGGGGAACCCTAGAAGAGAGATGGGCGAGCGACACAAGGATCGGAGAGATCGAGAGAGGGAAGGAGTTGGGTCGATCTTACATCCGAGGAGAGAAAACACGGTAGAAACCTGGGTGGAGGGGTGGTGGGAGGAGGTGAAGTGAAAAAAACCAGACGAAAATAAACCATGTAGGGGAGGCTATCAAGTCCCACTTTAGGAGTGGAGATAGGCATATCTTTGTATTACATATAATATGATTTGTAATCATTTCCTACATTGTCTCTAGGATGGTCTTGTTGATCTGCATGCCCGATACTTTATATAAACTGCACGAGAGACTTAATATAATATGTGCCACATTATTTTAATTCTCTCTTCTCTAATCCTCTTCCATGGTATCCGAGCCAAGATGTCTCAAGTTGAGACCCTTCCAACACATGGTAGCCTAGACGTGATGGAAGTGTCGAAATAATGGTTCAGCTAGTTGGTATATGAATTCAATTTCATATGTGCCGCTAGCTTGTGACTTAGGTCTGCCATAGCTTTAAGGACGACCCACCCTCCGAAAGGTCGCTCAGGATCTCCATCGGGGCTGCGGAGCCCGAAAATAAGGTTCATCCATCGATCGTATTGATCGGTTGCCTAGAGTCTTTTTTCTGATACGTTGATTGGGATTCTTTTCTGTCTCGCCGATGGATTGATCGGTGTTCCCTTTATAATTTTTTGATCTAATATCGGTTTGCATCACTTTCCGCCCCGTAGAACCTTGACATGCATATGCTACTACAGGGGCTTCACCAACGCGCCAGATGCCCTGCAGTGGAGGCTGCTTGTGCGGTTCTACGTCGGCCAGTCATCCAGTGCCGTATGGACCGAGCCCACAGAAGCGGGCGTTGTTGGTTGCTCACGTGCATGCTGCTGGTGCCCCTATAAGAACTGGCATCCGCTGGTGCGGTCGGCCTGTCATGCCCGCTCAACAATCCATGCCGCTTGACCCGGACCATAGGCGTGTCGGTGCAGGTCTTGCTTGATCATGTCACCCACATCTCATGACTTCAATCTGCAAAGCGCACGTGATCAGGTGCTCCGTCAACCATCCGCATCCAGGCTAAACTCCCCATTCAAATCTTACGTGCATGCACATGTCACCTTCTACCTACGTGCTACATCAACCTACGTGCAGGGATGCAACGTCCTGATCACTTAGTCTACTCCAACAACCATTAACAAGAGCACTGGTATTGGGATCAAAACCGACAGCCCGGATGACGGGTCTGACACGTCTCGTTGGCGATTCTGAGGGCCACCCCTTCGCACAGCGGTGGACGGCATGGTTCGTCGCAGATTTCTAGGCGGTGAGGCTGCTCCGACTCCATCAGGGCGAGATCGTGCTGGGCGTTCGCTCGGAGACGGTACACCTCGTTGATGAGCGGGGGTACACTGTGGACATGCGTTCCAGGGGAGGGATTGTGTTCGCGCCTGGTGCTGTGGTTGCGTTATCCTGTCACGTTCCTTGCATCGAGGGGGAGACCCGGTGCGGGGGCGGCGCCTCGGGAGCCGGCGAGGGAGGAATTGCGGCCGGTGGGAGAGGAAACGCGGCCGGTGAGGGATCAAATCCGGGCGATGCTGGTGAGCCCGTACCAAATTTATCCTTCTCTCCGCCTTCTCTTCCACACACATCGTTCCCCCTTCCGCTCGCCGTCGACCGCGGCAACCATGGTGGAGACCAGAGAGGAGAAGATAATGAGGCTCGCGGGCAGAGACGCGCGCCTGCGTGCGAGGCTGCGAGAGATCGGATCGTGGTACACAAGAAAAAAACAATGTATGCGGAGGCGGAGGCGATCATCAAGGGGCTGACGGCGGAGGAGGAGGAATCCCTCTTTAGGCGTGGAAGGTGCAAACATCCGCTCCAGGTGCTGCTGTGGGCGATGGATCAATCGGATTCCCCACTGAGGGTGGTGGCACGGAAGTGGGGGGCCTTCACCTCCTTTCAAACGGCGTGCCTTGCCCCGGCCATGAGGGCATCGGCACAAAGATCTCGCGAGGGGGTGCTGGCGCTCCCTGCTCCAGGTTCAGCCGTGGCGCCAATCGTGATTCAGGAAGACCCCATGGAGCAACCGCCACAGGAGGTGGTGTGGGTGCTACGCCGCTCCGCTCGTTTGGCTCTAGCTCCGTCAACTCCGACTCCTCGCCGCTCGGCACGCCTCGCCGAAAATGAAGCCTGAAACCTTCACTAGCTAGCAACCGCTTCTGGAGGCTGGCTAGTGAAGGTTCGTGTAGTGATTCTGACAAGGTTGGTGCAGATTCAGGTGTGGATTGTAAGTATTTTTTTCCATATAAAACTCTTGGTGATCATACAAAAGGAGAATCGCATGTCATTGATACTCACAGCCGCATTAGGCGAGTGAATCGTAGAATTAAGAAAAAAAATGAATCAATATGTTCAGAGTATGCTTCTGAAGCATGTAGACGGTGTAGTTAGAAGTGATGAAATTGATAAACTGACATATTGTCAGGAGGGGTTTACTTATGTGGACTCACCTAGTTGGGGAGATTAGCACAAAAATGCTGTAGATCTAGCATTGATAAAAATTAAACATAGAAATCCAGCAATTTGGGATCATATCAGACTCCCTGGATTCCAAATTGATATTGGGAATGTTGAAGATAACTCAGTTGAAAGTAACATAAAAAATAACACCTAGGAGAATGTTGAGATAGACAGGATCGACAATAAAGCAACTGAGGTTGTTATCCCTGAGAATTTTCTTCTAGAGGAGGTAGTAGAAGAGTTGCAAAAGGGAGGGGATCTGCAGACCTGTGGGGAGGAAAACAGAGGAGAAAACTCCTCACAGGCTTTGTTTGAAAGGCTGGCCCATGTAGCTTGGCCCAATACGGGTGGTGGTTTCGGAGGCCCAGAAAGGAAAGGAGGAGGGGTGGCCATATATAAAGGAGGCATACCTCCTTCCGTTCCAGAGCCAGACTTCCTACACCCACCAAAACCTAAAAAAGCCAGAGCAACTGCTAATCTGGAGACAGGATTGGTGGAGGAAGAATCCTGCTGGGAGGAAGAGAGATCATGGCAGGCAGGCAAGATAATTGGCGCCCGAGACCAAGGAGAGGAACATGATTTGGTGGGAGAGGTAATTTCTATGGCAAATCTAATATCTGTGACAGAGGGTTTGGTAGGCAGGATGTGAGAGATCATGAAATATTCAAATGGAGAAATAGAGAAGGAAATTGCAGAGGAGGATCTGGGACTAATAGCAGTGGCTCAGGGTGAGAAGGGTCTTCGATGGGAAATGGTAGAAACCTTGAAGGCAAGTCATGAAGATTTAATTCGGGCAGATTTGGAGAACAATAGGAAAAAGTTTAGACTGGGACTGGAGATATGGCCACTGGTAATAACTTTGTGGTGGCTAATCACAGCATGCAACAGATGGGGATGCAGGGGGGCCAGATGCAGATGGCGGAAGGATTCCCTATGCTAAATACACCTAATTTCCCTCAGATGGTGCCAGTTGGGATGGGGATGGGACAGTTCGAGTTTATACCGCAGGAACAAGTCGGACAACAATATCATCACTTGCTTTCCAACTTGCCAAAACAAGAGGTACTGCAGACATAGGGGCACCTGAAGGAGGATGGAGGAAAAGAAGCACCTAAGAAGAAATATTTTGGAAACATTAAGCACTTGTGCTGTGTGAAATGCAAACAACAGGGGCATCTCAAGAATGACTGCAAGACCAAAGTGTTTTGTGTGGTTTGCCAAAGGCCAACACATAACACTAATGAATGCATAGCGCTGAAACAAGCTAAACATGTTGCTAAGTATGTGGGATATGGAGCTAGGGGTCTGGGATGCTTGTTGGTTCAAAACACAAAAGATATAGTAGTTTCTGAGCACATAAACCCTATGGCTTTGATTACAATTCAGTCTGGGAAGTTGAATAAAACTACAGTGGCATATGGGTTAGCCAAAATGTTTGAGTGGGGGTGGACTTGGAGAGCCAAATTTCGAATCCCAAGAACCTTTTTGATGAGGTTTTCTAACAAAGCTAAATTGGTGTAGTTGAAGAATTTTGGCAAATTTACTCTACTGGGGACAGGTGCAATGGTTGAGGTGGATTTCTGGAGTCCTGATGACAAGGCCAAAGGAAAACTTCACTCTGTTTGGATAAAAATGTGGGGGGTGCCTGACACTCTAAGACATTACCTGGGAGTGTGTGAGATTGGCTCTGCTATAGGGCCAGTGGTGGAGGTTGATGTGGATCATATTCATACTAAGGGGTAATAAGCGTGAAAGTGGGGCTGAGAGACCCCCAGAAAATCCCAGCAGGAACTGAAATAACTACTAAAGACCTCCTATTATATTATATAAACCTTGAGTTTGATTCAGTGGCTGAACAGGGATGGTACAAGTTTGAAGAAGGAAATAGAAGGAAGATATTTGATTATCTGGATCTGGAAAACTTTGAAGCTAAAAGGGAGAATGATATGCAGAAGAAGAGTAAGCAAACTGACACTGGAAGGCATAGCATGAGTTTGGGAAGTTTTGGGTTGAAACAATATGAGCAAGAGGTGTAAAACACTAGAGAAAAAGGCCAATCTAGTGAGACTTCTAAAGAGACAGTGGAGTCAGGGATTGCAACAGAGATGCAGGAAAGGGAAGATAACTTGGTGAGGAGGCTACAAAAAGCAGAGGAACTTGCAGCTAGGTAGTCAGCATAGCTGATGATGGAAGAGAAAAGGAGAAAGGAAATGGAAATAATAAGGAAGAATTTAGAGAATGAGTTCAAGAGACAACATGAATTTCTGCAAATCAACCTGAAAGGAGTTGAGGAAGTGAAAGGATCACAGTCAGGAGAAAAAATGTTTATGGAGGGAGAGGGTGAGAAAGCTGCAGAAGAAGACATGGTGGTGGAAGACAAGCAAAATGAGGGAGTTGGGATGACAGAGCAAGAACTGATGGAACATGCAATTCGGCTGGGATATGTGAAACATGTGGATTACACTGCTAGACAAGAGACTGAGTCTTTTGAGACGAAGATAAAAAAGGCTGGGAAAGGGGAAATTGATCTTAATGATGAAGAAGAGGAGCTGAGAAGATGCATCAAATTAAAAGGAAAAGAAGATCGCAACATCATTGAGTTAGCCAAGGAAAGGGCAACAAAAAAGACAATTATGGTGAGTCATCTTATTATGGGAGTTTTCCTAAAAATGATAATGCTCTTCAAAACATTACAGAATAAGTTGAGGTCAGTTTGGGAAAAAACTCTCTTATGATAAAACACAACTTAGAATTGATCAAGAAAGTAGAGCAAGCCAGAATTGATTTATGGCTGACTGACTTTAATAAAAATTAGAAACAAGTGGTTTTACCTGAGGAAAATGAAACAATTGATACTGGGGAACATACCCTGGAAGATTAACGAGACCAAGGGGATGATACAAAGGATAAAGATGAAGAAGATGATTGGGAGATAGTCATATAACTATTCTCATCAAAAAAGGGGAGGAAAAAAAGCAAAACCACCAGAGGTTCTGGGGTGAAAGCTCTGTCAGTTGTGAACTTCCTAGAATCCTCTGGTAAGAAAAAGGAAAAGAGAAAATGAGAGGTATTTTCTGGAATATGAGAGGCTTTGGAGGAGACGTTAAGAAGAGATTTCTTAGAGAAATTATTATGGACATGAAGGTAGATTTCCTAGGATTACAGGAAACCATGAGACAACAATTTTCTAGAAATGATTTGTAGAAGATATGTGCAGGCAGGGATTTTCACTAGCACTTTACCCCAGCTAGGGGAAAATCTGGTGGTTTGCTTCTTGGAGTCAATTATACAACTCTAGATGTTATTTCTTAGTATGAAGGAGATTACCATATTAAAATGATTGTGCAAGATCTAAAAACCAGAATTATCTGGGACTTAGTGGTGGTATATGGTGATGCTCAACTAGAAAGAAAAGCTACATTTCTACCTGAACTTTCTAGAGTATTTCAATCCAGTGTCAATCCTATTTTAATAGGAGGGGACTTCAATATTATTAGAAAGGCCCGTGAAAAAAATAAACTAGGCACACCTGGACACTGGAGCTTCTTGTTCAATGCTATATTGGAATAGGCTGGAGTTAGAAACTGAAGATGAATGGTAGACAATATATATGGGGGAATAATCTAACTGTTCCCACATTTGAAAAACTAGATAGAATCTTATGCAGTACAAAATGGGAAGAGGTGTATCCTTTAACCCAAGTTTCAACTTTGACCAGAGAGAAATCTGATCACACACCGCTTTTCTTGGATTCTTGTGACATTCAAAAATCTGACCCCGTTTTCAGATTTGAAAATGCCTGGTTTATGAGGGAAGGAATTGATAAGATCGTTCATGAGACCAGGAATGATGGCAGGGTTGCTGGTGACAGCATTGATAGGGTATTGGGAAAATTAAGGTTACTTAGGCCTAAACTAAAGGGCTGGAATACAAACACGAATGCTTGGTATATTGAACTAAAAAAGATATTTTGCAAAAATTAGATGTAATTGATAAACACTGTGAACAAAATGGTCTTGTTGTGGAAGATAGAAAAGAACAAATGGAACTTAGAGCGCAACTAGATAGGTTGCTTCAACAAGAAGAAGCAAAATGGAGACAAAGAGCCAAGGTAGATGAAATTCTTGAAGGGGACAGTAACACTAAATTCTTCCATGCTAAGGCAAATAGAAGACTCAGGAAAAATAGAATTAATATACTTGAACAGGAGGAGGGGGGAATTGAAGGAGAAAAAGAATTGTTGGAGAACATCACAAACTTTTACAAGGACCTATTTGGTCACCCAGATGACTCTACAATCTCTCTGGTTATTGATAATCCCAGAAAGATACAGGAAAAATATAAAGTTGTGTTGGTTAATGAGTTTACTTTTGAAAAAATTAAAAATGTTGTGTTTAAAATGGCTCATAATAAATCTCCTGGCCCCGATGGCTTTCCTGCTGAATTCTATTAGCACTATTGGGATTTGGTCAAACATGATCTCAAAGCACTGCTGGATGATTTTGCTACAAAAAAGATTGATATAAGTAGGTTGAATTATGGGATTATTACTTTGGTTTCTAAAACCAAAAATGCCGGTAAGATTCAAAATTTTAGACCTATCTGCCTGTTGAATGTCTGCTTTAAAATCATTACTAAGGTTCTGATGGATAGATTGAATTTTGTGGCAGCTGATGTCATCTCTCCTGTGTAGACTGCCGTTATAAAAGGTAGATACATTATGGAGGGGGTTTTGATACTGCATGAAGCTTTGAATGATATAAAAAAGAAAGAACAAAGTGCATTGTTATTAAAGATAGACTTTGAAAAAGCATATGACAAGATCAAATGGTCCTTTTTGTTTCAAATGCTCAATATAAAAGGATTCCCAGCTAAATGGATAGACTGGGTGATGGTAACTATTAGGGGAGGGAAAGTTTGTGTGAAGGTAAATGAACATTTAGGGAAAAAAATTCATACTCATAAAGGCTTGAGGCAGTGGGATTCTTTATCACCTTTGAACTTTGATCTGGCAGCAGATGCTTTAGCCATTATGCTAGATAATGCTAGGAAAAATTGGTTGGTCAAGGGGGTTCTGAATGACTATTTTACAGATGGCATATATATGCTGCAGTATGCAGATGATACCATCTTTCTTTTACAAGATGATATATATAGTGCACACAATCTGAAATATATATTATGCCTTTTGAGCAAATGTCTGGGTTGGAAATTAACTTTCATAAAAGTGAGCTTTTTCTCTTTGGGGGGGGGGGGGGCAAAGATAAAAAAGAGGAATATGCTAAGGTTTTTACTTGTCCAGTAGGATCTTTGCCTATGAAATAATTAGGATTGCGAGTTGATAAAAATAGGATCAGAAACAAACACCGGAAACCTCCAGAAACTAAAATGGAGAAAAAAAATGTGAAACCTGGCAAGGGAGATTGCGTGCAAGCGCCGGGAGGGTCACACTAATACAAACTTCTTTGACAGGCATCCCTTATTTTATGATGTTCTTCTATGGATTACCTGTTGGGGTTAATAAACGTATGGATTTTTTTAGCGCCAGGCTACTTTGGCAGGAAGATGATAAAAAGGAAGAAATATCATCTTGTTAAATGGTCTGACGTTTGTAGACCTAAAGATATGGGAGGACTGGGAATTCAAAACCTTGCCCATATGAACAAAGCTTTATTGTGTAAATGGTGGTGGAAAATTTATAACACAGAAGGGCTATGGCAAGAAATTATTTTGAAAAAATACCAGGGGTCCAAAGCCCTTGGTAACATTATTGCTAGACAGGGAGATTCCCAGTTCAGGAGGAACTTACTGAAACACAAGGATCATTTTACTTCCCTATGCAAATTTCAGATTGGAAATGTAGGGAACACCAGATTTTGGGAAGACTGGTGGATTGGGTCTGCACCTTTATTCAGGAGTTTTCCTAGACTATATAATATCTGTTTTGATAAACAAAAAACAGTTAGAGAGATTTTTGAAAAAGAGTTTGACAATGTGACACTACTAGGGAAAAGCCTAGCAGCAGCGCGGGTTTTAGGCCTATCAGTAGCGCGGGCTAGAGCGCTACTGATACGGCGCTACAGCTAAAGCTTAGCAGTAGCGTGCCTAGACCCACGCTACTGCTAAATCGACTTAGTAGTAGCACTTCTCCAAAGGAGCGCTACTGGTAATTAGTAGTAGCGCTTCTCCTTGCCCGCGCTACTACTATTATTTCGTATTTTATTTCTTTTATATTTCATGTTGTATTCATACACCTTTACACAAGTTTTTATACAACAGGAATTTAGAGATTGTTTTTACATTATAATGAGTTATTACATCACGGGGTGAAAGAACCGTGGACTAGTTTCAAGTGGATGTCGATCCACTTGAAACTAATCCGCAGTTCTTTCACCCAATGATATAATAATATCATCATCATCATCATATCATTAACAACTTATCATCATAATACAGCATTGTCATATAACACCTCCTCAAGATCATTGTTTTCATCAATGACATCACATAGCAAATTGGTCGCTAGTCGTAATCACAAGTACTCCTCATCATCAACCCTAACACATTACCACATAATAAACATATTGTACCTCATAGGACCTACTACATTCTCTTAGGACCTACTACATTTTCTAAGGTAAAATAGCAAAAAACAAGATAGCCCCTGACTCTCCATTATGGAGAATGGAGATTATCCTGTCTCCAATTCTTGCCTTTCGTTGAATGTTACTTCCAAGAACCTCCTTGCAAATGTCCAAACATTTTTTCCATTCTTTGATGAGCATGTGTTCACCGGTTTTAGAAATCCGATATGCACTGGTGAGCTCCATAGATTTACCTGGCAGTATGTTCAGAACTCTAAGGCGACCATTCAGATACATCAGATGAGGCACACAATCCATCGGGAGTTTCTGTTGAAAAACATAGTAATAACTTCGTAGTTAGAAATGATGTACTAGTTTTAGAAGTATGCAAAAGATGCACGGATGTCGTAATAGTAAAAAATCTTACCAGGGTATTTCTATAGAAGTTACTGTGGTTCAACACGTGCACTAGTGGCATGTATTCATCATAATTTGGAGGAGTTCGATAATAGGTATTGTAATTCTCAAGATAAGTACAATAAGCGATCATATGACTTTTCTCCTTATAAGTTAATTCGGAGCCGTGGGTTTTGTCTACCATCTTCCGCACGGTCTTTGAAGAATCAAAATAAGCTGTCAATGGAAATAAGCTGTCAACTATTTTGAAATAAACAATATAAATTAGTTAATAACTATGTTTGAGAAAATCACATAGCGGTACAATCGGAAGTGTATCAACAAGGACCCAAATGTCCATATTGTCTTACTCGATGTCAGGATCACCAAGATTCATGGTGACAATCATACCCTCATAAAAATCATACCTTTTGCAAAGTGCTTCCCAATTTTTGCAACCAAAATGGGTTACACTCTGAGCATTGCACAGATTTACTTCAAAATCCATATCATGATGGGTCCTTAGGTGTATTTTCTTTGTTTCAAAATTTTCATGGTCTTCAAAACCCATCCTCTCCAAGACATAGCGTCCTGCATGGCATGGGATAAGCCAGTCGAATTGTAAAAGATGAAAATTAGACGTTGAAATAGTTGAAGTCATGCTTAATTATGAAAAAAACACTTGTCGTTGTTGCATACCGTTTCAACATTGAAGGTCTCCTCGAGCTTATTGCTGAAGCGCCGATCTTTGTCCAGCTCAACGAACCTGCCGCACATACCTCGATCGTCGTGGCACCAGCTGCACTCCCCCGGGAGACTGTCGTCGTCCGAGTACGATATTTCCAACGTTCATAATTCAAAGATTAAACTTGTACAATTAAAAATATGTACTAAAAAAACCTAAATGAGATCATTATTTTTCAAGAAAATCCAGGCCACTCGATATTTCCTACATATTCTAGCACAAGTCATGCCAGAATTCACGGAAAAATCCGGCATGACCTTTGCTAAAAAAGGACATATCGAGCGCCTGAAATTTGCTAGAACGGAAATTAATCAACACTCTGGCAAAACATAGGCCACTCGGAGGTGTAAACTAAACATGAACGTCCACTTGGGCAACCACATATCCTATTTGAGCAACACAGGATATACATGGATATTTGGCTGGTCTCACCTCGAGGTCGGAGGTGGTCGGTGACGGGGACGGTGGCGGGGATGATGAAGGGGCTCCTTGATTTCTGCAAAAGCAAAAACCGTACAAGTTATCACTAGTACATACCGAATAATTGCTTAAACTAAAAAAAACAAATATGACATGTTCAACTAGTTTTATTAATTCAACTAGTTCTTACCAAATATAAACTTACTATAAATAGAAAAAAACTAGTTCTTTCTAAAACTAAAGTAGTTCAACTAGTTATATTAATTATCTTACTAAAAATACATTAGTTCTATTAATTCAACTAGTTCAACTAGTTTATTAATTTACTTACTAAACTAGTTCAACTACAACTAAAGTAGTTCAACTTGTTTATTAATTTACTTACTAGTTACTTTAAACACTTACTGAAAACAGTAAAAATAAACTACATTAGACAATAGTAAAAAACATCTACTATTAATCATACTGCCCTAGTTAACTAGTACCATCACTACTACTAATTAACATCTACTACTACTAAAAATCATTATCTATGAACCCTAGATTAACATCTACTACTACTAAACAACATCTAGTACTAACTAAGCAGAGAGAAAGGGGGTGGGGGGCGACAGAGAGGTAGGGGCGGCGAGGGCAGGGTCGGGATTTGGAGGCGGCGGTGCTGGGTGGGCTCGGGTGGCGGCGGTGGGAGGAGGAGGGAGGAGGGCACGGTGAGAGGAGGAGGGATGGAAGGAGGGACTGCCTCGACGGCGGACGGACGAAGGCGGCGGCGGCGACGCACGACGACGGTTATCGGCGTGGGCGAGAGTTACTGAGAGGGGCAGAGTGAGTGAGAGAGAGGGTCAGCTGCGCGCGTGGGGATAAGGTAGGGTTAGTTGTAACGCGCTTGCCAAAACGCGCTACAGCTAATCCGAATAGCAGTAGCGCTGTGCAGTGTCGCACGCTACTGCTAAGTTGGACTAGCAGTAGCGCTTTGCAGTTAAAAGTGCTTCTGCTAAGTGTATGTATACAAAAATACGTCAATGCAAAAATACATTGGCCATCAATGATCTTTTTGTGTACAATGTCTACACATAGAGTTCAGTGAAGACCAACTGGTTGTGATAGTTTCGGAAGTAACATATTTAAGGTGGTCAACACCCTGTTCGCGGAGCTAGGTGGGACTAAACTTGTGGGCTGATCTTAGCAGTAGGGATTTTTTTAGAAGTGCGCTGCTACTAACTTCTATAGAAGTAGCGCGGTTCAATATAGGGCGCTACTGCTATAACTAGCTGAATGGCGAGGTCATGGCAATTAGAGCAGTAGCGCGGTTTAGTGCGCACACGCTACTGCTATTTTCCTTTCAGCAACGCGTTTTGCTCGCACGCGCTGCTGCTAAATAGTAGTAGCGTCGTATTTTGAGGAGCGCTGCTGGTAAGATTCTGTGTATATGCTTTTCCCTAGTAGTGTGAGCTTTAGGAGGACTTTGGCAGGAGACTCAAGAGAGTTATGGGATCACAAGAGGCCTGTAGCTCGGTGGTGTTGAGAGATGAAAATGATAAGATAAAATGGAGGCTGACAAAAAATGGGACGTATACTGTGAAATCTTATTATGGACATTTGATAGAAAATGGGATCAAATATCCACATTTGTATATGTGGAAGATTAAGATGCCTCCGAGAGTGGAAGTTTTTATGTGGCTCACTCTTAGAAACTGCATTCTCACGAAAGATAATTTACGTCGTAGAGGGTGGGGTGGAGATGATAAATGCCCATTCTGTGGCCGTGAGGAAACTGTAAATCATTTGTTCATATCTTGCTTGGTAGCTAGGCTGTTGTGGAACATTCTTAAATGTGCTTTCAATCTAACTGATATACCAGACGACTTAGATCTGGTGATGAGAATTTGGCCTAAAACTTTTGGAAAAGAAGAGAGGGGTTTAGTTCTGATAGGGATTTCGGCTATATGTTGGACTATTTGGAAATTGAGAAATAGTGTTGTTTTTGAAATAACAAGATAAATGATCCCTGTGTACCTGTCAATTTGCTTCTTAGAAACTTACATGATTGGAATATTTTGCAGAAAACCCCCGCAAGAAGTGATATGATGGAAGAAGGAGTGAAGCAAGTGGGTGAAGTTGCTGCGGAGGTTTTCAGAGAAGTACATGGATGGCACCTGGAGACTGGAAGAATTATGGGATAACCAAAAAAGCTTCAAGTCTTCTCTGCTCTATGTTACTGGGATGGAAACTTGGAGGCAGCAAACTCCGGCGTTTTTTGCTTCACTCTTGTTTTCTTTTGTATCGTGTTTTGGTCTCTCTGAGAGGAGATTATCTGTCGTATGCCCGCTTGGTCTGCTTGATACTCATTGGTCTATTAAAAGCTTTGTAAGGCTGGTTCTGGGACTTGAGTGTGAGCCCCAGTCCTCTGATCTCTCCCTGGCGACACTGCTTTAGGGGATTTTAGGTGGGGGAGGGATGGCTCCTCTTCCTATCCAATAGGGCAGTGCCAAAAAATGCCTTGGGGGGGGGGGGGGGGGGGGGGGGGGGGGGGGGGGGGGGGGGGGGGGTCATGCTCTAGTAGTTTAGTTTCTTTCTTTGTTGTAAGACTTGTTGATTTCTTTTAATGGAAATCAGAGAGGGCACTCTCTTTTATCAAAAAAAAAACATTAACAATCATCACCTTCTACCCCATGCCGTTTTGCTCGGCAGCCGTCCTAGATCCTCCTTTGTTGGTCTGTCCGACCTGATGTACATTTTGTGTTGGTCCCGTCTATGCAAGCCCGTTGATGGTCATACCACCACATGCTTTCATCCCCGATGTGTACCTAGTCTGGGAAAACCTAGTACGGCACATCATCTACAACGGTTTCGACAACATCGTCTTCGTCATTGACACCCTCCTCGACGACTGCCTCAATTGTGTCATCGTTTTCTTCCAGGTGTAGCACTGCGTACCACGGCTCCTCAGCGCTTCCTTACTCTCCAGACTCCATGTGCGGCAACTTCGACACTGGTTACACCAACCTCGACATCGACAACGGCGTCCCTCGCATGCCTACCTCGACCACGGCTACATCACCCCACGCTCTCATCTTCTATCATCGCCATTGGTAGTTTTTTTTGGCGGGATTGTTGGTAGTTTGTTAATCTACGCATGTACTATTTTTACATTGCATGAGTTGAATGGATATGAGGATTCGGATTGGAGGTATTCGTCTGCAGATGCATCAAAATAAAGGGTGCCCGGTCACGGTCTACGGACGGGTCAGAGCGCGTCCGAGGACAATTAAGGGGCCGGATTTGGTATATCCGGCATTAGATGCTCTATGTGCATCTGAAAATGTTTGAATGACGACCTACACATGGACAGTCAGCAAATGTAATAAGGCAGTGAGCAATAAAGAAATAACAACGGGCTGGACGGAGCTCCGTAAAAGGCAATGACTTGCAAGATGGCATCACACTGACTAGATCGCATCGTCGAATCGAATCGAGTCTCTGGGAAGCTCACCCACTTGAGCTTATGTTTGACCTCTCCAGATCCAGAAGGCGCAGCTGGTGTCCACGGTTTGCGGGGCACAACTGCTATCTTCAGCGACAGCCCTGCTGAAGATCGTCAAATAGAGAAGGCTACGTGTTGGATAACATGCGCTACGTATTGCAGCTAGCCAGCTTGCACAGACCCAACAAGTCTTCGGCTATGTTTTCATCCTTTTTGATAAAGAATGCTTTCATTATCTCAGAATGTAGCATCAGTCGCATACAAAGCATTATAAGTAACACCTGACATCTGCATAATTAGGACGCCCCAAACCCAAAAAGTTTGACAATAAAAAATGAAACGAAACTGACAATGTGGCAACAGTAGAGTCACATTGACCGACACTATGCCTATGTCAAAGTTGGTGGTGGATCTTTCCTGAGGTTATGTCGTTACCCATGTTGGGGAAACACATCCTTAGCCACCTTCTTCAACCGCTTATGCACCACTTTGTATATAGGTTGGTACTCCGCTCGTTGCAGAATGGTTTGTCAAACACCATCCTCAGTAAGAGGCTAACAACAGTTTACTAAATAGGGCCTCATTCTTGACATGCAGGTTATGAGTTCCAAGACTGCCTTTGTCTTTCGGCTGCAAACCACACTCCGTTTGGCCAACCTGTATTCTTCTTTTCACCATCTCAGTGCCAAAATAATCTAGATCTAAAATAGTCTAGTCTTTGCAAGATACCTTTTAGGAGTTGGAAGCATGAAAGCATATCGAGAACCATATCAGGGAGGATAAAGTTAATCAAAACAAGCCTTCCTCCAACTAAGAGCAATTTTCCTTTTCCACTACTCAATAGTTTCTCTAGATGCTTGTCTACATGCTTCCATTCTGCAATAGTAACACACCGGTAATGAATAGGTATTCACTGATATCTATTCGGGAATTAGCCATGTGGACAACCAAACTTGTTAGCATAATTGGTCGCCGCCTCAATGGCTTCTATGAAGCAGAAAAGTTCACTTTTATTGAAGTTAATTCTGAGACCCGACAATTGCACAAACGCCGAAAGCAAGAGTTTCAGGTTTCGAGACTTGTCCAGGTCATGGCTGTGTTTTCATTCCTATCAAAGGAAGTCTAGGTGTAGGTTGGGTCTGTTATTGACTCAACTATCACTATCGGCTGCTATGGTAGCACGTATTCTTTCATCCCCATTGTCACCCTAAGTATACCCTCTAGGCTTATTTAGATTAATCCCAAAGTTTTATGCCAAGCAAATACCAATCTCCTTGGGAGACTTCATAGGTGTGAGTGCATCGACCAACAGAAAACAGATAAAATGAAACCAATGTGATCACTAAATGGCAATAAGTGTGCTAGGATAACTTGCCACTTCATATACACGCTAGCAGGGCGGAAATGAATGTGCAACACCATAGAATGCCTACCCGTCCCTCTTTATATTTATTTATTAAGATGGAGCTGTCCATGTGGTTAGGAAGGGTGTCCCCCCTAGTGGACCATCCCTGGAAGCCACAGTGTCCCCGGAGAGTGTTCGGCCCTGCGGAGGCGCGGAATGGTGTTCAGGGAGGGTGGTCCTAGGGCCCTTTCCTCCTTTCGGGAACCCACCTGCTGGCTCGCAAATCACATGTTTCGGGTACATCCCGACGAAAACGAGGGGATGTGACAAGATAAGCCCATACCTAGGCAGGGGAAACGTATAATAGGAAGGTTAGGCATGGGTTGGACCATGCAGGACAAGAGGACACGAGTAAACATGCCTACTATAACCTACACCACTATGTAGGCCGCGGAACCCTCTCCTCATGGGATCGAGAGCATATAAAAAGGGAATGATGGCAACATTTTTAGGACAGGAATACAAACGAAAAATACAATAAAACATTAGCAGGGTATTACACCAGTCTGGTGGCCTAAACCTGGGTAAAATATCTTATCATGTGCTTATAGTGATCAAAGGTTTTCAACCCCTGGCCTAACAATCTAGGAGCAACATCGTAGCTCCGACCTCAAGATCACTCGTCGATGTCATGCACCGAGTAGGGGGTTATGGTTTCATTCATTGCCAACATTCGAGCGAATAAGGAGCGCCCACTATGGAGAAAGTTGCATGCACGGCGAGCTGGCCGGCAATGCATCACGTAAGGAAGGCATCCCCACTCTTGAATCCACCGGCACCAACGCCAAGATGCCCCCCACACACACACACACCTCCGTGTAAGGTGTCCCATTGAACGTCATAGCTAAGTGAGCCATACCTGCCCCCTCCTTCTGTTTGTTCGTCGTCTCAACCATGTGTCCTCCCTACCTAGGTGGACAACTGGCCACGATCGAACGTGGCTTGGGACATCATCATAGAGCATTTCTCGATCGCGCAAGCATAAAGGAGACGAGTCTCTCCTCATAGTGCGGTGGCTGGGTGATCGTGCCTGTGGTAGACAAACAGGCACCCCCATGTCCTCTCGGATGGATTCATGTCGTACTCAAGGAACTCGGTAACTCTTACGTCCCGCGCGATCAGTAACCCCGAAGAATGGCCCATGACCTGGTACTCACATGGCCTTCCGCTGGAGTACCATACACCTTTTGTGGTGTGCAGGAATGCAGGAACCTCGCACACAGCTATGGGGAAGAGCAACCCACGATGGGGCGTGGCGACTTTGAGCCAACTGCATGACATAAGCATCTTGGGGATGGTAGAACTCCTAGCCACGACCACCATGCGGTCTACGTTCCATTGGAATGGAGGTCACTAGGCAAGTGCATCCAGCATGTAACGACCACCGAAGGATGATGCCCTACATGTTTTTTCCCTTTGAAACGGCCTTGGGAATATCCCTACAGAGGCTTGCATGCTCGGGGGATCCTGACGAATGTGAGGAATAAGAGCTCGTGACAACACAAAAATGTAAAAAAATCGCTAGCTGTAGAGTCCCGGGAGAATGCATAATGAGCTATTATTACAGGAGCTCGTCGGCCCTGGAGCAAAACAAGACCGTGAAGACAACTGCCGACCATGCATCCTGCGGCGCGGGTGCACGACAGGGAAAGCGGTGCACGGCTCGGTAGGGACGGCCTGCACGACGTCAAGAGCATGAGTGTGCGTCGTGCTAACAGGTCCCAGGCATGCCAACTCCAGCGAGAACTGATGATCCCATGCTCAAATTGGAATGTTGTGGAAGAAGTTTTAAACCTACTATAACTGGATGGTACCGCTTAAGTCACGATGAGGCGGTATGTATATGTGCACGCGGACAGGAGCACACACAACATCATGATATTCATGGTTCGAATTTATTGATCAGTATTGATGTTACTTACCATTTTTCTATGTCTCAGTCTGCAGAGACTTGGTTATGTATTAGTCGATGTTATATTCATCAAATTTTATATTAAGATTCATGCAATTATTCTTTTTCATTTTTCCTTTTTTCTTTCTTACATGTTATAGCACTTAACTGAAACTTGGTTAAGTCTTAGTTGACTGAGACCGTCCTTATCCTTTGAAGTTCAACATCATGTTGTGCAGTGATCATGGATCCAACTCCAAGTAAAGATAGTAGCACATGCACAGTGGTTGTTGTGCCACTTTTACGATTATTGACCTACATGATTAGACTGATACAATTGCATCTAGGTGTTACGGTGAGTGCTCAGAACAGCTGATGAAAATAGCCTTGTGGATGCAGCGGCAGCGTACGCCAAATGGGGGCAGCGTACGCCGGTTGGTGGGAGCTCCATATATACAACGCAACAAACAATATTTGTATCCATATACACGTCCATTGGATGAGGCCTCACAAAGTTATCCCAGTTTTAAAAATTTGAACAGCAATCACCTAGCATCTATGCTCGTGCAATAGGTCCACAAACACCGATTCAATATAGGGTTAGGAGGTATTAGGAATAAAACTACATGGTTGAGGTAGCGTTGAAGTAGTTAGATCAAAATACCCAGCGACAACGGCTGGGGCTCCCCCGGGTCATCCAACAATCGGATGATACGGGGCCAGGAAGTTTTTGAATCATTGGATGTAGGAGTCCCACATGCAGGTCTGCTGCTTGCATATTCGCCTCCAGTGTTTCCTCTACAAGGTGTTATTGTACCAAGCTCAAGAGCGTTGCTGCCCTGACGGGGTGAACTGGGCCGTTGGATGTGGCAACTGCAGCCACATTTGAGCCATGTGAGTCTCCAGGGCCGTCCATTTCGAGCTCGTTCCTTGGTCACGGCGGGGTTGCCTGGGTGCTTCAATGACCATTAGCCCCGCATGTGTGTGGGGTTGTGTGGGGTAAATACTGGTCCTTCACCTTGCTTTGCATCATTGCGATGACACATCCATATATTTATTAAGGTTCAGAAGCATCAATCTCCACTAACAAAGCAGAACCCAAACATTATTACAAGCCACAACCGGCTCAAATAAGAATATAGGCCTATAAACATAGTGTATTAGAGGGTTGGACAGCCCCGACCCTCGCGTCGCCCACGCCGGGCGACTCGAGGGGAACCCCAGCCGCCACCGACCGCCGCCCCTCCTCCCGGCCACCCCCGCGTCGCCGCCGCCGGAGGGCCGGCTGGCGAAGCCGCGCCGGACCCAGGGATGGCGGCGGCGAGGCCGTTCTCCCCCCATCCCGCTTCACCCCACGCCCTTTCCCTCCACAGCTCCTCCAGGTCTGTCCCCTGGCGGCTCCAGCGGCTTCCACCGGCGCCGTGAGCGGCCTCCCCCGGCGGTGTCTTCCCCGCCCGCTGCTGGTGTGGTGGGTCTCCCTCCGGATGCGGCTCCTCCTGCTGCACTGGTCCCGTCTGCCCCATTGGGATCTGGGCCCCAGCCGGTTGTGGTGCTCCCCGGCCCGCTTGCCGTGGCGGCCCGGCACGCCCTCCTTGCTGCGTCCACCCCTCCCCCGACCCCCCGCCACTCGTCCCTCTGCCGTCGCGGGTTCCCTGGTGGTCGCGCTTCAGCACCAGATCTGCGGGTTCAGGTGGCCTTGTCGGCCGGCTCCCCGTGCTCTCTCGTTGCGGCCTCGCGCTGGCCGCGGTGCACCTCAGCCTCCCTTGTTGGGTGCGGCGCCCTGGCGTGTTGCTGCTTCTTTGGCCCTCCGTAGCTCGCTTCGCAGCTCATGGCTGCCCTAGATTGTTGGGCTACGGCGGTGGTTGGCCGACTTGCTCCGGTTGCGAGGTGGAGGAGGCACTGCCGGGTGAAAACTTCATCGACGATGACGGCTCCAGCCGCCATTTTTCCTTCTTGAAGGCGTCGAGTTTGGCATTGTTTCCCTCCCCCCCAAGCACTCAGATCCCGAGAGAAATCTCGGACCCGGGGTTCCCCGTGTCGGATGGTGTCGACGTCTCTACGCCGTTTCCTCCTTGGGGGCATCTTCTTGGATTTCTTCTGCTTCGGGTGGACTCGCCTCTTGCTGCTTCCTCTCCACCTCGGCTTCGATCCCTGGCTGGCCATTGTCCTTGGCGACTCGAGTGGAGCTTGCTTGGACATCCTGGGGTGGCCTCGACGACGCGCTGCCCTTCGACCTCGGCGGCAGTACACCGGTACTGCGCCCTTCGGTCTCGGTGGCGTGTTGCCTTCTCGGCTTCGCTGGCGGCACACCGGTGCCGCCACTCGAACTCGGCTATTCGACGCTCTTCGTTCGCGCCAGTGATGCTTCTCGATATGCTTCTACTTCGGTGTCTCCTTTCTATCAGGGATGTGCTTCATGGTGGCCCGGACGACGTTTGCGTGGACATCCTGGGGTGGCCTCGGCGGCACGCTGCTCTTCGACCTCGGCGGCGGTACACCGGTGCCGTGCCCTTCGGTCTCGGTGGTTTGTTGTCTCTTGGCTTCGCCGGCGCACACCGGTGTCGCCACACGAACTCGGCTATCCGACGCCCTTCGTTCGTGCCAGTGATGTTCCATTGCGAGTTGCTGTTATGGTGCCCGTCTTTTTCTCCCTAGGCCTTGTTGTGGTTCAGTGTCAGTGGTGGAACAAGCTGCTCAGCGGAGCTTGCTACCTGAGATGTCGGCCTCCAGGGGTTTCAGTTTGGTTCTGTTGCCAGCCTTCCCCTCCATTTTGTTTTCTTTCTTCTAGTTTTGGGCTTCCTCTTGAAGCCCTCCCCTGTTATTTTCTTTTGTGCCTTTGTGCACTTACTTGTATCTGTACTGACTGCCAAGTCACTTTCGAGTGGGAATATAACAAGCGGTGGGGTTTTTGGCCCCCCCCCCCCCCGGTCAATCTCGAAAAAAAAAACATAGTGTATTATTGGACCGCCATGTAAAACGGTTCTATGTATCCCATGCTTCGGCATGTTACAATAATTATCACATACGGATCCATCCTAGCGCAGAAAATAACATACAAAAAATTGTGAACTTTTGCTTCCTTAAAAATACAATCATTGTGATAATTCGAAATATCCTAAAGCATTGCACAAACACCCACGTGGATCTGTGCTTTTGTTTTTGTATCAACCCCCTCAACCAGTTACCAAACATACGGGTAGAGGTAAGTTGAACGTCACATGAATCAAACAACATACGAGAGCAGCAAATGGGCATGAAATAAGCAAATGGTGCACTGTTTCCGGCTGATCACAGAAACAATACCGTAGATCCACTACCCCGCTAGGAATTGTCAGCCAGACACTACTAGGAAAAACCTTATACACAAAATCTTACCAGCAGCGCGCTTTAAAATACGGCGCTACTGCTATTTAGCAGCAGCGCGTGCCACTAAAACGCGCTGCTGAAAGGAACATAGCAGTAGCGCGTCATTTGTAAACCGCGTTACTGCTATAATTGCCATGACCTCGCCGTCAAGCTAGTTATAGCAGTAGCGCCGTATTACATAGCGCGCTACTGCTATTGATGTTAGCAGCAGCGCCTTTCGATAAAACTCGCTACTGCTAAGTTCAGTCCACAAGTTTAGTCCCACCTCGCTCTGCAAACAGGGTGTTTACCACTTTAAATATGTTACTTCTCAAGCTATCACAACCTCTTGGTCTTCATTGAACTCTATGAGTAGACTTTGTGGCCGCAATACGAGTCTTCTCTGGTTCCTACCGGAGGAGGACTCATATTGACAATTCAAATTGTACACAAAAAGATCATTGATGGCCAATGTATTTTTGCATTGATGGCCAATGTATTTTTGCATGCTTACACTTAGCAGTAGCGCTTTTTATAGGAAGGCGCTACTGCTAGGGCGTTTAGCAGCAGCGCGTTATCGAGATACGCGCTACTTCTAAAGCCATTCTATCACTAGGCCGCCCCTCACTCTCCTCTGTCTGCTCCAACTCACTCTCCCCTGCACCGGCCCTGTCGTCTGCCGCCGCCGCATTGTCGCCCCCTCCCTCCTCCATCCCGCTTACGGCCGTCGCCCCCTCCCTCGTCCATCTCGCCGCCGGCCGTCGCCCCCTCCCTCCTCCATCCCGCCGGCCATCGCCCCCTCCCTCCTCCATCGCGCTGTCGTCGCCCCCTCCAACCCCCGTCGTCACCGCCACCGAGGTAGCTCCTCCCTCCTCCATCCCGCTGCCGTCGCCCCTCCCCCCAGTCGTCACAGCCATCGAAGTAGCTCCTCCTACCTCCCTCCTCCTCCCTCCCATCCTTCCCATCTGTTCCCTCCTTCCTCCCATTCCTCCCTCCCTCCTTCCTACCCCTCCTCCCTCTCTCCTTCCTACCCCTCCTCCCTCCCTTCTCTCTGTTCTTGTAGAATGTAGGTAGTTGAAATGTAGATTATAGAATGTAGACATTGTAGAATGTAGGTTCTGTAATAGAATAAGTTTTTAGCCTATTTTAGGTGTTTTGAATAGAATAGGAAATTTTAGGTCTTTTGATTAGAAATTTTAGTAATGGAAATTTTTAGTTGGTAGAATTTGAAAAAATGTTCTGTACTTGTTATATTGTGAACTTAGGGCATATTTTTATGGTTTAGCAAAAGAAATTGTAATAGTGCATGATGATGTAGATGTTTTAGGTATAGAACATTTTGAATATATGATGATGTACATTTTTTGGTCCAACTAGTTTATTTAGTGTTGCTCAAGAATTGCTCATGTGATGTAGATATAAACATGTATATCTAGTGTTGCTCAAATAGGATATGTGCTTGCCCAAGTGACCATGTTTGCTGGTAACAGCTCCGAGTGGCCTATGTTTTGCCGGAGTGTTGATTAATTTCCGTTCCAGCAAATTTGAGGCGCTCGATATGTCCTTTTTTTATCAAAGGTCATGCCGGATTTTTTTCTCTGAAGTGGGTCGTTAATCCTTTTCTGATATTGCTTCAGGAAAATGGCGACACCACCACCACCACCACCACCATGTCGACTGTGCAAGTCAAGATGCGCCAGCAGCCTTGCAACTGGCGCGTTGTTCGGCATCTACTTCCAGCCGAGTTTTCTTTCTGCGGCGGTAATAAAATATAGGAAACTTGTATCAACTATTTTGTTTTTAGTGTTATTGGCATTAATGCATTGTGTATACACAGATCGTCCCATGCAATGTGAGGTTGGAATTCAACAAGCTGACCGGAAACACTGTGACCTTTGAGGCTCCTGGGGGCCCCTACACTATGGAGGTCGAGAAAGGACGAAATATGTCACAGATCGGAGGATATGGATGGAACCGTTTCATCTCCCATATGGGTATCACTGGTGGTGAGTTGATCAGCTTTTGTTTCAGAGTAGAAAGACCCAAGTTGGCCATCATTTATCTCACCACTGATGAAGATGATGAGGACCCACTTGACGAAGTCATCTATACTCGAAGAATAATGCTGAGCGAGGACGAGGTGTGCAAACTATGGGACATAATTCCGCCACGTGCTGACTTTGTCGGGTTGCCATTCGTGACCCGCCTGACAAGTACCATGGTTGATCGGCATGTTATGATATGTTATACTTAGTGAACAATCCGATTACATGCTTACCTAGTAGAATTCATGCTTAGTAGAAATGTAGTACTGTTTTTGATAGTGTAAAAACCTATACTTAGTAGAAATACATTTGCAAGAGTATGTGTGAGGCTACTTATTAATTCATATGTTTTTCATATTCAGAAATTACCAAAGAGCCTATCTGTGAGTTGTGGTATCGAGCCTGATGAAGAAGGCTCTGCTGGAATACGCATTACTGTAAGGGGCTCCGTCACCACCTGTACGTACGGCGTGGACACGGACGGTCGCACACACTTCAGCTCGGTTGGGTGGAAGAACTTCCTCGTTGGCAAGAATCTTCATGTTGGATAGGCCATCCTAATTACTATCAGGAACACCCACCGCCATGGCTTGAGGATGATGGTTGTCGTCGATATCATCTAGAACTACATATGTGTGTGGTTGTATGACTACCCCTAGTAGACTGCTATATGTTGTATGACTACCTAGTACTCCTTATCATATATGCTCCTGTATGAACCATATATGTGTGTGAGGAAGCATGTTGACTATATATGAGTACCTATAATGCTTAATGATACTGTATGACTACTGTATGACTATATCGTATTATGGTTAATCATATTGTTATCTGGTATATGTGAAATAGCAGTTTATTGAAACGGGGTACTGTTCTAGATCAATAGGAAGCAAGGAAAAAATGTTGAAAGATACAGCACTAGCGCGGGCAAAGAAAAGCGCTACAGCTACTTATTAGTAGCGCATGTTGGAAAACCGCTACTGATACAGTCAATACTAGTAGCGCGTGTACATAGAGCGCTATTACTATCTGTTAGTTGTAGCACCTTATTGGTAGCACGGCCACCTGCGCTACTGATAGCGTTAAAACACGCGCTACTACTAGGGTTTTCCCTAGTAGTGAGACATAAATCCCATTTGCTTAGGTTGGACCACAAAATGACCTATCTAAATCTTAATCTACTTTTATCCACTTTGGGAAAAACATCTTTAAGCTAACATTTAGCAGGAAAATCGATCCACAATTTATAAATCCATAGTTCCTCTTCTTTCTTTAGATACAAAGTAATATTTCCAAAATTTAGCTTGAATAGTTCAAGTTGACCGTTTTAAAAATCCTAAAACATGGTTAGCAAGTGCCCTTTAATCGTCCTTCAACATATAAGATAAAATTCTGCTGGCAACCATCTTCTCCGAGGTTTTTGTAATTTTCCATTTGAAGAAACGCATCATAAATGTCCTGCTCCATGAAATGCGATGTCAACCCATCATTCTTTCCTGGACGTGGCTATACGATATTCCCCCTTGTGTCTTCCTATAAAGAAACAAAATTAGACAAGGGGGCGGGACTATTGCATGAATGCCCTGCAATGGTGGGCACCAAAAGGACAGCAGTGGCGGGCGAGGCTCTCAAGGGCTCTCTCGACGAGAAACCTCGAGCTTGAGGCTGGGCGTCGTCCAGAGAGAGAAGGTGCACACGGGGGAAGTAGGACTCTTCTCCTCGTCCCTGCATCGAGTTGTTGTTGCTGCTGCGTGTGCGTGAGGAAGGTAGGCACATCATCGAAGAATAGGAGAACAAATCGAAGAGGACAGGGAGGGGCTGACCTTGATAGCGTCGGAGTAGGGCTGGAGCTGCGTCAACCTTGGTCTTCCTGTTGTTGTCCCTGCACGAGCTAGACGATGGTGACGGCGGTCCGGGAGGGAGAAGATACGAGGTGGGGAAGAGAGGGTGGGTTTGCGGGGGATCTCGACGATGAAGACGTACCTCAGGCGTCGGAGCCATGCCGGTGACACGATGGTCTAAACCCTAGCTTAAGGGATGGTCGCAGGTGACTGGTACATGATGCGTCTGACGAATCTGGTCCAAGGGGAGGACGGAGAGACGGAGGCGGTTGTGCTTGGCGTCGCTGACAACTGCCAGAATCACTAGCATGGGTTTCGGTGGTGGAGAAGGCTCGTGGGGGGAAGAGAGAGAGGTTGAGGGCCCGTAGGGCTCTCTCCTGCTTCTCTTCTTTTCATTTCTTCTTTGTAGTAGCATGGGTCACGGGAGCCGCGATACCACTATGCACAGTAGTTGTAGTGCAGCCTAGGTCAAATACGCTACTAGTAAGTGGGGCCCATAAGCTGACCTGATCTATGCAAAGTAGTAACGGGAGGTGCCCCACCTCCACTACAACTATACACTTAATAGTATTAGTAGCGTAGGATCTACACCCGGCACTACAACTATTGCCTGTCCGAATAGCGTGTGCCCACTGTGCCTGCGATACTACTATGGTTTACTTGTTGCGCATGGTTTGCACCTGCGCTACTAAGTAGCTGCAGCGTGGGTCAAATAAGGGGTGCCACTGCTAAGTGGGTACCTATAGGTTTTTTTTACTGTGGGGTCACTCTGCCTATAGTTTTTCTTGAGTTAATTAAACATATGATTTTCTTGATGGACAGAGAAGGCCCACATCAGATGTAGGAAAACACGGTGCACATGCGGAGGCAGGGGACGTTCATGGGGCAGCACCCCATAGAATACATCGGCCGGTTGGAGGGAGCTGCATAAAAGGTGATGAAGTGAGTACATATCCATATACACGTCTAGTCGATGAGGTCTCACAAAATTGACTTCATTGCCAGATTGCAACAATCATCTATCATCTCATGCAATAAGTCCCCAAAACCTGGCCAGTCTAAGATTAGGAGGTATCAGAAATTGAACAACATGACGGAGATGGGTGACCTGCGGCTGCTGATACGACTTCTGTAGGTTGGCTGACGCTGAGGCATTCAATATGCGCTGGGGACTTTTTTAAATCATTGGTTTTGGGAGCCATACAACTCCCGAGCAATGCTGCCGTGATGGGTGAACTGCGCCCTTGGATGTCGTAACTGCAAGTCTCCATCCACGTTTCATCTCTGCGAGTCTCCTGCGCCGTCCATCTCTGCGAGTCTCCTGCGCCGTCCATCTCAGTCGCGTTCGTCGGTCACGTCGGGGTTGCATGAAAGTGTATTAACTGTTAGGCCTGCCCACGTATTCTTCTGGGGACATATATATGACGTATATACCCCGTTAACCTCACTCAGATCAGAGCAAAGAAGAAACAGAAGCTTCTATCTGTAACTTGGGTCTTCATGTTGTCAGAAAATGGATTTATGGCACGCAGGTGCCTGGCAACCGAACCAAGTTTTATTTTGATTTTGATTTTCCTTTTATAGTTTCTTTTGATCTAAAAGTCTAAATTGATTTTCATTTGCAGATTTGTGTTCAATTTTACCAGGGCTATCAAATAAGACCCACATTGAATATGTTTCGACGAGTTTTTAAAACTTTGTTAAGTTTTATCTGCCGAAACTTGATGCGGTGGAAGACAAAAATCATATGTTGTAGAAACTACTCACTTCGCTGGATAATTTGCTCGACAAAAAATGTAGACGCAGGGGAGTAAAACATAAAACTTGATGTTCGGCACGCTGGACACGCTGGATAATTTGTCCAACGATTTTAGGGATTGCGAGCTAGTTGTGTGGCTCGGCACGCTGGACAGGTTAAGCACCTATGCATTGGGTGCTTTAATTGCTAGTCTTTTTTATACTTAACCCCTCATCCAGGCACCTGTCCATTGGAAGAGGCCCTATTGTAACAATAAGTTGTGAAGCATCCAAAGTTAAGACACATCACTTTACGAAGAATATGATCATTAGAGTAAACAGGATTAATTAAGTGTGTTGTATTCTCAAAAATAATTAAATTAAGTGTGTTGGATCTTGGAAGTTGGGGCATGCCCCACGTTAAGATATGGTTCTTGATGAAACAATCCCTTTCTTTTGGAAAGGCATATCCCTAGGTCAAAAGATATCCCACCGTGAAAACAGACAACCCTTCACTAGTAGAAAAAGGGTCAAACGTGAAGCACATTAGTGCCGGTTTGTATTTGAGCCGGCACAAATGTATACATTAGTGCCGGTTCCAACGGCTAGCCGGGCCGCTCTCATTAGTAACGGTTCGTGGCTGACCTTTAGCACCGGTTCGTGCCACGAACCGGTACTAATGAGAGTGGTGGCAGGATGTTGTCAGTCTGGGCCCCCTCCAGCACCTTTAGTACCGGTTCTTGGCACGAACCGGTACTAAAGGTCGTCCTACATAAACCCTTCGTCCACCCGAGCTCGCTCTGTTCTTCCCCTTTCCCCTCTCCTCTCTGTTCTTCCCCTCTTCCTCTCGAGCTCATCACACATTGTGCCCAAAATTTGTCAAGATTTGAAGGCCCCCATCCATTCAAATGATCACAAAGGTTAGCAACTTTGTCCTTTCATCTCTCATTGCTATATTAGCTCTTGCAATGCTTTATATAGTTATTAATTTGTGAGTTTAGTAATTTGGGAGGAAATATATATATGTGCTAGTATTTGATTTATATGCAATCTGAGGTTAAAATAACACTTAGTTTGCATATGTAGGTGTGGTTTACTTAGTGCCTTCTAAATCTCCGTCGTAACCACCGTCGATCGCCCGCACCGTCCCGTCGCCGGCACCACCTTGTGGTGAGCCTCTTGTTCATGAATGTTTTACATTAGCAAATTGATGTTTATGTGATTTGAATATATAGTTACTCGTATAATTATCTTACCCGTACGTTGTTTGTTATACATAGTGCCATGGTTTTGATATCCGTCCCCGTCGGCCCTCGTCCTTGTTATGATTCGGATGTGGTATATTCTCTTTTAAAACTAGTTGTTGCATTTCATGTTTATGACAAATTATGCCCATCAAGTTGACATAGATATTTTTATCTAGGAGGTATGTGAACCGGAAATTCCAACCGACCCTATTGTCGAGAGGTTAAATTTAGTTGAAAGAGAAAACGAGTATTTGAAAGAAAAATTGAAAAGAATTGAGGGGGAGAAGATGGAATTGGAGTTGCATGTTGCCGATGTCGTCGATGATCACAAGATCAAGATGGAGAAAATGAGGTTGAAGATTAGAAAGATTAGAAAATATGCCATTGATAGTGTGGCTTGGTATCATTATGCTGTTGGATCAATTGTTACCTTAATTGCGATCTTCATCGCATTTGTTGTTGCATTTAAATTCTTTAGCTAGAGAGTTATTTGTATGTTGCATTTAATTAAGTGTTGTATATGAACTTTATGTATGAACTTGTATTAATTTGGTCTATTCGGTGTTGTGTAATGAAGATGAGCCGGCAATGGATGTACGATGACCGATGCTCTCCCCAGTTCGTTGAGGGCGTGCATACTTTTCTGCTTGCGGCTGAGGCAAACAAGCGGGCGGATGGTTTTATGCCTTGTCCATGTGCTGGCTGTAAGAATGGTCGCAATTACTCTACGTCAAGAACCATTCACGTCCACCTGTTTGAGTCCGGTTTCATGCCACACTATAATGTTTGGACCAAGCACGGAGAAAGAGGGGTTATGATGGAAGACAATGAAGAAGAAGAGGACGACGACAGCTATCCTGGCCATGGGTTCTTGAATACGATGATACAACAATGGGGGAAGAAGCTGATCCGGTAATGCGGGAAGAAGCTGAGCCGGCAATGCGGGAAGAAGCTGAAGAAGAGGCATCAAATGAGCCCGTTGATGATCTAGGTCGGGCCATTGCCGATGCAAAGAGAAACTGCGCAAGTGATTTGGAGAAGAAGAATTTGCAACGCATGTTAGAGGATCACAAAAAATTGTTGTACCCGAATTGCGTAGGTGACAAGAAAAAGCTGGGCACCACACTGGAATTGCTGCAATGGAAGGCAGAGAATGGTGTATCTGACAAGGGATTTGGAAAGTTGTTGGTAATGATAAAGGATATGCTTCCAAAGGACAACGAATTGCCCGAGAGTACGTACGAAGCAAAGAAGGCTGTCTGCCCTCTAGGGTTAGAGGTGCAGAAGATACATGCATGCCCTAATGATTGCATCCTTTACCGCGGTGAGTACGAGGATTTGAACGCTTGCCCGGTATGTGGTGCATTGCGCTATAAGATCAGCCGCGATGAGCATGGTGATGTCGATGGCGAGCGCCCCAGGAAGAAGATTCCTGCCAAGGTGATGTGGTATTCTCCTATAATACCACGATTGAAAAGTTTGTTCCAAAACAAAGAGCATGCCAAGGCGATGCGATGGCACAGAGAAGACCGTAAGAAAGACGGAAAGTTGAGAGTACCCGCTGACGGGTCGCAGTGGAGAAAAATCGAAAGAAAGTACGGGAAGGAGTTTGCAGATGACGCAAGGAGCGTATGGTTTGGTCTAAGCGCAGATGGCATTAATCCTTTTGGGGAGCAGAGCAGCAACCATAGCACCTGGCCTGTGACTCTATGTTTGTATAACCTTCCTCCTTGGTTGTGCATGAAGCGGAAGTTCATTATGATGCCAGTGCTCATCCAAGGCCCTAAACAACCCGGCAACGACATGGATGTGTATCTAAGGCCATTAGTTGAAGAACTCTTACAACTGTGGAATGGAACAGGTGTACGTGCATGGGATGAGCACAAACAGGAAGAGACCTAAAGGCATTGCTGTTCGTGACCATCAATGATTGGCCTGCTCTCAGTAACCTTTCAGGACAGACAAGCAAGGGATATCACGGATGCACGCACTGTTTGGATGATACCGACATTATATATTTGAATAGTTGTAAGAAAAATGTGTACCTGGGACATCGTCGATTTCTTCCGAGCAGGCATCCTGTAAGAAAGAAAGGCAAGCATTTCAAAGGTGAGGCGGATCACCGGACGAAGCCTCGCCACCGTACTGGTGCCGATGTACATGATATGGTCAAGGATTTGAAGGTGGTATTTCGAAAGGGTCCTGGCGGACAATCTGTTCCAAAGGACGCTGACGGACGCGCACCCATGTGGAAGAAGAAATCTATATTTTGGGACCTGCCATATTGGAAAGACCTAGATGTCCGCTTCGCAATCGACGTGATGCACGTGACGAAGAATTTTTGCGCGACCCTGCTTGGCTTCTTGGGCGTGTGTGGGAAGACAAAAGATACACCTGAGGCACGGGAGGACCAGCAATGTATGCACGGAGAAGACGGCATACATCAGGGTCATGCAAGCTACGCTCTTACCAAAGAAGATAAGGAAGCGAATGCATCGTACGATGAGCCAAAGCGGCACATAGTTCTTTCACGGAAGAGAAACTTCGTGGGAGTGGATGACAAGACAGACAAGTCAGAAGATTATGAAAAGTTTGATGAAATTGCTCCATTCACAGTGAATATTGACCCGAGCATCCCGTTAAGTGATGAAGATTTTCCATGGTTACGGCGCAAAGGGACACACGCGAAGAAAAAGTTTCACACCCAAAGATCTGAGATGTGATCGGCTTCACTAGCTATCATCACTTTCTTCTATGTTTCGCACCGAGAGGGGAATCTCTGTAATAGTTAGGGTAGTTATGTGTTTTGGCATTTGAAACGCGAAGAAATTTTATGTGCAAACAAATTCTTTGATGCCTTTACTGATTTTTGAAGTTAAGTTATTCACAAACTAGTGATTCACACTAATTTCAAATAATTCAAAATTTAAACTATTCAAATTTGAAAACTACGGGAACTAACAGAAAGTTTGTAATTTTTTGTACCTAAAACAAAAATGTTCACAAAGAAACTCTAAATACACAAAAAAAACAACACAAAAATAAATAAATCAAAAAAATAATTAAAAAAACCCTAACAGAAAGTTTGTAATTTTTTGTACCTAAAACAAAAATGTTCACAAAGAAACTCTAACTACACAAAAAAACACAAAAAATAAATAAAGCAAAAAATAATATAGAAAAAGCCCGCCTACTAGGCCAGAGCGGCCTGCATACGACTAGAAACCCAACCTATCGTTGGGCCAGGATGCAGGCCCGCAAAGGCCAAGTGGGCCCACAGGACTGCAAAGAACACGTAGGCCCAATAAGCCTGCTTTGGAGAGGAGCTCGAGAGAGCGACCGCACGGGGGTTTATAAACCAGTGCGGTCGCCCCTCGGCTAGCGAGGTGGGACTAAACTTGCCGCACCGCACCTGCGCCAGCGCACCCCCTTTAGTATCGGGTCGTGGCACAAACCGGTACTAAAGGGGGGGCCTTTAGTACCGGTTTGTGCCACCACCCGGTACTAAAGGGGGTCTCTTCCCGCCGCTTGGCCTGGCCAAAACAGGCCTTTAGTACCGGTTGGTGGTTCCAACCAGTACTAAAGGTGCCTTCTATATATACAACGGCTACGAAAATTTCAGTTTCCCTCTCTGTTCGTTCCTCTGTTTCCGTCTCCGTCGCCGTCGCCGCCGCCCTCGATCGTCTCCGTCGCCACTCATCTCCGTCGCCGCCCCCGTCCCCGTCGCCGCACCCGTCCCCGTCGCCGCCCTCGTCTCCGTCGCCGCCCCGGGCCCGTCCCCGTCGCGCCGTCCCCGTCCCCGTCGCGCCGTCGCCTGGCCGTCGCCTCGCCGTCCCCGTCGCCTCGCCGTCGCCTCGCCTCGCCGTCGCCGTCGCCCGCTGTGAGCCCTCCCCGAGCCCGTACACACACACACACAAGCATGTTTAATTAGTTTAGATAATTAGTCTTTAATTAGTTTAGATTATTTAGATTATTATTTTGTATGTTTAATTAGTTTAGATAATTAGTGTTTAATTAGTACACACACACACGTATTTTGTATGTTTAATTAGTTTAGATTATTTATATTATTATTTTATCACTATTATATATGTATGAATGCATGTTAGATGGATATAATTAGTGTTTAATCAGTTAGAAATTAGTGTTATATAGAAATGTTAGAAATTAGTGTTATATAGAAATGTTAAAATGTTAGAAATTTTAGTGTTATTTAGATTATTTAGATTAGCATAATTAGTGTTATATAGAAGTGTTAGAAATTTTAGTTATCAAAATCCAATCATTAAAAAAATGTTACTTTTTGCGGGCATATAGCTAGTATTTGTTCTCGACGATGCCTGGCCCGCATCCTCGCCGTCGACCCGTCCGCGACGACGTCCAGCCGACCCATGTCCGGGACTGGGCTCCGCCGGGCTGGCACTGGGAGGTGTTGCCTGGAGGGGCGCGCCGCTTGATGAGGAACCCGGCCCAGGGTCCCGTCGTCGACCTTGATCTCGTTTGGTGGTGTTCGCGTGGGCCAGTTACGGTGCGGAGGGACCCGGCCCCGCCGGAGGTGGTACGTCGCCGTGTCAGGGAGGAGGACGAGCACGTCCATCGCTACATGGTTGCGTTAGAGGGCGGCAGGTTCTCCAATACCTGGCAGTATCTTCGGGGATCTCACTTTAGCTATGATCCTGTGAGGGTTCCTTCTCTTTGGGTGTCCACCGCCCGCGCCGCAGGAACCGCGAGTGTCCTAGATTCTTCTGTAGTATTCGATCTTTAATTAGCTAGCCAGTGATGTACTATTTTCAATATTATATATTATTCGAGACGATGTATTCGAGATTATATCTATTATTCTAGACGAAGTATTCAAGATTATATCTATTATTCGAGACGATGTAATTTGAATACTAAATTGTTTTATATTTCTTTTGAATTAGTTAAATAAAAGCTATGGCAGACAATATCGACAGAGAGGAAGAACAGACCATGTTCGATATGATACGCGGGCCAAATGATGATCAGAATGAAGAAGATTATGACGGCTCCGAATTTCTAAACAACACCGGAGAGGGTGATATGATATTCGATCGCGACGACCAAATTGATGAAGTCATGAACTACGATTATGACGATGACGAAGAACATGTTGATCCTGAAACAACAAAGACCGGCGAGGTATATATATTTATATAAGCAGGTATCTGGTGATCATCACATGTTTTAAATGACTTGAAGATATATTAACGAATCGATCTTTGTTCTTTCAGCCATCCGGATCGAGCAAATCTTCAGGCAAAAGGACGAAACGAGGCCCGAACAAAAAGTTGCAGGAGGGCGTAAAGTACATTATCGAGGCAGTCAGACCTAATGGCGAACCATTAGCGCCTAAGAAGATTACGGACAAGTTCATTCGTCAGTGCGGAGTTCTTGTGAAGGACCAACTCCCGATCTCCCTTCAAGAATGGAGAGAGCGAGCAAAAGACAAAAGACAAAAAGGCAAAGAGGACGCTGCTCCACGTTCAGATGTTACTTTTGTCGACAAGAATCAAAAAGATCTGCTTTGGGATACTCTCATGGAACATTTCACCCTACCAGATCATTTCACAGAAGCATATGTGCAGAAAGTCATGGACGCTGCTCTTAGGAAGATGGCGGTTGCATTCAAGAACCACAAGAATCGTGAATGGGACAAGTACGTCAAGGGAGGAAGGAAGACTCCAGTATTCAAGGGAACACTAGAGAACCAACGTGCTCATTGGGACGATTTCGTGAAATTCAAGGATTCATAATTAGCTAAGGAACGGTCGAGAATAAACAAGAAGAATGCCAAAAAAAAGGATAAGTTCCATAAGCTGGGGCCAGGTGGCTATGCGGTGGCAATGCCTAAGTGGGATAAGTCTGAGAAAGAGATGGAGGATGCAGGTGCCACTCCGGTTACTAAGAGCTGGCCCCCCCAGGGTCAGGACTTGGTTCTATGCGCATGGGGGGAGTTGGACCCGAAGACAGGCAATGTTTCGACGAGGGCAAGTCTGAAGGGAGCCGACGATGTGATACTTGTTGCAATAGAAGAGGCACGATCGGGGGTGTTCCAGCCCAACAGAGAGAATGACGAGCTTACGCGTGCCCTGGGAAATCCTGAACACCCGGGAAGAACACGAGGCAAGGGCGCTATTCCGTGGTATGAGGGGTTCTCAGACTGGAACACCGACTACAGAACCCATGCGAGAAAGAAGATTGCGGAGGAGAAGAAGAGGAAGATGGAGGAGGAGCAGAGGAAGCGGGACTATGAACGCCTTCAAGGCCTAGAAGCAAGTCAAGCGTAATTGGTAGTCAAATTCCAGCGGCAGCAGGAGCAGGTCGACTCACTTACCCAGCAAAGGGGGTCTCAGCAGCTGCAGCAGCTAGTGAATGATCCAACATTGGATAGCACCGCCCCATCCATGCCGAGAAGCAGCGTGGGTTCCGCCCCGGACGACGCAATGCTGGGTAGATACCCCGTGGATGACATCACGGAGAACACTAGCTGCGAGCTACACGTCAAAATGAAGAACATATCCATGAAGGTGGCGGACGCCGTTGCTTTTACAAATCCCCCCGAGGCAACCTTCCATTGCAACCCGATTCCAGCGGGCTATGCTCGTGTCTTGGTTGATGAGGTGCTGGATCCATATTCGGAGCTAGAGCTTGACTATCCTGGAGGTGACGACGAGCGCTTTCTCGGAGACGCCAAACATCGTATCATCCTATGGGAAAAGGATTGCATCATCATTCGAAGGCCACCGACACCGCGTCAGCCGACTCCTCGTCGAAGTCCGCCACCGAGTCAGCAGTCTCCCGCTCCTGCAAGTCCACCAAGTCTGGCAAAGTGTCAGGCCACTCCTCCTCCAAGTCCGGCAAAGTGTCAGGCCACTCCTCCTCCTCCAAGTCCGCTACAGCGTCAGACATCCACTCCTCCTCCAAGTCCGGCACAAGCTCAGGCCACTCCTCCTCCAAGTCCGGCACAGCTTCAGGCGGCCACTCCTCCTCGTCCAACTCAGCCCCGTCAGCCGTCTCCGCCGCCTCAGCAATCACAGAAGAGACACCCCGCAGCTATGGTGCGTAGCGGTATGAGTCGAGGTAGTACAGGAAGTACAGGCGTAGGCAAGCGATATAAATATGGTCCAAGCCTCACGCCTCTTCCGCAGAGGGCTTATGACAGGTCTGAGGAGGAAATCGCAGCCATATCCAAGTCCGAGGTGGAAGCCCATTTTGCACCGAAACCGCCAACACCGCCAAGGGAGAAAGTGCCTGAGGAAACGATTGACCACTTCATTCGTATGGCTCAACCACCAGCTCCCGAGCCTGTTGACACAGACTATGAGCGCCACATCAGGAAGTTAAATCGAGCACATGTACGTAAGGAGGCGAGCTCGGGATCGAGCAAACAAGAAGCAGCTGTCAAAAAATGCGGGAAAACCATTCCCCAGTTGGGAGAACAGGCGGCGCAATCGACCCCCTCGCTTGTCGTGCCAACAACATGTGACAGTACGCGCGCCCTATATTATTGTGGGCAAACAGTTTACGTTCCTGAGGTGGGCAATGTGGTAATAACGGAGGAGCATATAATGCAGGCTGAAGTTCTCAAAATCACTGTTGGACAACTCCTCGAGATCGAGCCCATGCCTGTGCTTAGAGAGGATGAAATAAAACGAAAATATGTCCGGGGCCAACCTTTGGTCGAGCCAGACAAGGTCAAGAACCTCCCAACAAGAATGTATGAATTGCATCAATGGTACATGAACATTACCAAGATTTCCGATCGATTGTCCCTCATGGTGAATGTCAAGGAGGATCATTACTACCATGAGAAAGCTGTGTCCGTTGAGTATTCTGAACTGTTTCAGTTATACAATCAAGACGCACTCGACAAATCTATCGTCAGTTGCTATTGTCTGTAAGTGATTTCTTTCTATAATTTAAGTCTCAAGCTAGCTGTAGTGATCCTTATCATTACCTGTAATTATCCTCACTATATTCTTTTCTGTGGTATTATATGCAGGATGAAGATGTATGAAATGAGAAAAGGTGGACGCTATGGCATTGGGTTCATTGACCCAAACACCGTTAATGAATACACATGAAAAATAGATGAACGTCATCAAAAGGCCGTAGAGGACAGCATGCTAGAGTTCTTGAAGCGCCTCAAATACAATGAAGATATACTACTTCCTTACAACTTCCAGTGAGTCACACTGTCTTGTACTACAAATTCTCTGTTTTTGCCTACTAGCTAGCTACATGTTTTTGCTTACATATGCCCGCTTAATTAAGACATGCAAACGTGTGTGCATGCAGATTTCACTGGGTCTTGTGTATCATTAAAGTTGACAACGGAACAGTTGAAATACTGGACTCACTACTCAAAGTTAAAACTGACTATAACATCTTGTTTGGGATAGTCAACAGGTAATTTCAATCATTATTAACTATATATCTCGGTCTATTTAGTTCGTCATTTCATGATATGAACTATTTAATAACCCCTTTATTCATTTTCTTTGTCGGCGGGCAGGGCTTGGGCAAGGTTCATCAGCGTCACGGATGGCGAATGGAAAAAAAGCTTCAATGGTTTCGACCCAAGGTAAGTAATTAAGTAGTGCTAGCTAGCTAGCTAGCTGCCATCTCTTTAATTCTCATGCTTGATTAATTATTATCTGATCAAATTCCATTCTCGTAAAGGCCCTGAAGCAGGCACAGGGGACTGATCTGTGTGCATTCTGCGTTTGCGAGAACATTCGCATGATGGCGTCCGAAAGGAGCAGATCTCAAAGACAGGAATGGGTACGCTTGTCAGAACACTATTCACAATTTTTACACCATTATCGATATCTAGTCACACAACTAATACACATGCATATTGATCTCCTTCTTAACAGTTCAGAGAGGTGCGGGAGAAGCTCCTAGAAACGGAGCACATAGAAGCACTTCAAGAGGAAATAGCGGGATTTTTGCTCGACCAGGTCATAAATCCGAAGGGAGAATACTATTACCCGCTACCGCCCCCATGAAAACCACTTCCAATTGTCATCGTGCTCCGAAGGCACCAATTAGGCTAATGCCACTGGCTCCGAAGGCAACATGCATATGTAGAAGATATTATATATAGCTAGCTATACATTTGTGTATGTGTGAATTAATTAATATGGTGGTTTGTGAGACATTGATGATATATATATGCATGATTGGTTCTACTAGAAATTCTATATATGCATGAACGTGTACAATGTGTAGTATCGTAAAATACCAGCAAAAGAAAAAGAATTAAAATGGAAACACAAAATTAAATGAAAAAGAAATCATAAAACTAAAAAAAACCCAAACCTTATAGTACCGGTTGGTATTACCAACCGGTACTAAAGGGCTCCAGCCCCCCGGAGCTGGCTCGTGCCATGTGGTTGCCCGGGGGGCCTTTAGTGCCCACACTTTAGTGCCGGTTATGGAACCGGCACTAAAGGGCCTTACGAACCGGTGCTATTGCCCGGTTCTGCACTAGTGCTTGGTGAAATGAAGCGCAAGAAGATTTACACTTAGTCGTTATAAATTTCACTTTCTAACTTCCCAAAAGACGTGATCATAAAAATTGCATTGGCAATTCCAAAACACTAATGTGGCCGGGCACTTGTGAAGAGAACTTATCAGTGAAGAACATAAGTGCTAATATAGTATGCATGCATGTAGTTAAATGTTCAGATATTATTCGATCGGCCGAGATTTATAGGTGTCTGATCACTTCTAACATTAAAAATGTATTGAAAAAAATTTACAGATAAAACTTGTTGTCCCAAATTTGATGTCATGCACCAAATAATGTTGGGTTTGTATGATATTAATACTGAAAAGTTGTTAGCTTCAGTTATGTCATCTCTCCCGTGGTCTCTCTTTGCCCTGCCGTCGTGTTCTTCTTCCTCCAACCCAGTCAATCCGCCGGCAGCCAACGAATCTAACACACAATGTCTCACCTCCTGTCTTGCCTGAGCTATCCTTGTGGATTCCAAATTCTAGAGATCGATCAAGTTGATCAAGCATGACATTTGACTGTAACTTTCCTTCTCTATAGGCTATTAATAGGGACCTTCTTTTGGCGGGATCCTTGGTTGCGGGGACCTCCGTTATGCACTGAGTTCATGGACTTGCTTTCTATCTCCTCGAACCCAAAATCGGAGTTAGAACATCTCTTTCCGACGAACATTTGAAACCAAGGAAACTAGGAGCCCAACCGTTGAATAGACCTTCCGCCGATATGCCTAGATTACCTGGACTATATTCCTGGCTCTGGCCGTTCGGGACTCTTCTTTAATGGCCCACATAAAACACCCTATGCTAGCGACCGACTCTTGCATGGACCATAGCTTTGTGGACGACACCCTTATATCGAAAGATCAAGATCTTCGTGTGGCAGCTTTCACGGATCGCCTCCCATCGGGAACAGAGGTGGTCAAGCGGAATGGTCCTGGCGATGGTTTATGCCTCCTTTGTGGTGTCCTATAGACTAGGACCTACATATTTTTCGCTTGCCCTGCTGGCCATTTACTTTGATACTTTGTCTGTGAGGCTCTAGGTTCAAATTGGATGTCTGGCACTATTTGGGTTTGTCAAAATTCGGTCGAACCAGACTAGGAGCAGAAGATGCCTCTTTGGGCGAAAATGAACTACACACTTTGGGTGACGCGCAACAAAATAGTCATTTTGCAGGGGGTTTAACTGCACACTTTGCCCGGTCTCTGGGCATCTGGATGTGGACTGCCTTAGCAGCTTCATGAACACGGTGACTATAGCAGCACACTTCCTTGCCCAACCTTAGACCCACTAATCTATCAAGTGCTCGGTGGCCTTTTTTTCTCTTCTTTTAGGGCATGTTTGAGTGGTTGCCCATCCATATGTTTACTTTAATAGCACTTGAACTTGCTATATGTACAAGTTGATTCCTTTATCTATAAAGAGCGATGAAATCCTTTTTGGACAGGTAATTATCGAAGATATGCATTTCATGCGAGATAGAAAAATAAACTAGTACATGATAGTGAATTTTAAACAATAAGCTAGCAAGGCGTATAAAAATCATTGGTCACCAAGTGAGCTTATTAGCAAGTGATAGTAAATTCAAAGGTCATTATGAGAGGGGGTTCTAATTTTTCTGTGAAAACTCGTATTGTTTAATTCTTACATACGGTAATTGCTTGCATCCCCTGAGGTTGTAGATTTGCTGTGGCCCATGTTTATTCATAATTTTGTCAGCAATATGAACTTCTTAATTTCCACTTAATTGTATTTTTAAAACCTTTATTTATCTTACTTGCACTAGGCCTACAAGGCTACAACTAAAAGTTGAGATCCTATTATAGTTGCACTAGCTAGATGATGTGAAAGATCCCAACCTTTCGCACTAAAAGAGTGCTATTTTCCTACACCTACTTCAGAACATAATTTTCGTAAAGAATTGTACCCAGTTTTGTTCTTAATTTGGAAAATACCATCTCCCAGAGGTTCAGCCATGAATACATATACATTTTCATGTTCAGTGACATGCCTTTAATAACTTGGTATTTTATTCCCATATCAAGCATTGTTCAATTAAGTGTATTCATTATAGAATTGCTCTGTCCTACTAAGTGAGTTTTTGAATCACTGTATTTAATATCCATACACATTTAGGTTGGTTGCCTATATTGTCTTTTCTCAGATTAAAGACAAGTAAATTCGAGTGAATTGTGAAGGCCTACACCAGCTGCCATAAAAGCAATGGACATGCAGAGCCAGCAGAAGCAGATCGGCCAGTACTCCATAGAAGACATACCTTCTTGAAGGGAGCTCATAAAACGCAACAAAGAACCTTTTTGTTCATACATGCCAACCGGATGAAGTCACTCAAAGTTAGGGGCAAATCTGAGAGTGTACACAATTTAGGGGCATAAATGTAAATGTCCCATCTTCAATAGTTGGCGATGGTGCATACAGTCTAGCAAAGCTAGTCCAATCTAGGGTTCGGAGGTATCAGAAATAAAATTGCATCTGTTGTTTGGCCTATAGGTCATACTCCCTTGAAAGTCAACCCTCAAACCAGGGTGCTTAGTTGGCAACACTTTAGAGAGAGTAGTGCAAAAACATATCCTAGTGTCGGGAAAAGCAGCGAAAGTTCCAGATTCAACAGCACCAGTATGATTCTAAATGCCTCCTTTTTGCATAGGCTGCACGTCCTCTCGTGGAGGGGAAAAGCAACTCTTCCCAAGATGTGCATCCCCGCCCAGCTACCATCTTTGCCAGCCAACAGCCACTGCTCCAACTTTTTTAGCAATCTATAATGTTGGTGTAGAATGGGAGAGGGCGTCAGGGTCACGGGAGTGCTGCTGGCAGTCCGGTGGAGTGGGTAGAGATCGCCGGGCGGATCGCATCGGTGCAGAACTCTCTGAGAGTGGCCATCCTTAATGGAAAGACCAAACATGTAAAACTGAACAATAACAGTGTACTCGCATGTTAATGAACAAATGGACTACAAATTTTTGATGAAAGAGGGAAAAACAAGTACGTTCTGGAGAGGAAAGGAGAGAGGAACAGGGGATGAGCATAATCCGTAATGGGGAGAGTGGTGCCGTTGCCAACCACAGTGTGGGGTGGGGTGGGGGGGGGGGGGAGATAGAGAGAGATATGGGGAGTAATTGGAAGGAATACCAGGGTTTGCGACCATGTGCGAGCTCGAGCCGGTATCCATATACCAATTGCCTCCACCATTGTACTGGCTTGGAGAGGGCACGGAGTGGAGTGTGTTGGAACAAACCCCGGACGAACCCTAGCTCTCGCACTCGCTCGGATGGAGGTGGAAGAAAGAGAGCAGCACATTGGTTTTATTTTCAGACGACAAACGTCATGCCGCACGAGCGGCGCCATGCTGACGAACCGTGCCTCGGCCGCACAAACGGCCTCACTTTTATTTAGACTGGCAACATATCCCAACTCAGCTGATTACAAACATCACATGGACGTACATATATTCCGGTCACCATACCGGCCACAAACAGCAACTACGCACGCCCACTAACAACCCTGGAAAAATCTCCACGTCTACATGACGTGACCATGAAAGCACCAACAGAACATTCGGCCATGCAGCCAGGGGAACAGAGCACCCACGCATATCCATCATGGGGATCCGGTCCTCTCACACGGTGACCTACCTGCTCCTCCGCTATACCTGGTCACTATCATGCATCCGCTGCGCTTCCTGCAACTAACCAGCGTCGCCGCACGACCTGGCCACTAGTTGGACACGGACATGAGCATAGACTCACGCGCCATCCCGGCACGCACGCACGCACGCGACCCTGACTCCCACGCCATAACACACTCGTGGCTTATTTCCTAACAGAGTGCAGTGAGGAAGGCCGGATCCCATGGTCCAGCGCCGGTGAATGGGGTGCCGCACGGCATTGGTGAAGCGCCGTAGGAGGATGCTGGTGGAGTGATAGTAGGGATAGGCGGTGGGGGCCACGCTGTAGGACAGCAAAGCTAGGAGCGTCTGTTGCGTGGCGCGGCGTGGGCCGAAGAGGCCAGGCGTGGGCGCACGCAACACTGGAATGATGTAGGCGTGGATGACACCCGTGCACGGGTTGAAGCCAGACATTGAGGGTCGCGGCAGACATGCGCGAAGCACGGTTGGCGTTGCCAGAGCGCTCGTCACGCCCGCGCTTGCGCTGGCCGCGACGATCCGACGAAGGGGAGGCCTGCTAACCGGTGGGCGCCGGGGCAGGGGCGCAATGAGCCGGTCCAGCAATGGCCGGGCCTGTGATCGTGCCGGCGGTGAGCGCAGAGTGGGCAGCGCACTACGACATGTGGTGGAGCCGTTTCTCCTCCATACGAAGATAGGTCACGGCGCTGGCGAAGGACGGCGTCGTGAGCGACAGGTTGGACATCGACTGGCTTAGGTCTGGGTGGAGGAACCATGATGACCTCACGTAGTTCGTCGGCCAGCACCTTGATGCGCAATATTGATCAAAGGAGGGACAATTTTTATGGACGGTTAAAAACTCGCCTTGCAGGAGAACTCGGCGCTGGAGTTGATTGTCGTGGAAGAGTTCGCACAGGCGAGTCCAGACACCATAGCTGTGGAAGTGGTTCTCCGTGACGGTGAGGTAGGGCCACTTGACGTTTGTGGTGTCATTGGTTGACCACTCCGCATGGTGTTTCATGGAACTAGTGTCGAACGGACTCGTTGATGTGGTCAGGGAGGCGGTACGAGGCGAAGAGGAGGCTGAAGTAGGTGCACTATGCAGTGTATGTTGGGGTGTCGAGGACGAGGTAGATGGGCATGTGGTCCTTGATGGGGATGTCCAAGACGTGGGTGGAGGAGACCGGCAAGAGGGCAAAGGGGTTGGTGTTGTCATGGCCGTTGCGGAAGATGGAGGAACGAGGGGAGCCCATGGTGAAGTGCGGTTGGAACGGCAGAATCATGGGAGGAAAAAGAGGTCACTAGGTAACTGATACCATGTATGACGGGAGAGAAGAGTGGAATGCAACACACTTGGTATTGATACACCTGTTACATAATATACAGAGGGTGTGATCGTCCAGTCTAACCACCTGGAGCTATTCTAGCAACGATGCGGCGACATTGGAAAAAATCACCGAGTTAGGGTTAGTGTTGACTCATTTACCTGCTACAACTACTCATCTAACCCTTAATAATCTAGCGGCTGGCTCAGAAACAATAGAACAGCAGGCTCGTAACGGGCCTGTTGCAATCGACCAGTGTCCCGCGTCTCTTGGATATACCTCTTCCGCCTCTAGATCCAGCCGTAAAGATCAATCAATCTAGCTAATAAGCTCTAATTAGCAAGCAAGCTTATCACATGAGTTCTCCAGGGTCCAGGCAACCAAAGCCAGCTTCACACTACTTGTTAACAGCCAAAAGCATAGGACATGCCAACACCATCTGGAAAAAACTAATTTTACAAGACCTTGATACATCTATTTCATTTCCCTACCCAACATCATCAAACTCAAAAAATTATAGAAGAGCATTACGGCCATAGACAGCTTTAGTTAAATCAATCCCAAGTGCATTGCAATTTTTGGTCTCCAGTGCCCGTCCAACTAGCTGGTATGATGCCATTATGATATTTCATGAAAATAGGTTTTCTATTTTTTTAGTTATCATGTTTGGTTGAATCTCATTGTATATATAGTTTTGTAGTTGGCAAAGCCGCAACGTGAAACAAAGGTACTACTAAATAAACAAGGATCTAGAAAGGTACTGAAGTTATCGTAGTATACTGAAACTAAGATGTACTCCCTCTGTAAATAAATATAAGAGCATATAGATCACTAAAGTAGTGGTCTAAACGCAGTTATATTTCTTCAAGGAGGGAGTACCAAGCAAATATTTGCTATAAAGCTTCAGTAATAGATACGAGGTATGCTAGTGTGTCAACAAGTTGAAGAGCATATTTGTGCCACCGAAAGTAGTAGGATGCACCGGGGAATACACACTTCTAATTATGAAAAGTCGTCAGAATTATAAGACATGCATGCACCCCAACTTATGTAGTCTTGCCAGAAGCTTTTATTTTGCATCTATGAATTCGGTGATCGTGCTTCTAATTATGAGTAAAAACACTACATATGTTTTCGCGATTAGGAGGCATGACAGAAAAAACCAATATCGGTTGTACATCCCTAAGTTCTGGTAACTTCTAGCCAAACGCCATGTGTGAGATCATGCCGAGCATCCCTTTGAAGTTATGCTCTCTAACTACCACCATGCCGACATGGTATCCCGAACACGCATTTACCACACCCTATGGAGGGTGTGCCAATTCAAGAGCTAGGAGGTTAGAGCATGTCGGTGTAGTCCTAGACAGTCTGCGCTCTGGAGGTAATTCGGAGGTTGATGGCATTGTTGTGGTGGGTCTGGAGAAAGAGTGTGACCATCTCCGACGTTGAGAGAACCACAAAGGAATGGATCCAACCTAAAGCCGCATCACTGTTGGCCTTGGCTAGGCCTTACCCAAGGAAGAAGAACGCTCACGCACACTGCACGCACACAGACACAGGAGAAGAACACACATAGTCTGGTGCACACACACTTGTGATAATCTCATGTTCACTATACACCAAAAATAAAGAACATGATTATAGACCTTTATAACACAGCTCATGCACACACACGGCCATGCCTAACAGCCTGATCCAGTAATACGGCTCCACTACCCGCACGGCTTGAGTCCCTTCCAAGTCTTTGGAGATCAGATCACTTGGCACCTGCGGCAACTAACTGCGCCGGCTGAAATCTCCACGTCAATGTCCTCTCTGAATTGACCGCTTGGACTCCACGCAGCACTGGCCGGTTGGTGTCATTACCACATTCATGCAGATCGAAACAACCCAACGGCACACACACTAGTGCCATTGCTACACATGCACAGATGTAATATCATCAATGATGCTTAAACTTACCACCGATGTGGAGGGAAATGAACGATGAAAATTGTAGCAAGCACCTGACCTCTGGACGTCGCTGTAGAAAAGCACCTTACCTAGCCATAGCGCAAACCGTATTTCAATGTCAAGAAATAATAACAACCCTTAATAACGTTTGTAGGAACACGTTCGTGGGTTTTACATGGGCTGCAGTCTGTGCAGCCCATTTCCATATGTTAGGTTTTTTATTTGTAAATTACAATCACAGTAACAAAAATAACTAAAATACTTTTGTTATAAATATTATACACACAACTAAAATAACTTATTTAAAAACTTTCCTATAATTTCTAAAAATATTCACTTATTCACATGTGGATTATATTTAAAACATTTAGTAAATACAAAATTATTAATTGTAATAAACGTAAAAAAAGGTACCTCATGGCTTATATTTAGATTATATATAATTATGATACAAACATTTTCATTAATATTCACTTGTGATAAATTTCACTCGTAGCATATATTCTTAATTTCTGTATAATTGAAATATAGTCAGATGTATATATTCATAAAAAAAGTTACACTTTAAGTTTGGCATAATACTGAATATTTTTAAAATATATAAAAACTCATAAAAAACAAACTTATATGGTATGAAAATGCACATACAACTATTCAAATACTTGTATAACTAAAATAATATTTATGAATTATAATTCAAAAGTATTATTATTGTTCTAAATTATTTAAATACTTTATCATCATAAGTACATACTTATTTATATGATTTTTTCAAAATAGCACGTAATACTTTCTAAAATTACCTGAACATTTTTGTATGTATATTTTTATAACAGAAGAATGGTTCAAATTTATTTTTGTTACTATCATTATGATTTATATACTTTTTATAAATTATAAAAAAACCTAACATGTGCATAATGGGTTGCACAGACTGCGGCCCAGTTAAACCACACGGGCGTGTTCCCTCGTAATATATATCCCGTGATTATCCTCTGTGAACTTTTGGACTTGTGGTTAGCGCTGGTTGTTTGAATGCACTTGTATTGTTGATTTTCCTTTATCCTGACATTGAGGCCTACCGGTCACAGAGACATATATAAAATAAGCCATCTGTTGGAAGTTGGTCCCATGCCACTGGTGCATGGTAATTAAAATACTGTTCCACGTCCGGTTATCACCACATTTGCAGGCTCATGTCAAGTTCTATAACCACTATATTTGTGGCAAGTTTAAGCAGCACTCATCATATTACCTCCAGCTTGGGTCACATCCAAGGCCGTGGAGGTCATATCACTCGGCGCATGCCACAAACTGACTGCGCCCAGTTATATTTCCAAGTCAATATCCTCTCTGACTTGCCGCTTGGACTCCACGCAGCACTGGTTCGTGCCATTACCACATCCGCGCAGATCGGAACAACCGAAACAGAACACACACTATTGCCATTGCTACACATGCATGGTCATGCGACACTCACAACTTTCTAGGACAAATCTTGCAATGCACAATACTTCCTCCGTTCCTAAATGTAAGTCTTTGTAGAGATTCCACTAGATGGACTATATACAGAGCAAAATGAATGAATCCACACTTAAAATGCATCTATATACATCAGTATCTAGTTCAGAGTGGAATCTCTACAAAGACTTATATTTAGGAACGTAGGGAGTACTTTCTAATCTGCATGACTTATTTCAAATCAGCCAACACACTACTAGTTTGGACGACCTAACTAAATGCATAGAGGAAAAAACTTGAACTTTTTCCGGGGACTTGCTCCCTCCGTTTTTAAATATAATTCTTTTTAGAGATTACACTACAAACTACATACTCCCTCCGTCCGGAAATACTTGTCGGAGGAATGGATGTATCTAGACATATTTTAGTTCTAGATACATCCATTTTTATGCATTTCTTCGACAAATATTTTCTGACGGAGGGAGTACATCGTATATAGACATATTTTACAGTGTAGATTCACTCATTTTATTTTGTATGTAATCCATTGTGAAATCTCTAAAAAGACTTATATTTAGGAACGGATGGAGTAAACATGATGAAGAGTTATTCGACAAGGTTAATTCCAACAATCACTGGGCCGTACCTGCATATTCCATTGATTGGCTTGTTGCTTCGTTGTTTCTTTTTTTCTGTTCATGCGGCTCAAAATGTGCAGCTACAATGAGGGTGGGGGATTGGGTTTTCTGAACAGGTACCTATATGCTGCAATAGAAATATGACTACATGTTTTAGAGTGGAATAAGTTGCAGCCTATGAGTGAATTAGTTGATTAACTCCCACTGTTATACAATGAGGGTGGGGGATTGGGGGGTTACCCGCCAACTAGTTATTCCCTTTAAGAACCCTGCTGGTCATTTGAATTCGTATCAAAGATGACCGTATCATGCTAATCGGGCTAGGAGTTTTAGTCTGGTATTAGAAGAATAGTAGGCCCACGACCTAGTGATATGATAGTTGTGAGGGAAGTGAGGTTGACCACCTACTACGCTATGTGTTCAGCTTTGCCGAATTTTACGAGATTTAAGATCAAGCTTGAGTTTTCCTCGTTTGGATCTAGAGCTGAAATTACAGTGAACCAAGCGGTAACAGGTTGCTGAGTGCGTTGGTCTTGCACGTTCCCGGAAACAATATTAAGTTTGTCAGTTGTCACCCTAGACGAGCCAAGGCAGCTAGTACCAACAAGCTCATCACTAGGCCAACCTAACCTCCTCCGCTAAATTATGTGCTATTAAGAGTCCACCAATTATCGAATTTCCTGTATTCCCGCCCGAATGGATTACAAGCGGAATCAACACGATTCCAAACAAATCAAGAAACTTGACCATGACTGACGTGCTACACCACCATAGGCCCTCGCCCAAATGTACCCCGCCTTGAGCGTACGTCCAAAGGACCATGCACGGCAATGCTGGGACGAACCACGTATGATGTGGCGGCCTTTCCCAGAGTACTTAGTTCGAAACAAACACTGAGTATTATTAGTGCTGGCTCGTTTAATTAGCTGCTAGATATACTCAGCTAACCCCATTCAATCCGAATAAACAAAACACTAGCCACGTTATGAGCGTGTGCATGTTGCAATACTAGATCGTATCCCGTGTCTTGTGCGCGTACGTGTTGTGTGTGCATTTGCAGCCGGGGAGATCAGTCGATCTGGCTGAGCTTTCGTTAGCTTGCTAGGTTGCTTCTCACATGAGCTTTGTAGGGTCCAAGCAACCAAAGCCATCTTCACACTAGATTGTCCTCGGCCAAATGCATCGGCTGTGGCAGCTTCGTCGCGCTCGCCGGAAAGAACTCGACGAGTTGGGGACAACGCCAATAACCAATGGCAAGACTTTGATATAGAGATTTGCTTGCTCAACCCGACTGGTAGAACTCCAAAATTGGGACTGGTGTAGCTAAATTTGGGTTCAGTATACTCGTTTATCGTTGATTGTATTCTTTGTTGGTAGCTTACTATGCAAACCGCTTGGTAGTATACTCATTCATTTCTATGCTGAGATCCGTTCGTGGATTTTTCTGTTTTTTCCGAAAATAGAATAACACATGGGTTTGACCCTTCGTATGTAAAAAAAGACATTACAGCTATCATGTGCGAAGAATACATTGTATTTTTTTACATCTAGCATAAGTATATAAAATGAGATTATTTTTTGGTTAAACTGTATTATTCTAAGTACTTATGGTGCACGAAAAATCCTAAAAAAAATTCACACATTGTAATTGTATAAAGTATTGTTGACCTGGGAGCTTCATGTCCAAGTGATATCTCTTTTGAGAGGAACAAAAGGAAGACTTATATTTTTTTGGGGGGAAACGGCAGCAGCACATGCTATTCACATAGATAGAGAGAAGTGAAGACAAACTGTACATATGTGCGCGTATTTGAAGGGATCTCGACGGAAACCCAAAACAAGCGGAAAATAAAAGAACTAGCCGAGGCCCTCGGCTGGCATGGCTGCACCCAAAGCCATCTGGCATTGTCTAATGTCGTCCATGGCAAGCGAAGCCACCTCAAGGTGGGTTAGGAGAGACACAATAAAAATGCATGTGTTGTGCTCCTTCCAGATGTTCCACAAGGTATAAACCAATTGACCATGGCACTGTCTTTAGACTTGCTTAAAAAAACTTCAATTTTCTATAGTTAGTTAGCTAGCATAGATCACTTGAGGTAACCAACAAAACATTGCGGAAGGGGCTGCTTTTTCGTCCGCCATATAAAGAGGACGCAATAGCTTCCTTGCCTCATCGATACTTTTTGGCAATATGTTACCGCCAGGAAGAACATCATGCAAATACTTCAAGTTAATAGCGAGGGGCGTGTCTGTGCTATTGCTTTTCACCTTAATGTCCAAAAGACTTGTCATGACACTTCGTCAGGTGTGCTCTGTCTCGGACCTAGCGTACAATGGAGTTGATGAGTCATTCATGAGATTCGCAAATTTGCTAGCCTTTGTACGAGCAGTAGTCTCGGTGCTAGTCTCTTTCACGATAAGCTCTTGCATGTTTTCATCGTGCACCATTCCGGCCAATTTTCCCTCGATGACTGCCTTGTTAGCTTTGGCCTCCTTGGTTTCATCAAAGTCTTCACCCAAATCATCCTCTTCATCACTGTCGGAGTATTCAGCATGTCCATCCATCAGCCATTCTTGTTCTTCGTCATGTTCTGCTTCTTCACATGACATCCCATCCTCACCATGACTTGTCCATTTCATATAACAGGACTTGAAACAAGTAGCCAACAAATGCTTATGCAACTCTCCTGGTTCAAATGTATACATAACATCATTCTCACAAATAACACGCGGACGACATATGTTCTTTGCACCCCGTTTGCTCACATCTTACTCCACAAACTCTAATAACTCAATCCAACCATTACCAAAATCATTGGACGACCGTGGTATGAAGTACATCCAACTACGATCCGTCAATCGGCGCCAAGCTGCAACATACATGCATAACTAATTGATTACTATTGGGTCTAAGAATAGATAGAATTAAAAAATTAGGCACGACCTTTGCTAAGAAAGGGAAATATTGAGTGATACCAACTCGAAGAAATAGAAATTAATCAACATTTTCACGAGATTTGACACTCATTTTATTTTCCCTAAAAAAATGCAATAAAGCATGCGATCAACCAAATATTGCATTGCCCTCACGTCCACCACGCCGCACGAACAATCAACTATGCATGCATGCTCGATGATACAATGATACTACTCAAATTAGAGCCTATAGATAGAATTCAGAAGAAGAATTCACAGCTAAACGTGTCTCACTCATCTCTTTGATGTCGTGTGCGGTCAATTAGATGAAATAAAGAAGGGAGATATGTGGTGGCTGAAAGAGTTTAATTAGGTGGGCCTACCTCTAGAGGGATAAAGAGGGTGGTAGGGTCGACATATGCTAATTAATTAGGGTGGAGGTGGGCCGGAGGAGTAACTATGCCTTGGAAACATGGGTCTCATAGGGCTAAATAGGTGAGAGAGTGGCTTGGTTTACGGAAGACAGGTGATCACTTCGGCGTCTCTCAACAATAGATTCTTCGCCTAGATGGACTCCAAGGACTGACTTCGGATTGGCTGGCGCGCTGGGTGCTCAAGCATCAACTGGCTTGCCTACTATGTGACCAGCTACCAGATTGCATTGATCACCAGCTCCGGGGATGCATTTTTGCATGCATGGTGTGGCACCGTGTGTTGATGGCATGTGGGCACGTTGAGTGGATACCGCATGCAAACAACACTCTGGTCGAGTGGGATTCGCTACTCGTGGAGGTGGCTCCAAGGATTTCAAGACCATTCTTATGCTCACAATCTGGGAAAATTGCAATCACAAAAACATGATCGTCTTTGATCATGCTACACCTGCGGTAGAGCAAGTCTTCTTGGCAGCGTTGCAGTAAGGTAGAGCTTGTGTGACTGCAGGCTGTCTGTGTACTGATGCAAATGCTTTTTGTGGGTAGCTAGAGAGGTGGAGAGATTTTGGGAAGGGTGCATTATGGATTGGTCAGGTAGATGAGGTGTTGGTGTATCGCATCCAATTGTACGAATATTTCATTGTCGCTGAGATGTCTCACTCTTTCTCCTTCAATATATGATACACATGTTTGTGCATATTCGATTTTTAGATGTGTACGAACGAATACGATTTTATTTTTTTGCTCCTCTCAGCTGGCCTGTATGTGAAGTACATTTAGATGTGTACGTATGAATACGATTTTGCTCCTTATTCCAAGAATTGATTTTTTTAGGATTACTTCCGGATTTAGGTGTTTTTCTAGTGAGTCCTAGTAAAGCTCCCAGACGGCATATTTTTTTAAGCAAGGTCCTCGATAATCCGTAGTTTTAGCAATTTTGCTCTAGAACTAAGACGGGTTCGCATGTTTTGGAATAACTAGATTCCATAGCCATACTTATAGATTTTCTACCTGCATTTCCATCCAATTAATTATGAGAGCATCTGAATGGACATGGATTGCCTACGACAGGCAATAGAAGAAAGTGACATCGACTGCCTAGGGCTGGCGATAGAAGAAGTTGTGCACATGTGAAGGCCGTGCCCCATTGAAGAATATCAGCTTGATGGAGCCAACTCAATAAAAGGCAACAAAGAGCATACACATTCATATAAACATTCATTTGATCCGCTTTCACAGTATGATCTGATTTACTATATTGTAGGTACAATAATCTATTGTTTATGCTCGTGCAAAGAGTCCACAAAATCTAGTTTAATATAGGGTTAGGAGGTATCATAAATGAAACGACAAGTATTGTTTGAACTAGAAGTCATAGTCACTTGGAGGTCAACTCAAACTATGGTGCGTGAGTGTCTCCCGCTAGAACGAGCTGACCACAATAGTGGAGGACCCAAATGAGAGCTTCATTAACAGCCCGTAGAGTGTACAGTAATTGGTGATAAAGCAGTGCGACAGGGCGCTAGACTAAGAGAAGCGGAAACCAAAAATCTTATGAAAGATGGGCTCTTGCTGCAGTAGGATGGGGAGAAATAGTCTTGTCTGGCTAAGAACAAGCATAACAAAACCTATGTTGGGTGGAGGAAACTAAAGCCAATTTCGGACTAGGTTGTTCTTGGCCAAAAGAATCGGTCGTGGGCCATCAGAGCTTTGTCATGGGCATCAGGAAGAACTGAATGCCGGGGCCAACACCAAGCCCCCAACGACCCTCACAAATCTTAAAGAGTAAATTGCACTATTGATACATGAAGTTGTCCAGAAAGTTCACTTTCATACATCAAGTATCAAATTTCTCACTTTCATACATGATGTTGCATTTGTGGGATAAAACAGTATAGCACAGCCGCACGAGGCTGACGTGGCACGCCGCGCGTGATGTGTACCTCTTCGCCTGTAGTTCGTAGGGTGTTTTTTTGAAAAGATACAGTTGCCACTTTTCAGTTTGGTCCTTGTTGGTCATTTAGAGAACAAAAGAGGCACTGTTGCTGAATTCCCAAATCGATGTGGTACTATGCATATGTGGAACAGTGTATTCAGAAACATGTGTCAACATTATTTGACAATTATTCAGTAGTTTGCATATATTCAGAAATTGAGATGGCAGCTAAAACATATGTTCGACATGACTCATTCAGATACAACGAGAACAACCATATAGTTGACATGATCCATAGTTCAGAAATATGAAACATAATTAAGAAATGAATGACATAGTGTGCATCAGCATGTCATGTTCACTACAGACACTACCAGAATTTACCTAGTTGCCCACGGCCTCATCTATGCCCACGGCGCCCGTCGACATCGATGGACATATGCCGACGGCCAAGGGTAGGCCGTAGGCATAGAATAGCCGTCGGCATATGTTTATCTATGCCGATGGGGGCCGTCGGCATAAGACAGCTGTCGGGACAGCTTGCGGTATGCCTATGAGGGCCGTCGGCACAGCACGGGCCCACCTACCCGGTCAGCGCGACCATTTGACGGCATCGAAACTACGCCGATGGGGCGAACGGCGGCCGTCGGCATATCTTTGTTGACGGCTATGACGTCGACATAGATTTGCTGACATCAGCGATCTGCGTCGTTGCCACGTCATTGATCCGAGGGAGTGAGGGCCCGTATTGTGGCAGAGATATGTCGACGGCATAGCCGTCGACATAGGCCTGGCCCATGCCCACTGCCGCGACATCAATCCGCATGCAATGCCACGTCATTGATCCGTGGCATCGTGGCTCCGTGTGCGCAGTTATGCCAACGGCCTTGCTGTCGGCATACCTCTATTTTTTTAGTTTTTTTTATTTTTAATTTATATTATTTATTATTTTGTATTCTTTCACAACATAAATGTGCCTTGTCTAAACAAAAAACATACCCCTGTGGTACATCGATTGCCCCCCTCACGGACGTTGCTGCCGCCGTGTCGGGGAAACGGTCGACACGGAGGCCTTCGGGGTGTAGCTATGCCACCGAAACATCGCACGGGTCCCGATGCATGTGTAAATGTGTTCTGGCATGCGTAGACGCCCGTCTTGGGGCTCCGTGTTGTGGCCCTCCTCCACGGAAGGCAGAGCCGCCGTTACATGGAGGAGGGGATGGTGCTAGTGCGGTGAAACCGGAGGGAATCTAGTGTTGGGTTGGGTCCAGACCGTGTTCGGGGATGTTTCTATGGGCTGATCTATCGCAACCAGATGAGAAGGTACACCGGTCAAATGCCGTCCGACGAAAGTCAAAGGGCTAGATCTACTGGTCAACTGGGATTCGGGGTGGCCTGCGGGGTGTAGCTATGCCACCGAAACATCGCACGGGTCCTGATGCATGTGCGAAAGTGTTCTGGCACACATAGATGCCCATCTTAGGGATCCGTGGTGTCGCCCCACTCCACGGAAGGCAGTGTCGCCGTCACTTAGAGGGGGGGATGGTGCGGGTGCGGTGGAACCAGAGGGAATCTAGTGTTTGGTTGGGTCCAGACCGTGTTCGGAGATGTTGCTATGGGCTGACCTATCGCAATCAGGTGGAAGAGTCCACCGGTCAAAACCCGTCCGGTGAAAGTCAAAGGGCTAGATCTACTGGACAACTGGGATTCGGGGTGGCCTTCGGGGTGTAGCTTTGCCACCAAAACATCACACGGGTCCTGATGCATGTGTGGAAGTGTTCTGGCATGCGTAGACGCCTGTCTTGGGCCTCCGTCGTGTGCCCCCCCCTCCACGGAAGGCAGTTCCCCCATCACTTAGAGTTGGGGGTGGTGACGCCGAGGTGGAACCGGAGGGAATCTAGTGTTGGGTTGGGCCCAGACCGTGTTCGAGGATGTTGCTATGGGCTAACCTATCGCAACCAGGTGGAAGAGTCCACCGCTTGGTAGTATACTCGTTTGTGTAGCAATTCATTTCTACGCTGAGATCCATGCGTGGATTTTTCTCCTTTTTCCGAAAATAATATAACACATAGGCTTGACCCTTCTTATGTAAAAAAAAGACATTACAGCTACAATGTGCAAACAAATAGATAGGATTTTTTTATATCTAGCATAAGTATGTAAAATAAGATTATTTTTTGATTAAACCGTATTATTCTAAATACTTATGGTGCACCAAAAATCCTAAACTTTTTTCACACATTGTAATAGTATAAAGTATTGTTGACTTGGGAAGCTTCATGTCCAAGTGATATCTCTTTTGGGAGGAACACGAAAAAACACCTATATTTTTTAGGGGGAAACGACAGCATTACAGGCTATTCGTATACATAGACAGAAGTGAAGACAAACTATATATATGTGCGCGTATTGCAAGGGATCTCTGCATAAACCCAAAACAAGCGGAAAATAAAAGAACTAGCCGAGGCCCTCGGCTGGCATGGCTGCACCCAAAGCCACCTGGCATTGTCTAATGTTGTTCATGGCAAGAGAAGCCACCTCAAGGTGGGTTAGGAGAGACACATTGAAAATGCATGGGTTGTGCTCCTTCCAGATGTTCCACAAGGTATAAACCAATTGACCATGGCACTGTCTTTAGACTTGCTTGAAAAAACTTCAATTTGGTACAGTTAGTTAGCTAGCATAGATCACTTGAGGTAACCAACAAAACATTGCGGAAGGGGCTGCTTTTTGGGCCGCCATATAAAGAGGACGCATTAGCTTCCTTGCCTCATCGATACTTTTTTGCAATATGTTGCCATCAGGAAGAACATCATGCAAACACTTCGTCAGGTGTGTTCTGTCTCGCACCTAGTGTACAATGGAATTGTTGAGTCATTCACGAGAGTCGCAAATTCGGTAGCCTTTGTACGAGCAGTAGTCTTGGTTCTTGTCTCTTTCACAATCAACACTTGCATGTTTTCATCGTGCACCATTCCGGCCAATTTGTCCTTGATGACTGCCTTGTTAGCTTTGGCCTCCTCAGTTTCATCGAAGTCTTCACCCGACTCATCCTCTTCTTCGCTATTGGACTATTCAGCATGTCCATCCATCAGCCATTCTTGTTCTTCGTCATGTTCAGCTTCTTCATATGCCTCACCATGACTTGTCCAGGTCATATAACAGGACATGAAACAAAGTAGCCAACAAATGCTTTTGCAACTCTCCTGGTTCAAATGTATACATAACATCATTCTCACAAATAACACATGGACAACATATGTTCTTTGCACCCCATTTGCTCACATCTTCTTCCGCAAACTCTAATAACTCCATCAAACCATTAACAAAATAATTGGACGACTGTGGTATGAAGTACATCCAACTACAATCCGTCATTCGGCGTCAAGCTGCAACATGCATACATAACTAATCGATTACTATTGGATCTAAGAATATGTAGAATTAAAAAATTAGGCATGAACTTTGCTAAGAAAGGGACATATTGAGTGACACCAACTGGACGAAACCGAAATTAATCAACATTTTGACGTGATTTGACACCCATTTTATTTTCCCTTAAAACATGCAACAAAGCATGCGATCAACCGAATGTTGCATCGCCCTCACGTCCAATGCGCCACACGAACAATCAACTATGCATGCATGCTCAATCATATAGTGATACAACTCAAATTAGAGCCTATAGATAGAATTCAGAAGAAGAATTCACAGCCCAATGTGTCTCACTCATCTCTCTGATGTCATGTGCGATCGATCAGATGAAATAAAGAAGAGAGATATGTGGTAGTTGGAAGAGTTTAATTAGGTGGGCCTACCTCTAGAGGGATAAAGAGGGTGGTAGGGTCGACATATGCTAATTAATTAGAGTGGAGGTGGACTCGTGGAGTAACTATGCCTTGGAAGAGTGGGTCTCATAGGGCTAAATAGGTGAGAGAGTGGCTTGGTTTATGGAAGACAGGTGATCACTACGGCAAGTTTTGTCTGGAACTCAAAGAGATCTCTCAGCTATAGATGCTTCGCCTAGCTGGAGTCCAAGTACTGACTTCGGGTCGGCTGGTGTACTGGGTGCTCCAGCATCAACTGGCTTGCCTACTGTGTGACCAGTTACCGGATTGCATTGATCACCAGCTCCGGGGTTGCGTTTTTGCATGCATGGTGTGGAACCGTGTGTTGACAGCATGTGGGCACGTTGAGTGGATACCGCATGCCAACAACACTTTGGTCGGATGGGATTCCCTACTCATGGAGGTGGGCTCCAACGATTTCATGACCATTCTTATGCTCACAACCAAGGAAAATTGAAAGCACAGAAACATGGTCGTCTTCGATCATGCTACACCGGCGGTAGAGCAAGTCTTGTTGGCAGTGTTGCAGGAAGGTAGAGCTTGTGTGGCTGCAGGCTATCTGCGTACTGATGCAGATGCTTTGTGTGGGTAGCTACAGAGGTGGAGAGATGTTGGGAAGAGTCCTTTATGGATTAGTCAGGTAGATGAGGTGTTGCTGTATCGTATCCGATTGTACAAATATTGCACTGTTGTTGAGATGTATAGCTATTTCTCCTTCAATATATGATATGCGTGTTTGTGCATATCCTCTTTTTTATAAAATTTCAAGAACATGGTGGCCACCATCTACTTGCTCCTCTCAGCTGGCCTGTATGTGTAAGACATTTAGATGTGTACGTACATCCATAGTTTTAGCAATTTTGCTCTGGAACTAAGACGGGATGGCAAGTTTTGGAATCACAAGAAGGGGCCACACTTGTAGATGGCCTGCCTGCATTTTCCATCTTATTAATTATGAGAGCATCTGAATGGACATGGACTGCCTACGGAAGGCGATAGAAGAAAGTGACATGGACAACCTACCGCAGGCGATAGAAGAAGTGGTGCACATGTGAAGGCAGCGCCGCATTGAAGAATATCAGCTTTCTGGAGGCACCTGTATAAAAGGCAACGAAGAGCATACTCTTCCATATAAACATCCATTTGATCCGTTGTCACAGTATGATCTGATTTTACTATGTTGCAGGTACAATAATCTATTGTCTGTGCTCGTGCAAGGAGTCCACAAAAGATAGTTTAATATAAGTTTAGGAGGTATCATAAATGAAACTGCAAGTGTTGTTTGAACTAGAAGCCATGGTCACTTGAAGGTCCACTCAAACTATGGTGCGTGGGTGTCTTCAGCCAGAACGAGCTGACCACCACAGTGAAGGACCCAAATGAGAGCTTCATCAACGGCCCGTAGAGTGCACAGTAATTGGTGATGAGGCAGTGCGACAGGGCGCCTGGCGCTAGACTGAGAGAAGCGGAAACCAAAAATCTTGTGAAAGATGGGCTCTTGCTACAGTTGGATGGCGAGAAATAGTCGTGTCTGGCTAAGAACAAGGATAACAAAACCTATCTTGGGTGGAGGAAACTAAAGCCAACTTCGGACTAGGTTGTTCTTGGCCAAAAGAATCGGTCGTGGGCCATTGCTGCTTTGTCATGGGCATTAGGAAGAACTCAATGCCGGGGCCAACACAAAGCCCCCAACGACCCTGACACAGCTTAAAGAGTAAATTGCATTGTCGATACATGAAGTTGTCTAGAAAGTTCACTTTCATACATCAAGTATCAAATTTCTCACTTTCATACATGATGTTGCATTGGTAGGATAAAACAGTACAACACAGCCGAGCGAGGCCGACGTGGCACGCTGCGCGTGATGTGTACCTCTTCGCCTGTAGTTGGTTGTGTGTTTTTTGAAAACTTACAATTGCCACTTTTCATTTTGGTCCTTGTTGGTCATTTAGCGAACAAAAGAGGCACTGCCGCTGAATTCCCAAATCGATTTGGTACTGTGCATATGTGGAATGGTGTATCCAGAAACATGTGTCAACATTATTTGACATGATTCAGTAGTTGGCATATATTCAGAAATTGAGATCGCAGCTAAGAGAAAACATATATTTGACATGACTCATTCAGATACTGCAAGAACAACCATATAGTTGACACGATCCAAATATATTTGATAGAAAGCAAAATAAATGACATAGTTTGCATCAGCATGTCATGTTCACTACAGAGTTCAAAACGTCATCAGCAAAATACATGTCTACACATGACCGAAATAAATACTAGCTTTCCAAGGTCTAGTTGAGGACTGTTGATTCCTGAGTTGAAACATTTGCTAGGCTGTGCCCTTTTTGTCCCACCAATGCAACATCATGTATGAAACTGTGAAATTTGATACTTGATGTATGAAACTGAACTTTCTGGAGAAATTCATGTATTGACAGTGCAATTTACTCAAGCTTAAATACAGGGATTTGACTGCACCACCCTACTTCTAGAATTACAAAATTGGAATTGATGAGGATGGACCCTGGTTTAGTACACCCCTTATTTAACCATGATATTCTATGCTGAGATGCGATGCGTGAATTTTCTTATTCTTTCCTTCTCAATTGGATTAGCATGTGGAGTTCAAACTATTAGGTAAACAACAACCTAGAGCAACAATATCTGAGAAACAAAAGAGATATTTTGTCCAACTATCTATCTATCTATCTATAAATCAATTCTATTATTTACTAAAAGAAAATTGAGTTTTTTTCTAGGATTTAACTAGTGAATATAGAAAAAAAAGGACATGGACAACAATGAGCATCCAGGAAGTGTTGCTGCATTTTTTAAATACGTATAGGCTAGAACATCACACGTTAATTAGAAAATAAAGCCATTGTTCTACTGAATCGATTAAAACTATAAATCTATGACAATTCAATCTACGTAACATATATGACCAAATGGGACACATCATCTAAATTGTTTTGATAGTTGGACGGGGATGAAACAATTACATTTCTAGCTCCCCTTTTGTATTGCTGAAAAATATGCATAACAGTGTTTTTACCATCAATCCGGTATCATATTGTCGCAATAGGCTTCTTCCCTTGAAATAGACGTTCATGGCTCTTTGCCTAGATTCCCCACGGCGGCACTTCATCTCCTCCACTGTCATGCTTGCCAAACCTGTCACTGAAGAAACCGGCCTTGGTTAACCTCCATGTTGTTGTTCAGTGAGATTTTGTAGAGAGGCCAGTCAAAGTACTCCATTGGCTCGAAAGAAAAGAAGTATGATCTAATATGTATTCCATGGCCTCGAAAGAAAAGGAAGAGTATCTAAAAAGGATGGGAAGAGAAAAGAAGTGCAAGCTCACGCTCACAACTGTACTAGCTAGTGTTGTTCGACTAATTTTCCATTTGCTTCACATACCAAGCAAGATGGGTTCACTTCGACACCAGCGACACCTAACCTGATCGACCATCCAGGAGAAGAAACACATGTACTCTGGATAGAAGATACACAGGGAAGAAGCATCCCACAACATCACATGATAGGGGAGGCTGGCCACATGGAGATCAACTGTCTGTAATTGTAGCAGATCATCCCACGTACTATTACTAATGTCCAATGATGAAGCTACCAGATCCAAAATGCAACTAAGCTGCCTGAAGCGCGTTCTCATTGCGCCCAGTTATGGGTGATAAAAAAGTGTGTCAACAGGGTCTTCAGCAACCTTGAGATACGCATTGCGAGGTTGGGCGCTTGGCCCTCCACCCTGGATGGTTATACACCCGCGCTACCACATACCCATAGCCAATCGGGCGCCATAGTGACAACCTTGATGTGTGTTTATCATGATTAGGTAAATGACCTTGTGTTGTTTTTGGTTAACAAAAAATTTATAAAGACATTGGCTAAAGAATTATTTCCATCGCATCGGGACAAACACGAACTTGTGCCTATCAAGTCATTAAGTTAGTGATACTCATTGACCACCTATAGAAAATATGTGAACCTATACCGCAATTGAAGTGATCCATAGGAATTGTGTTTTCCAGTAACATGTGTTACTCCTGCTCCTGGCTTCCTATGGTAATCAACCCTATCTAACGACAATGAAGAAGACATTCAGTTTGCTTCCTTGTTAGTGGGCATTTTCTTTTGTCTCATACTCTCACGACCGGCTGTCGATTTATACCATATTGAATGATTCCCTTCTCTCCCATGTCCCTTCTATACCCCTCTCCCTCTCGACCTAGGAACATGGCGAGCTAGTAGATGATGTCGTGCCCGCTCCCCACTTGTTATTGCCGCACCCACTCAACCTCATGCTGCTTTTTTCCACTCCCCTGTCAGCACTATCTCCTTATTGCCATCTGTCCCTTCTCTACCCATCCATTCCTCCCTTATATCCCTCTATCCCTCGATGTCAGAGGGATGGACACCAACCGGTGAGCTTGGTACCTCCTGCCACTGCGACCACTAGCGCCGGAGCAAGGTCGAGCTGGACGGTGAAGTGGTCACGTGACTGTGGGTCCAAGGCACTCTAGATCCCGTGCCTCCTACTGTGGGTCCAAGAGTCATACTGGTAATAAATGATGATGAACATTTGATGGAGGGGGAGACCAGGTGGCGGCTCATGATTGAGGTGGAGATCAGGTAGCATTAGTGAGGTGCGATTTGGTGGCTGAGACGTGCTCGCCTCTGCCATGATCACCGAGTTGTAGAAGTATCATTTTTTGTGTGGTTCAAAGCCTTTGCCAAGTGTAACGAAATGGGCAATCCACAAACTAAATGGACACGTGTAAGGTGCATTTATGTCTATTGTCTGTAATTATCTTAATTTTACCTGGTACACGTACATATAAGACACTCGATAGAGACTTTGGTGGGTGCCCGAAGGAAGGAACTTGGCAAAACTCGAATTGCATGACAAGGTAAGCTAAGCACTCATAAATCATTTACTAAGTTCATATGTCCCTTCGTCATGTACAATGGGTACTTCAGAAATGAAATTCTAGCACCACCGGTTACTACCGAGGTCTTGCGGGCACGCCATGTGTGAATGTATGCACAATGCATACGACTTCTCTACTAATTCAACTATTTTGTACAGTTTTCGTGGGACCACCCACTGTATAGGAACAAGACATTTACAACAAGGTCAAACTTTAACATGTTCTGAACAAGTTCAACATCTTCCCTTGTACAGAAGGATGTTCCTCCGTCATAGTATGTGTGTCCTCGAGCTCGCATGAAGACAAAATATGTATAAGTTCTTTGCAGCGAGAACACACCACGATATCTTTCTTCTCTGCATCCTTCACCATCTCCTTCTTACAAGAAGACAACCACCCATCTTGGGATTCCGTCACAGAGGAGTTCGCACAACAACTGCATGTCACCCGCCGCCTGATGGCCAACTTCCGCACAGAAGAGCCCGTCGATGTGAAAGCAGGGGAGGCATAGTGGCCTGAGGCCAAAGTAGGTTGCGGAATCCGTGACGGCACGAGATAGAGAAACTGTGGCAACAGTACACGAAACCCTAATGCATGTGAGGGTGCACTACTAGAGAAAAGCCTATACACCGAATCTTAGCAATAGCATGTCTCAAAAAGCAGCGTTGCTGCTAATTAGTAGTAGCGCATGTGCGGGAAACTCGCTACTGACAAGTTTTTAGCAGTAGCGCGCTCGGTGTAAACCGTGCTGCCACAAATATCGACCGGCGGGTGTCCACCAAACTCCATTTAGCAGCAGCGCGGTGCTGCGAGCCGCGCTACTGCTATGGATGTAGTAGTAGCGCGCTTTTTCTGAGGTTGTTGCTGCTAAATTTCAAATTGGCACACTTTTTTTGTCCCGGTTAGCAGTAGCACCGTTGCCCAAAGCGCGCTGTTGCTACTTCCTTACCAGCAGCGTGTTTTAACTCCCGCTCTACTGATAATCCGCACCAACCCACCACCTTTTCCCCACCCGTCCCTCCCCCTCCCCCTCCTCTCTTCCCTTTCCCCTACCTCCCACATGCTCCCACTCTCACTCTTCTTCTTCCTCAATACTTCTCCCCCATTACTCTCTCTCTTCTATCTACCTTTCTCTCTCTTCATTACTCCTACCTAACTACACCACCTCCATTAATGCATCTCCTTTCTCTTTTTCTATTCCCCTCGACTAGTTGAAGTTGTCTCTCCAAAATTAGGTAGCTAGGTAGATGTAGGATTTAGTTAAGTGACCTATTTGCCCCCTAACTAGATCTATCTTTGTCAAGAAGAGCTTTGTGCACTTTTGATCTCCCTACAACATCATCTCCATCGTGTGCTCGATCTCGAGATAGAGGTGATGAAAATTTTATGCTTTTGCAAAATGGAAATATGTTTATGTGTGTGTGATATGTTTGTGGAAATTTTGTGTGTGGCATGAGTTGACGCCAAATTGTGCTTTTGAGTTGCCTATGTTTTGCCTAAATGTCGATTTATTTCCGTTTCGGCGAATTCCGGGCAAACTCTAGATCCATATATGTCCTATTTTTAGGGAAGGTCATGCCGAACTTTTGTATGACTTTGATGCATGCACACATTTTTATAATCAATTTGTTTTATTATTACCTTGCAGACGTTCATGATTGTCAGTGGAACGATGGTGAACAGGTGGTTGCGGTCGGCGGTGCAGGACATGAAAGAAAATAACCTGATAGAGGTTTTATGTCCGTGTCGAAAATGCAAAGGAATAGTTTGGCTCGACCCCTATGACGATGGTCGTGTCGAAGCGCACTTGCTCATGACTGGTTTCATGGATGGCTATACTCGGTGGATAACTGAAGATGAGGATGACGATGTTGAGGATGCCGACGGGGTAGGCAATGATGACACGGGACAAGACGAAGAGATGATCGATAATGGCGGCGGGGCAGAGGCCGGACATGGCGGAGGAGAAGGGGGCGGACATGGCAGAGGAGAAGGGGCCGGACATGGCGGCGGAGAGAATGACATGGACTCCACGCGGCAGAGTTCGTCGGTACTAAGTTCAATCGTGCGGGGCCCTCATGTTCAAGCATTGCTTCGCAAGGAGACGAGTACTGAGAGAGCTGCTTCCAAAGAGGAGGCTAAGCTGGAGCAACTTGTAGTAGACTCGAACACTCCATTGTATGATGGTTGCAATCCTGAGGTGACCCGCTTGAGTTTCACGCTCCAACTCCTGAAGACGAATGCTAAAAACAAATGGACTGACACTAGCCTCGATGAGCATCTCAAGTAGCTAAAGGATGTTCTTCCCGCGGGTAATCTATGTCCTACTAGTGTTGATGAGGCCAAGAAGATCGTGTGCCCTCTTGATCTGCCATGATCAAATGCATATCTGTAAGAATGTCCTTGAGAGCTTACTCGCAACACTGATGAACATGCCGAATAAGACCAAAAGATGGGCCGAAGGCAAGAAAAGACTTGCAAGATTTGAAAATCAGGGAACATCTGCACATGCCGCCCCGTAAAATGTCAGACGAGACAGAGACGGAGACAGAGGCACGGGAGAATAAGGGCAAGAAAATAAAGAAAGAGGATTATTGCCCCCCTTCTTGCTTCACCTTAAGTTAGGCTGAGATCAATCAATTCTTTAAGTGCCTTACCGGAGTCAAAGTTAGTTCCGGTTACTGTGGCAAGATTAGAAGATATCTAGACAGGGACAAGCAAAGGTTCAGCGGGATGAAGTCTCATGACTGTCATGTGATGATGACGCAGATACTACCTGTTGCCCTTAGAGGGATAAAGGATAAGCACGTCCGTGACACACTTATTGGTCTCTGCAACTTTTTCGACGTCATCTTTCAAAAGTCGATCAGTGTGAAGCAGCTCCGAAGGCTACAGGAAGAGATCATTGTGATACTGAATGAGCTTGAGATGTACTTCCCGCCTGCGTTCTTTGACGTGATGTTGCATCTGTGTGTCCATATTGTGGATGGCATAATAGATCTAGGGTCGTCATTCCTGCACAACATGATGTCGATTGAGAGGATGAATGGGATCATCAAAGGATTCGTTCGTAACATGTCCCGTCCGGATGGAAGCATCGTCCAGGGCTATGTGACACAAGAGTGCATCTCTTTCTGTGAGAATTTTCTATATGGCGCAGACCAGCCGCCTGGTGTTAGTGTTGGTTTGCCCGTTAACAAGCACGATGGGAGGCTCGAAGGAGATGGTCACTGCAACGGTCGTAGGGAACTGCACGTGGCATACTTAGATCGACGCAACGACTTTGACAGAGCAAACTTGGTAGTGCTACAACACCTAGACGAGGTAGATCCTTTCATGGCACTGCACAAAGAAATTATCGCAAAGAAGTATCGTGACTGGGGGGTATGCAGGACGAACGCCGAAGTTACTAGAGAGCACAACTCCACTTTCCTGCATTGGTTCAAAGAGCATATTATTGCTAATCCCCCGGAGGAGGGATCTAAGGATGGATTGCTCATATATGCCTTAGCACATTACCCCTCGCCCAACCTCGTAACCTATCAGGCATATGATATCAACGGATACACGTTCTACACGGAGGCCAAAGATATGGACAGTGATGATCAGAACTGAGGGGTGACGAGGAAATGCATGACCGGCAGCGACAACGACGCAACTGAACGATTTTATGGAAGGGTGGAGGAGATCTGGGAGCTGGACTACTCTGGACTGCACAACACGTCGATGTTCCGTGTCAGATGGGCAAAGAATCTCGAAAGAGAAAACCGGATTTTCACTACCATGAGTATACCCAACGCCAAGAGCTCTACCGTGAATGCTTTCGCAAAAAATGAGCCATGGGTACACGCTAAGAACGTGACACAATGCTTCTTCATAACTGACTCATGCAATCCCAGTCGTGTTGTCGTGAGGAAAGGCAAAAGGAACATCATTGGAATGGATGGAGTCGCCAACGAGGAAGACTATGATCAGTACGGCAACCCAATGAGGGAAGATGACGATGATGATGAAGTATACGTCAAAAGAAGAATCAATACTACATTACCTAAGAAAAATCATACTCCATGGAAAAGGCAAAGTCACAATGAGGGGCTCAATTATTCTTCGATGAACAAGAAGGGAAAGAAGCTGACTCAAAAATGAAAACGTCAGCGCTGAGGAACCGTATGTTATCGTTCAAATGATGTAATATACTATTTTGTATACATAGTAGCCATTATTATGTATGGGTCCAATGATGTAATATATATTTTCCTATTTTGCATACATATTTAACCGTCAAATGATGCAATATATATCGCCCTCCCTTTGTTCACTACTCTCGGGAAATAAAAGTGGGAGAAAATAAAGGAAAAGAAAAAGGAAAACTTGCAGTAGTAGTAGCGCATTTCGTATAAACCGCTACATCTACTGAAGGTAGTAGTAGCGCATTTCGTATAAACCGCTACAGCTACTGAAGGTAGTAGCAGCGCGTTTTGTCCAAACGCGTTGCTGCTATGTCCACTTAACCCAAAATTCTCACTATCCCTGCTTGATCCCGCCTTTCCCCCCCAAATCCCCACTCTCTCTTCCCCCGTCGCTCGCCCCCGACCCTGGCGCCGACGCTCGCCCCCGACCCGGCCCTCGCCCCCGACCCCGACCCCGGCGCTCGCGCCCGACCCGGCCCTCGCCCCCGACCCCGGTGTCGGCGCTCGCCACCGACCCAGGCGCTCGCCCCGAACCCGGCGCGCTCGCCCCCGACCCGTCGTCCCTCGCCTCCCTCCTCTGCTTCCTCCACTCCCAACCTCGGCCGTCGTCGGGCCTGCCTCCTCGCCTCTGCACCCTCTGTAACCCCCCCTCTCTCTCTCTGTTAGGGTTCTTCGGTTAATTTACTTAGGTTTTAGTTAGGGCAGTATGTTAATTAGGTTATCTACTTAGTTATGAATTTAGCTAGGTTTCAAAATTAGCTGAATTTATATGCAAATTTGAACTGGACATGTGATATGTGGATATGTCATGTTTTGGACATGTCAAGTTTGGAAAATGATCCGAGTGGCCTATGTTACGCCGGAATGTTGATTCATTTCCGTTCCGGTGAATTTTAGGCGCTCGATATGTTCATCTTTTAGCAAAGGTCATGCCGAAATTTCCCGTGAATAAAGGCATGATTTGTGCTACATAGTTGGCATATCGAGTGCTGGCACATAGATTTCTTTTTATGTCATTTCTCTTTTATTCATACTTTTAGAAATAAATGAGGACACTTAATCATAGGAAACATGTCGAACAACGAAGAAACTGGGCCTTCTGACCAAGATGCAGACGAGATGGATTATGAGGGTGAACAAGAGTACCTCGACTATTTGACTGCTATGCAAGGTTTGCAGGTCGGCCTCGATGGTGGTACTGACGCCGACATCAACACCGACGGTGCCAGCACCGATGGCGGCGCCGAGACCGGTGGCGAAGGTACCGACGGGGAAGATACCGGCAGGGAAGGTACCGGCCCCGATGCCGCTACCAAAAAGAGGAAGCATAATAAGCAGAGGATACAAAAACCTAACAAACTAAGGATTGGACGACTTGTGATCACAAAGATGGCACCTGGCAAGTTTGAGCCGTTAGAGCCGGAAGAACCTCGCAAGTGCTATGGGAACCAAGTAGGATGCATTCTACGGGAATGCGCGAGCATCAACGACGATGACTTAAGGAGTAAAGAACATTTGATGCAGTTGCTCCTAACGAAGTTGCACAAGAGATTCAAGTTCCCCGACCGGGATGATAACATAGAACAACCGTGGGATGATCCAAAGATGAAAAAGATTAACAATCACGCCATGGGCATGTTCAGCAATGATTTGGCCTCCTGGAAAGGGAGGGTGAAACGAGCTATTGAGGCTGATGAACCCCTGTCCAAGATTCTGGAGGAAAATCCGACACTTACGGAAGAGGAGTTCGAAAAGTTCAAGGACACTTGCGCTACCGAGGCAGCCAAGGCTAAGGCTGCGAAATTCAAGAGCCTTCAGCAAAGGAACACGAGTAAGCATCGCCTCGGAAGCCGTGGCTACCTCGGTAAAAGGCCAATATGGGATAAGGAGGACGCGGAACGTGAAGCCGCGGGTCTCCCAGACCCCTTCGCGAAGTTCACCAACCCCTTGGAGCGTGACTTCATCAGGGCCCGCTACAAGTGGGACAAGGAGAAAAATGTTTTTTACACGAACAAGATAACGAGGAAATTGATTAGACTACTGGAGAAGCAACACCATCTTGCAGCCGAAAGCCCTACTTCTCCGATGAGGCCCAAGTGGGACACCCCTCTCAACCGGGCATTGAACAAACTTAAGGGACTCCCTTTGGGCCAGCGGCCGCAATATGGTTGTGTGCACGGCGTCGGAGACGGCGCCACGTGGAAGGTGTTTTACAACGAGGGCCCGGAGGCCAAGAAGCAGAAAAAGAAATTTAGTCAGGCGGACTTCGACGCGAAGGTGAAGCTTGCGGTCGAGAAAAAAGCAGCTGAGGACGCGAAAAAAGCAGCCGAGGAAAAATACGAGTTGCTATAGCAGGCAGTCAATACAGCTGTAACTGCCTGCAGAAATGATTTTGCTAGTAGCTTGGTTCCACTTATCATCAACTGGATGAAGACAGTACATGATTTCCTGTTGCCCAGTTTCATTGGGTGCAACTCCATGAACAACAACACCATCACACCATCACTTTCTCATGCAACCGGGCCTCCTCTCGCAGCCGCTCCCGGTCATAGAAGCCCGTCCTCAGTCTGAGGCGCGCTAGATGGGCCTTCGTCATTGGTTGAGGTCGACGCCGTCACGGTAATTACATGTCACACCAACATATATATATAATATTCCATTTTTGTTGCCTTTCGGTTGTTTTACGCCACAGACATATGTGTTTGCAGGCGAAAGAAACCCCGTGTACCATACTCTACTTGATCAAAGGCCAGAAGGTGGACGTGGGAAAGGGGATGATAATGGACCCCTCACAACTCACGTTCCATAACCAGCCGATCCCCGCTGGGCACTTCATGGTTAGCTTGACCAGTGTGAAATCGGGGATGAGGATTTGCCTCCTCCAGTACAGCATGTGGGAGCGGACGACAAGACCCCGCCGTGGATTGGAAGCTGCAAGGGTTGGGTGCTGCTATGGCTTAATAATCTTATTCGTCTGGAGCCGGCCGAGAGCACACCAATAACCACACATCAACAAGCATGTACGGAAACCACCACCCGGCCTACGCAATTACCAGCTCCTGTAGTGCCGGGTGAGAGCGGCAGACGACATGATGAAGGGGGTGCAATAGTACTGGCTGATGTAATTTCTCCTGTAGAACATAAAATGGATGATGAGACAGAGGTCGACCCTATGGATTTCCTCAATACAAACGCGTATGACTGTGACATAGATATAATGAGTCAACCATATTACGAATCGGGCTATCATCTTGCTAATGAGTATATGGATGATATGCTCGGGCAGGGTCCTAGCAGGGATTGCAAAAAGTCTCTCTTCATGAAATCCTCACAGGACACGCCTGAAGATGCTGCCTCAACATAGGCTCAACTAGCCGGGTGCGAGGGTCGTACAGTACTTATCCCGGGAACACTGGGGCAGGGGTTAAGGAAGGGTCTGGAAGGTGTGCCCAAGAAAAAGGAGATGAAGAGATCGAGGAACATAACTGCCTCCAAACAAGCCAGAGCACATAGCAGCCAGACGACGCATTCTGAAGAGCGTGTACCCGTGAAAGGTGCGGTCATGTTCCATCTCACGGACGAGCCGATGCTACTGCCGAAACAGCTGGAGGCACTATCAGGGGATCTCAGGAGACTGCACGACAATGTGCTGTCGACTGAGAAAAGCCTACTAGCCTCAAAGCATCCAGGATATCCGACAAACGCGGCTCGTGTGCCTGATTGGAAGTGTGACATGTTCCGTGGAGGTGTTCTTCCTGCGGTTTGACCATATCTTTGAGATGTTTCTAACAAGGCGGCTCGATTTTACAATCGGCCGCCTTTTTGCGCTACATATGAGCTCCGTCATGAAGAGTGAAGAAGTCTCGCAAATTTGTGTGGCAGATCCATACTACATGCATGAGTCTTTCTTGATTCTCGGTGACTTTGAGCGTGAAACTGCTAGGGAGTACCTCCAAAACTTCATGGTACAGAATGAGGACCGGGAAATAGTACTCGTGCCTTATCATCCAAAGTAAGTTAGTTCCGAACAACCCTTTCGTACATTTCAATCGTTCCTTCTCTCTCATACGGGGAATAATTTGAGGTGTCTTTTCCCCGCAGCAACGGGCGCGCCGTCCTTATCATTCTTTACCCGCAAGTCTCCCACGCCGTGTATTTTGATCCTTCCAGAGACTACGAGAAAAAAGACTACACCCACATAATGAATATTCTAGATGCTCCTCTCAAAGGCTTCAGCTTTAGAGGTGGCCACGTGCAGACCAGGAAAGAAAGGAACAAGAAGATGGGTTTCGCGCATAGAACTAACTTCTCCTGCATCCATGTCCCAAAACCAAGCAAGAAAGATGGATTCTACATCGTCCATCTCATGATTCAGTCCAACACGGATCACCAAAAGATTCGCATGAGAAGAAGAAATGATGATCATATCAACAAGTGGCTAGAATCTCTTGGAGAAGCGGATTATAAACTTACAGATGACTTCTTTTGCATCCAAAGCGACATTGCAACGATCATCATGAAAGAAGTCGTCGATGAGAAGGGGATGTTCCACCACGGCCCTATATCGCGAGCTGACGTCCGAACTCGCATATGCATGCAACGTCTAGACCTCACGCCATTCAAGAAGCTAGGGTCCATCCTAGATGATATGGAAGGATGGAACTTCTAGTGATTTATGATGCCGATGATGATGATATGTGTCGGTTGAACTTGTATACTTTTTGTAGCGATGAGACTTTGTGATGTCCACGGTCCCTGCCGAACTTGCGTAATGCTACTTTGTTAGTTTGCGTACGATGACCTGTGTACCTCTAGTTAATTAATTTGCATACTGTATGTTGCATCTAGTTGCTAACCCTTTCTTTCTCGGTGTTGCTCTAGTATATTTTGTTGCATATATATGATTGTACATCCTCTTCATGAACATGCATCTCTAACAGGTACCTAGTTTCTTGATGGTGAGATGGAATTGCTATGTCGTGTACAAAGGGAAGGTTTCGGGGGTGTACAATGAGTGGCATGAGTGTCAAGCGCAAGTGAATGGGTTGACGGGCGCCAGCCATAAAGGCTTTAATAGCAGACAAGAAGGAGAAGCTAGTTACTTGAGGTTCACGCTAGCGCGAGAGAGGACTCGTAACCGCCACCTCATGTACTGTATAGTTCCCCTCTCACTCATAGTGATAGCTCTTCTTGCGTATACCTTTGTTTAGATGGATGGCGTTGTTGTAGTTGCAACTATTCGAGACTTGCATGTATCGCTATTTTCGAGATGATGACAAGATACCACTTTGTGTTGGATGATAATTATGATGAGACTATTTGTATGTATATGCTATGATTACATTTGTGGTCTCGCAGGCATTTGTATGTGTATCATGATGAAATTTCTATGTGCTAAAGATTCTTCTATAAAGCCTGTTCAACACATATGTATAAAAGTTAGCAGCAGCGCCGCGAGTAGCGAGTGTATAAAAGTTAGCAGCAGCGCCGCGAGACCAGTAGCATGTCCAGGCAAAGCGCACTAGAGCTACTAGCAGTAGCGAGCTTCCACTAACTCTGATGCTGCTACACTTGTGTAGCACTAGCGCCGGTTAGCACGCGCTACTGCTATGTGTTAGCTGTAGCGCCTTATTAGTAGCGCCACTCCACGCGCTACTGATACACCTAAAACCAGTGCTGCTGCTAGCCTTTTCCCTAGTAGTGGTGTCATGGACATGGAGAGGAGCGACTCGAGCCTCGAGGTAGGGGCTATCAACAGAGGTGGAAGGCAGGGGGCGGCGGAGGTGGGGAACCCTAGAAGAGAGATGGGCGAGCAACACAAGGATCAGAGATATCGAGAGAGGGAAGGAGTTGGGTCGATCTTACATCCAAGGAGAGAAAACACGGTAGAAACCTGGGTGGAGGGGTGGTGGGAGGAGGTGAAGTGAAAAAAACCCAGATGAAAATAAACCATGTAGGGGAGGCTATCAAGTCCTACTTTAGGAGTAGAGATACGCATATCTTTGTATTACATATAATATGATTTGTAATCATTTCCTACATTGTCTCTAGGATGGTCTTGTTGATCTGCATGCCCCATACTTCATATAAACTGCACGAGAGAGTTAATATAATATGTGCCACATTATTTTAATTCTCTCTTCTCTAATCCTCTTCCATGGTATCCAAGCCAAGATGTCTCAAGTTGAGACCCTTCCAACACATGGAAGCCTAGACGTGATGGAAGTGTCGAAATAATGGTTCAGCTAGTTGGTATATGAATTCAATTTCATATGTGCCGCTAGCTTGTGACCTAGGTCTGCCATAGCTTTACCGACGACCCACCCTCCGGAAGGTCGCTCAGGATCTCCATCGGGGCTGCGGAGCCCGAAACTAAGGTTCATCCATCGATCGTATTGATCGGTTTCCTAGAGTGTTTTTTCTGATACGTTGATTGGGATTCTTTTCTGTCTCACCGATGGATTGATCGGTGTTCCCTTTATAATTTTTTGATCTAATATCGGTTTGCATCACTTTCTGCCCCGTAGAACCTTGACATGCGTATGCTACTACAGAGGCTTCACCAACGCGCCAGATGCCCTGCAGTGGAGGCCGCTTGTGCGGTTCTACGTCGGCCAGTCATCCAGTGCCGTATGGACCGAGCCCACAGAAGCGGGCATTGTTGGTTGCTCACGTGCATGCTGCTGGTGCCCCTATAAGAACTGGCATCCGCTGGTGCGGTCGGCCTGTCATGCCCGCTCAACAATCCATGCCGCTTGACCCGGACCATAGGCGTGTCGGTGCAGGTCTTGCTTGATCATGTCACCCACATCTCATGACTTCAATCTGCAAAGCGCACGTGATCAGGTGCTCCGTCAACCATCCGCATCCAGGCTAAACTCCCCATTCAAATCTTACGTGCATGCACATGTCACCTTCTACCTACGTGCTACATCAACCTACGTGCAGGGATGCAACGTCCTGATCACTTAGTCTACTCCAACAACCATTAACAAGAGCACTGGTATTGGGATCAAAACCGACAGCCCGGATGACGGGTCCAACACGTCTCGTTGGCGATTCTGAGGGCCACCCCGTCGCACAGCGGTGGCCAGCGTGGTTCGCCGCAGATTTCTAGGCGGTGAGGCCGCTCCGACTCCATCACGGCGAGATCGTGCTGGGCGTTCGCTCGGAGAAGGTACACCTCCTTAATGAGCGGGGGTACACGATGGACATGCGTTCCAGGGGAGGGATTGTGTTCACACCTGGTGTTGTGGTTGCGTTCCCCTGTCACGTTCCGTGCATCGAGGGGGAGACCCGGTGCGGGGGCGGTGCCTCGGGAGCCGGCGAGGGAGGAATTGCGGCCGGTGGGAGAGGAAACGCGGCCGGTGAGGGATCAAATCCGGGCGATGCTGGTGAGCCCGTACCAAATTTATCCTTCTCTCCGCCTTCTCTTCCACGCACCTCGTTCCCCCTTCCGCTCGCCGTCGACCGCGGCAACCATGGTGGAGACCATAGAGGAGAAGAAGCTGAGGTTCGCGGTCAGAGACGCGCGCCTGCGTGCGTGGCTGCGAGAGATCGGATCGTGGTACACAAGAAAAAAATGATGTATGCGGAGGCGGAGGCGATCTTCAAGGGGCTGACGGCGGAGGAGGAGGAATCCCTCTTTAGGCGTGGAAGGTACAAACGTCTGCTCCAGGTGCTGCTGTGGGCGATGAATCAAGCGGATTCCCCAGTGAGGGTGGTGGCACGGAAGTGGGGGGGCCCTCACCTCCTTTGAGACGGCGTGCCTCGCCCCGGCCATGAGGGCATCGGTGCAAAGATCTCGCGAGGGGGTGCTGGCGCTCCCTGCTCCAGGTTCAGCCATGGCACCAATCGTGATTCAGGAAGACCCCATGGAGCAACCGCCACAGGAGGTGGTGCGGGTTCTACGCCGCTCCGCTCGTTTGGCTCTAGCTCCGTCAACTCCGACTCCTCGCCGCTCGGCACGCCTCGCCGGAAACGAAGCCTGAAACCTTCACTAGCTAGCGACCGCTTCTGGAGGCTGGCTAGTGAAGGTTCTGGTAGCGATTCTGACGAGGTTGGTGCAGATTCAGGTGTGTATTGCAAGTCTTTTTTCCATATAAAACTCCTGGTGATCATACAAAAGGAAAATCGCATGTCGTTGATACTCACAGCCGCATTAGGCGAGTGAATCGTAGAATTAAGAAAAAAATGAATCAATATGTTCAGAATATGCTTCTAAAGCATGTAGACGGTGTAGTTAGAAGTGATGAAATTGATAAACTGACATATTGTCAGGAGGGGTTTACTTATGTGGACTCACCTAGTTGGGGAGATTACCACAAAAATGTTGTAGATCTAGCATTGATAAAAAATTAAACATAGAAATCCAGCAATTTGGGATCATATCAGACTCCCTGAATTCCTAATTGATATTGGGAATGTTGAAGATAACTCAGTTGAAAGTAACATAAAAAATAACACCTAGGAGAATGTTGAGATAGACAAGATCGACAATAAAGCAACTGAGGTTGTTATCCCTGAGAATTTTGTTCTAGAGGAGGCGGTAGAAGAGTTGCAAAAGGGAGGGGATCTGCAGACCTGTGGGGAGGAAAACAGAGGAGAAAACTCCTCACAAGCTTTGTTTGAAAGGCTGGCCCATGCAGCTTGGCCCAATACGGGTGGTGGTTTTGGTGGCCCAGAAAGGAAAGGAGGAGGGGTGGCCATATATAAAGGAGGCATACCTCCTTCCGTTCCAGAGCCAGACTTCCTCCACCCACCAAAACCTAAAAAAGCTAGAGCAGCTGCTGATCTGGAGACAGGATTGGTCGAGGAAGAATCCTGCTGGGAGGAAGAGAGATCATGGCAGGCAGGCAAGATAATTGGCACCCGAGACCAGGGAGAGGAACATGATTTGGTGCGAGAGGTAATTTCTATGGAAAATCTAATATCTCTGACAGAGGGTTTGGTAGGCAGGATGTGAGAGATCATGAAATATTCGAATTCAGAAATAGAGAAGGAAATTACATAGGAGGATCTGGGACTAACAGCAGTGGCTCAGGGTGAGAAGGGGCTTCGATGGGAAATGGTAGAGACCTTGAAGGCAAGTCAGGAAGATTTAATTCGGGCAGATTTGGAGAACAATATGAAAAAGTTCATACTGGGACTAGAGATATGGCCACTGGTAATAACTTTGTGGTGGCTAATCACGGCATGCAGCAGATGGGGATGCAGGGGGGCCAGATGCAGATGGAAGGAGGATTCCCTGTGCTAAATAAACCTAATTTCCCTCAGATGGTGCCAGTTGGGATGGGGATGGGACAGTTTGAGTTTATACCACAGGAACAAGTCGGACAACAATATCATCACTTGCTTTCCAACTTGCCAAAACAAGAGGTACTGTAGACACAGGGGCACCTGAAGGAGGATGGAGGAAAAGAAGCACCTAAGAAGAAAGATTTTGGAAACATTAAGCACTTGTGCTGTGTGAAATGCAAACAACAGGGGCATCTCAAGAATGACTGCAAGACCAAAGTGTTTTGTGTGGTTTGCCAAAGGCCAACACATAACACTGATGAATGCATAGTGCTGAAACAAGCTAAACCTGTTGCTAAGTATGTGGGATATGGAGCTAGGGGTCTGAGATGCTTGTTGGTTCAAAACACAAAAGATATAGTAGCTGCTGAGCACATAAACCCTATGGCTTTGATTACAATTCAATCCGGGAAGTTGAATGAAACTACAGTGGCATATGGGTTTGCCAAAATGTTTGAGTGGGGGTGGACTTGGAGAGCCAAATTTCAGAGCCCAAGAACCTTTTTGATGAGGTTTTCTAATAAAGCTAAATTGGTGTAGTTGAAGAATTTTGGCAAATTTACTCTGCTGGGGACAGGTGCAATGGTTGAGGTGGATTTCTGGAGTCCTGATGACAAGGCCAAAGGAAAACTTCACTCTGTTTGGATAAAAATGTGGGGGTGCCTGACACTCTAAGACATTACCTGGGAGTGTGTGAGATTGGCTCTGCTATAGGGCCAGCGGTGGAGGTTGATGTGGATCATATTCATACTAAGGTGGTAATAAGCGTGAAAGTTGGGGTGAGAGACCTCCAGAAAATCCCAACAGGAACTGAAATAACTACTAAAGACCTCCTATTATATTATATAAACCTTGAGTGTGATTCAGTGGCTGAACAGGGATGGTACAAGTTTGGAGAAGGAAATAGAAGGAAGATATTTGATTATCTGGATCTGAAAAACTTTGAAGCTGAAAGGGAGAATGATATGCAGAAGAAGAGTAAGCAAACTGACACTGGAAAGCATAGCATGAGTCTGGGAAGTTTTGGGTTAAAACAATATGAGCAAGTGGTGTAAAACACTAGAGAAAAAGGCCAATCTAGTGAGACTTCTAAAGAGACAGTGGAGTCAGGGATTGCAACAGAGATGCAGGAAAGGGAAGATAACTTGGTCAGGAGGCTACAGAAAGTAGAGGAACTTGCAGCTAGGCAGTCAGCATAGCTGATGATGGAAGAGAAAAGGAGAAAGGAAAGGGAAATCATAAGGAAGAATTTGGAGAATGAGGTCAAGAGACAACATGAATTTCTGCAAATCAATCTGAAAGGAGTTGAGCAAGTGAAATGATCACAATCATTAGAAAAAATGTTTATGGAGGGAGAGGGTGAGAAAGCTGCAGAAGAAGACATGGTGGTGGAAGACAAGCAAAATGAGGGAGTTGGGATGAGAGAGCAAGAACTGATAGAACATGCAATTGGGATGGGATATGTGAAACCTGTGGATTACACTGCTAGACAAGAGACTGAGTCTTTTGAGACGAAGATAAAAAAGGATGGGAAAGGGGAAATTGATCTTAATGATGACGAAGAGGAGCTGAGAAGATGCATCAGATTAAAAGGAAAAGAAGATCGCAACATCATTGAGTTAGCCAAGGAAAGGGCAACAAAAAAAGATAATTATGGTGAGTCATCTTATTATGGGAGTTTTCCTAAAAATGATAATGCTCTTCAAAACATTATAGAATAAGTTGGGGTCTGTTTGGGAAAAAACTCTCGTATGATAAAACACAGCTTAGAATTGATCAAGAAAGTAGATCAAGCCAGAATTGATTTATGGCTGACTGACTTCAATAAAAATTAGAAACAAGTGGTTTTACCTGAGGAAAATGAAACAATTGATACTGGGGATCATACCCTGGAAGATTTACGAGACCAAGGGGATGATACAAAGGATAAAGATGAAGAAGATGATTGGGAGATAGTCAGATAACTATTCTCATCAAAAAAGGGGAGGAAAGAAAGCAAAACCACCAGAGGTTCTGGGGTTAAAGCTATGTCAGTTGTGAACTTCCTAGAATCCTCTGGTAAGAAAAAGAAAAAGAGAAAATGAGAGGTATTTTCTGGAATATGAGAGGCTTTGGAGGAGACATTAAGAAGAGATTTCTTAGAGAAATGATTATGGACATGAAGGTAGATTTCCTAGGATTACAGGAAACCATGAGACAACCATTTTCTAGAAATGATTTGTAGCAGATATGTGCAGGTAGGGATTTTCACTAGCACTTTACCACAGCTAGGGGAAAATCTGGTCGTTTGCTTCTTGGAGTCAATTATACAACTGTAGATGTTATTTCTTAGTATGAAGGAGATTACCATATTAAAATGATTGTGCAAGATCTAAAAACCAGATTTATTTGGGACTTAGTGGTGGTATATGGTGATGCTCAACTAGAAAGAAAAGCTACATTTCTAGCTGAACTTTCTAGAGTATTTCAATCCAGTGTCAATCCTATTTTAATAGGAGGGGACTTCAATATTATTAGAAAGGCCAGTGAAAAAAATAAACTAGGCACACCTGGACACTGGAGCTTCTTGTTCAATGCTATATTGGAACAGGCTGGAGTTAGAAACTGAAGATGAATGGTAAATAATATATATGGGGGAATAATCTAACTATTCCCACATTTGAAAAACTAGATAGAATCTTATGCAATATAGAATGGGAAGAGGTGTATCCTTTAACCCAAGTTTCAACTTTGACCAGAGAGAAATCTGATCACACACCGCTTTTCTTGGATTCTGGTGACATTCAAAAATCTGACCCTGTTTTTATATTTGAAAATGCCTGGTTTATTTGGGAAGGAATTGATAAGATCGTTCATGAGACCTGGAGTGATGGCAGGGTTGCTGGTGACAGCATTGATAGGATATTGGGAAAATTAAGGTTAGTTAGGCCTAAACTGAAGGCTGGAATACAAACATGAATGCTTGGTATATTGAACTGAAAAAAGATATTTTGCAAAAATTAGATGTAATTGATAAACACTGTGAAAAAATGGTCTTGCTGTGGAAGATAGAAAAGAACAAATGGAACTTAGAGCGCAACTAGATAGGTTGCTTCAACAAGAAGAAGCAAAATGGAGACAAAGAGCCAAGGTAGATGAAATTCTTGAAGGGGACAGTAACACTAAATTCTTCCATGCTAAGGCAAATGGAAGACTCAGGAAAAATAGAATTAATAGACTTGAACATGAGGAGTGGGGGAATTGAAGGAGAAAAAGAATTGTTGGAGAACATCACAAACTTTTACAAGGACCTGTTTGGTAACCCAGATGACTCTACAATCTCTCTGGTTATTGATAATCCCATAAAGATATAGGAAAAATATAAAGTTGTGCTGGTTAATGAGTTTACTTTTGAAAAAATTAAAAATGTTGTGTTTAAAATGGCTCATAATAAATCTCCTGGCCCTGATGGCTTTCCTGCTGAATTCTATTAGCACTATTTGGATTTGGTCAAACATTGATCTCAAAGCACTGCTGGATGATTTTGCTACAAAAAAGATTGATATAATTAGGTTGAATTATGGGATTATTACTTTGGTTTGTAAAACCAAAAATGCTGATAAGATTCAAAATTTTAGACCTATCTGCTTGCTGAATGTCTGCTTTAAAATCATTACTAAGGTTCTGATGGATGGATTGAATTTTGTGGCAGCTGATGTCATCTCTCCTGTGCAGACTGCCTTTGTAAAAGGTAGATACATTATGGAGGGGGTTTTGATTCTGCATGAAGCTTGGAATGATATAAAAAAGAAAGAACAAAGTGCATTGTTATTAAAGATAGACTTTGAAGCATATGACAAGATCAAATGGTCCTTTTTGTTTCAAATGCTCAATATAAAAGGATTTCCAGCTAAATGGATAGACTGGGTGATGGAAACAATTAGGGGAGGCAAAGTTTGTGTGAAGGTAAATGAACATTTAGGGAAAAAAGTTCATACTCATAAAGGATTGAGGCAGTGGGATTCTTTGTCACCTTTGAACATTGATCTGGCAGCAGATGCTTTAGCCATTATGCTAGATAATGCCAGGAAAAATTGGTTGGTCAAGGGGGTTCTGAATGACTATTTTACAGATGGCATAAATATGCTGAAGTATGCAGATGATACCATCTTTCTTTTACAAGATGATATAGATAGTGCCCACAATCTGAAATATATATTATGCCTTTTTGAGAAAATGTCTGGGTTGAAAATTAACTTTCATAAAAGTGAGTTTTTTCTCTTTGGGGGGGGGGGCAAAGATAAAAAAGAGGAATATGCTAAGGTTTTTACTTGTACAGTAGGATCTTTGCCTATGAAATAATTAGGATTGCCAGTTGATAAAAATAGGATCAGAAACAAACACTGGAAACCTCCAGAAACTAAAATGGAGAAAAAATGTGAAACCTGGCAAGGGAGATTGCTTGCAAGTGCCGGGAGGGTCACACTAATACAAACTTCTTTGACAGGCATCCCTTATTTTAAGATGTCCTTCTATGGATTACCTGTTGGGGTTAATAAACGTATGGATTTTTTTAGTGCCAGGCTACTTTGGCAGGAAGATGATAAAAAAGAAGAAATATCATCTTGTTAAATGGTCTGATGTTTGTAGACCTAAATATATGGGAGGACTGGGAATTCAAAACCTTGCCCATATGAACAAAGCTTTATTGTGTAAATGGTGGTGGAAAATTTATAACACAGAAGGGCTGTGGCAAGAAATTATTTTGAAAAAATACCAGGGGTCCAAAGCCCTTGGTAACATTACTGCTAGACAGGGAGATTCCCAGTTCAGGAGGAATTTACTGAAACACAAGGATCATTTTACTTCCCTATGCAAATTTCAGATTGGAAATGTAGGGAACACCAGATTTTGGGAAGACTGGTGGATTGGATCTGCACCTTTATTCAGGAGTTTTCCTAGAATATATAATATCTGTTTTGATAAACAAAAAATAGTTAGAGAGATTTTCGAAAAAGAGTTTGACAATGTGACACTACTATGGAAAAGCCTAGCAGCAGCGCGGGTTTTAGGCCTATCAGTAGCGCGGGCTGGAGCGCTACTAGTATGGCGCTACAGCTAAAGCTTAGCAGTAGCGTGCCTAGACCCACGCTACTGCTAAATCGTGGGGTGAAAGAACCATGGACTAGTTTCAAGTGGATGTCCATCCACTTGAAACTAATCCGCGGTTATTTCACCCAATGATATAGTAATATCATCATCATCATCATATCATTAACAACTTATCATCATAATACATCATTGTCATATAACACCTCCTCAAGATCATTGTTTTCATCAATGACATCACATAGCAAATTGGTCACTAGTCGTAATCACAAGTACTCCTCATCATCAACTCTAACACATTACGACATAATAAAAATATTGTACCTCATAGGACCTACTACATTCTCTTAGGACCTACTACATTTTCTAAGGTAAATTAGCAAAAAACAAGATAGCCCCTGACTCTCCATTATGGAGAATGGAGATTATCCTGTCTCCAATTCTTGCCTTTCATGGAATGTTACTTCCAAGAACCTCCTTGCGAATGTCCAAACATTTTTTCCATTCTTTGATGAGCATGTGTTCACCGGTTTTAGAAATCCGATATGCACTGGTGAGCTCCATGGATTTACCTGGCAGTATGTTCAGAACTGTAAGGCGACCATTCAGATACATCAGATGAGGCACACAATTCATCGGGAGTTTCTGTTGAAAAACATAGTAATAATTTCGTAGTTAGAAATGATGTACTAGTTTTAGAAGTATGCAAAAGATTCACGGATGTCGTAATAGTAAAAAAATCTTACCAGGGTATTTCTATAGAAGTTACTGTGGTTCAACACGTGCACTAGTGGCACGTATTCACCATAATTTGGAGGAGTTCGATAATAGGTATTGTAATTCTCAAGATAAGTACAATAAGCGATGAGATGACTTTTCTCCTTATAAGTTAATTCGGAGCCGTGGGTTTTGTCTACCATCTTCTGCACAGTCTTTGAAGAATGAAAATAAGCTGTCAATGGCAATAAGCTGTCAACTATTTTAAAATAAACAATATAAAATAGTTAATAACTATGTTTGAGAAAATCACATAGCGGTACAATCGGAAGTGTATCAACAAGTACCCAAATGTCCATATTGTCTTACTCGAGGTCAGGATCACCATGATCCATGGTGACAATCATACCCTCATAAAAACCATACATTTTGCAAAGTGCTTCCCAATTTTGGGAACCAAAATGGGTTACGCTCTGAGCATTGCACATATTTACTTCAAAATCCATATCATGATGTGTCCTTAGGTGTATTTTCTTTGTTTCAAAATTTTCATGGTCTTCAAAACCCATCCTCTCCAAGACATAGCGTCTTGCATGGCATGGGATAAGCTAGTCGAATTGTAAAAGATGAAAATTAGACGTTGAAATAGTTGAAGTCATGCTTAATTATGAAAAAAACACTTGTCATTGTTGCGTACCGTTTCAACATCGAAGGTCTCCTCGAGCTTATTGCTGAAGTGCCGATCTTTGTCCAGCTCAACGAACCTGTCGCATATACCTCGATCGTCGTGGCACCAGCTGCACTCCCCCGGGAGACTTTCGTCGTCCGAGTACGACATTTCCAACGTTCATAATTCAAAGATTAAACTTGTATAATTAAATATATGTACAAAAAACCTAAATTAGATCATTATTTTTCAAGAAAATCCAGGCCTCTTGATATTTCCTACATATTCTAGCACAAGTCATGCCAGAATTCACGAAAAAATCCTGCATGACCTTTGCTAAAAAAGGACATATCGAGCGCCTGAAATTTGCTGGAACGGAAATTAATCAACACTCCGGCAAAACATAGGCCACTCGGAGGTGTAAACTGAACATGAACGTCCACTTGGGCAACCACATATCCTATTTGAGCAACACAAGATATACATGGATATTTGGCTGGTCTCACCTCGAGGTCAGAGGTGGTCGGTGACGGGGACGATGGCGGGGATGATGAAGGGGCTCCTTGATTTCTGCAAAAGCAAAAACCGTATAAGTTATCACTAGTACATACCGAATAATTGCTTAAAGTAAAAAAATAACAACAAATATGACATGTTCAACTAGTTTTATTAATTCAACTAGTTCTTACTAAATATAAACTTACTATAAATAGAAAAAACTAGTTCTTTCTAAAACTAAAGTAGTTCAACTAGTTATATTAATTATCTTAGTAAAAATATATTAATTCTATTAATTCAACTAGTTTATTAATTTACTTACTAAACTAGTTCAACTACAACTAAAGTAGTTCAACTTGTTTATTAATTTACTTACTAATTATTTTAAACACTTACTAAAAACAGTAAAAATAAACTACATTAGACAATAGTAAAAAACATCTACTATTAATCATACTGCCCTAGTTAACTAGTACCATCACTACTACTAATTAACATCTACTACTACTAAAAATCATTATCTATGAACCCTAAATTAACATCTACTACTACTAAACAACATCTAGTACTGACTAAGCAGAGAGAAAGGGGGTGGGGGGCGACGGAGAGGTAGGGGCGGCGAGGGCGGGATCGGGATTTGGAGGCGGCGGTGCTGGGTGGGCTCGGGTGGCGGCGGTGAGGTCGAGGGCAGTGGGAGGAGGGCTGCCGGCGAAGGAGGGAGGAGGGGCGGCCCAGGCGGAGGGAGGAGGGCGCGGTGGGAGGAGGAGGGAGGAGGGCGCGGTGAGAGGAGGAGGGATGGAAGGAGGGAGTGCCTCGGCGTCGGACGGACGAAGGCGGCGGCGGACGGACTGATAGCGTTAAAACACGCGCTACTACTAGGGTTTTCCCTAGTAGTGAGACATAAATCCCATTTGCTTAGGTTGGACCACAAAATGACCTATCTCAATCTTAATCTACTTTTATCCACTTTGGGAAAAACATCTTTAAGCTAACATTTATCAAGAAAATCGATCCACAATTTATAAATCCATAGTTCCTCTTCTTTCTTTAGATACAAAGTAATATTTCCAAAATTTAGCTTGAATAGTTCAAGTTGACCATTTTTAAAATCCTAGAACATGGTTAGCAAGTGCCCTTTAATCGTCCTTCAACATATAAGATAAAATTCTGCTGGCAACCATCTTCTCCGAGGTTTTTGTAATTTTCCATTTGAAGAAACGCATCATAAATGTCCTGCTCCATGAAATGCGATGTCAACCCATCATTCTTTCCTGGACGGGGCTATACGATATTCCCCCTTGTGTCTTCCTATAAAGAAACAAAATTAGACAAGGGGGCGGGACTATTGCATGAATGCCCTGCAATGCTGGGCACCAAAAGGACAGCAGTGGCGGGCGAGGCTCTCAAGGGCTCTCTCGACGAGAAACCTCGAGCTTGAGGCTGGGCGTCCTCCAGAGAGAGAAGGTGCACAGGGGGGAAGTAGGACTCTTCTCCTCGTCCCTGCATCGAGTTGTTGTTGCTGCTGCGTGTGCGTGAGGAAGGTAGGCACATCATCGAAGAATAGGAGAACAAATCGAAGAGGACAGGGAGGGGCTGACCTTGATAGCGTCGGAGTAGGGGTGGAGCTGCGTCAACCATGGTCTTCCTGTTGTTGTCCCTGCACGAGCTAGACGATGGTGACGGCGGTCCGGGAGGGAGAAGATACGAGGTGGGGAAGAGAGGGTGGGTTTGCGGGGGATCTCGACGATGAAGTCGTACCTCAGGCGTCGAAGCCATGCCGGTGACACGATGGTCTAAACCCTAGCTTAAGGGATGGTCGCAGGTGACCGGTACATGATGCGTCTGACAAATCTGGTCCAAGGGGAGGACGGAGCAGACGGAGGCGGTTGTGCTTGGCGTCGCTGACAACTGCCAGAATCACTAGCATGGGTTTCGGTGGTGGAGAAGGCTCGTGGGGGGAAGAGAGAGAGGTTGAGGGCCCGTAGGGCTCTCTCCTGCTTCTCTTCTTTCCATTTCTTCTTTGTAGTAGCATGGGTCACGGGAGCCGCGATACTACTATGCACAGTAGTTGTAGTGTAGCCTAGGTCAAATACGCTACTAGTAAGTGGGGCCCATAAGCTGACCTGATCTATCCAAAGTAGTAACGGGAGGTGTCCCACCTCCACTACAACTATACACTTAATAGTATTAGTAGCGTAGGATCTACACCCGGCACTACAACTATTGCCTGTCCGAATAGCGTGTGCCCACTGTGCCTGCGATACTACTATGGTTTACTTGTTGCGCATGGTTTGCACCTGCGCTACTAAGTAGCTGCAGCGTGGGTCAAATAAGGGGTGCCACTGCGAAGTGGGTACCTATAGATTTTTTTACTGTGGGGTCACTCTGCCTATAGTTTTTCTTGAGTTAATTAAACATATGATTTTCTTGATGGACAGAGAGGGCCCACATCAGATGTAGGAAAACACGGCGCACATGCGGAGGCAGGGGACGTTCATGGGGCAGCACCCCATAGAATACATCGGCCGGTTGGAGGGAGCTGCATAAAAGGTGATGAAGTGAGTACATATCCATATACACGTCTAGTCGATGAGGTCTCACAAAATTGACTTCATTGCGAGATTGCAACAATCATCTACCATCTTATGCAATAAGTCCCCAAAACCTGGTCAGTCTAAGATTAGGAGGTATCAGAAATTGAACAACATGATGGAGATGGGTGACCTGCGGCTGCTGATACGACTTCTGTAGGTTGGCTAACGCTGGGGCATTCAATATGCGCCGGGGCCTTTTTTAAATCATTGGTTTTGGGAGCCATACAACTCCCGAGCAATGCTGCCGTGATGGGCGAACTGCGCCCTTGGATGTCGTAACTGCAAGTCTCCATCCACGTTTCATCACTGCGAGTCTTCTGCGCCGTCCATCTCATTCGCGTTCGTCGGTCACGTCGGGGTTGCATGAGAGTGTATTAACTGTTAGGCCTGCCCACGCATTCTTCTGGGGACATATATATGACGTATATACCCTGTTAACCTCACTCAGATCAGAGCAAAGAAAGAAACAGAAGCTTCTATCTGTAACTTGGGTCTTCCTGTTGTCAGAAAATGGATTTATGGCACGCAGGTGCCTGGCAACCGAACCAAGTTTTATTTTGATTTTGATTTTCCTTTTCTAGTTTCTTTTGATCTAAAAGTCTAAATTCATTTTCGTTTGCATATTTGTTTTCGCAGGTGCCTGGCAACCGAAACATGATGCGGCGAGCGACAAAAATCATATGTTTTAGAAACTACTCTCTTCGTTGCATAATTAGCTCGTAAAAAATTGTGGACGCAGGGACTAAAACTTAAAACTTGACGTTCTCTCGTCCAATTACTTTAGGGATCGCGATCTAGTTGTGTGGCTGGGCACGCTGGACAGGTTAAGCACCTATGCATTGGGTTCTTTAGTTGGTAATGTCTTTTTTATACTTAGCTCCTCATCCGGGCACCTGTCCATTGGAAGAGGCCCTATTGTGACATTCACTCATGAAGCATCCGAAGTTAAGACACATCACTTTACAAAGAATAGGATCATTAGAGTAAATAGGATTAATTAAGTGCGTTGTATTCGCAAAAATAAATAAATTAAGTGTGTTGGATCTTGGAAGTTGGGGCATGCCCCAGGATAAGATATGGTTCTTGATGAAACAATCCCTTTTTTTAGGAAAGGGATATCCCTAGGTCAAAAGATATCCCACTGTGAAAACAGACAACCCTTGGCGAAATGAAGCGCAAGAAGATTTACACTTAGTCGTTATAAATTTCACTTTGTAACTTCCCAAAAGACGTGATCATAAAAATTGCATTGGCAGTTCCAAAACACTAATGTGGCCGGGCACTTGTGAAGAGAACTTATCAGTGAAGAACAAAAGTGCTAATATAGTATGCATACATGTAGTTAAATGTTCAGATATTATTCGATCGGCCAAGATTTATAGGTGTCTGATCACTTCTAACATTAGAAATGTATTGAAAAAAAATTACAGATAAAACTTGTTGTCCTAACTTTGATGTCATGCACCAAATAATGTTGGGTTTGTATAATATTAATACTGAAAAGTTGTTAGCTTCAGTTATGTCATCTCTCCCGTGGTCTCTCTTTGCCCTGCCGTCGTGTTCTTCCTCCAACCCAGTCAATCTGCCGGCAGCCAACGAATCTAACACACAATGCCTCACCTCCTGTCTTGCCCGAGCTATCCTTGTGGATTCCAAATTCTAGAGATCGATCAAGTTGATCAAGCATGACATTTGACTGTAACTTTCCTTCTCTATAGGCTATTAATCGGGACCTTCTTTTGGCGGGATCCTTGGTTACGGGGACCTCCGTTATGCACTAAGTTCATGGACTTACTTTCTATCTCCTCGAACCCAAAATCGGAGTTAGAACATCTCTTTCCGACGAACATTTGAAACCAACGAAACCAAGAGCCCAACCATTGAATAGACCTTCCGCCGATGTGCCTAGATTACCTGGACTATATTCCTGGCTCTGGCCGTTCGGGACTCTTCTTTAATGGCTCCACATAAAACACCCTATGCTAGCGACCGACTCTTGCATGGACCTTAACTTTGTGGATGACACCCTTATATCGAAAGATCAAGATCTTCGTGTGGCAGCTTTCACGGATCGCCTCCCATCGGGAACAGAGGTGGTCAAGCGGAATGGTCCTGGCGATGGTTTATGCCTCCTTTGTGGTGTCCTAGAGACTAGGACCTACATATTTTTCACTTGCCCTGCTGGCCATTTACTTTGATACTTTGTCTGTGAGGCTCTAGGCTCAAATTGGATGTCTGGAACTATTTGGGTTTGTCAAAGTTCGGTCGAACTAGACTAGGAGCAGAAGATGCCTCTTTGGGCAAAAATGAACTACACACTTTGGGTGACGCGCAACAAAATAGTCATTTTACAGGGGGTTTTAACCGCACACTTTGCCCGGTCTCTGGGCATCTGGATGTGGACTGCCTTAGCAGCTTCATGAACACGGTGACTATAGCAGCACACTTCCTTGCCCAACCTTAGATCCACTAATCTATCAAGTGCTCGGTGGCCTTTTTTTCTCTTCTTTTAAGGCATGTTTGTGTGGTTGCCCATCCATATGTTTACTTTAGGGCATGTTGAACTTGCTATATGTACAAGTTGATTCCTTTATCTATAAAGAGCGGTGAAATCCTTTTTGGAGAGGTAATTATTGAAGATATGCATTTCATGCGAGATAGAAAAATAAACTAATACATGATAGTGAATTTTAAACAATAAGCTAGCAAGGGGTATAAAAATCATTGGTCACCAAGTGAGCTTATTAGCAAGTGATAGTAAATTCAAAGGTCATTATGAGAGGGGGTTCTAATTTTTCTGTGAAAACTCGTATTGTTTAATTCTTACATACGGTAATTGCTTGCATCCCCTGAGGTTGTAGATTTGCTATGGCCCATGTTTATTCATAATTTTGTCAACAATATGAACTTCTTAATTTCCACTTAATTGTATTTTTAAAACCTTTATTTATCTTACTTGCACTAGGCCTACAAGACTACAACTAAAAGTAATTGAGATCCTATTATAGTTGCACTAGCTAGATGATGCGAAAGATCCCAACCTTTCGGACTCAAAGAGTGCTATTTTCCCTACATCTACTTCAGAACATAATTTTCGTAAAGAATTGTACCCATTTTTTGTTCTTAATTTGGACAATACCATCTCCCAAAGGTTCAGCCATGAATACATATACATTTTCATGTTCATTGACATGCCTTTAATAACTTGGTATTTTATTCCCATATCAAGCATTGTTCAATTAAGTGTATTCATTATAGAATTGCTCTGTCCTACTGAGTGAGTTTTTGAATCACTATATTTAATATCCATACACATTTAGGTTGGTTGCCTATATTGTCTTTTCTCAGACTAAAGACAAGTAAATTCGAGTGAATTGTGAAGGCCTACACCAGCTGCCATAAAAGCAATGGACATGCAGAGCCAGCAGAAGCAGATCGGCTAGTACTCCATGGAAGACATACCTTCCTGAAGGGAGCTCATAAAATGCAACAAAGAACATTTTTGTTCATACATGCCAGCCGGATGAAGTCACACAAAGTTAGGGGCAAATCTAAGAGTGTACACAATTTAGGGGCATAAATGTAAATGTCCCATCTTCAATAGTTGGCGATGGTGCATACAGTCCAGCAAAGCTAGTCCAATCTAGGGTTCGGAGGTATCAGAAATAAAATTGCATCTGTTGTTTGGCCTATAGGTCATACTCCCTTGAAACTCAACCCTCAAACCAGGGTGCGTAGTTGGCAACACTTTAGAGAGAGTAGTGCAAAAACATATCCTAGTGTCGGGAAAAGCAGCGAAAGTTCCAGATTCAACAACACCAGTATGATTCTAAATGCCTCGTTTTTGCACAGGCTGCACGTCCTCTGGTTGAGGGGAAAAGAAAATCTTCCCAAGATGTGCATCCACGCCCATGTACCATCTTTGCCAGCCAACATCCACTGCTCCAACTTTTGCAGCAATCTATAATGTTGGTGTAGAATGGGAGAGGGGTCAGGGTCACGGGAGTGCTGCTGGCGGTCCGGTGGAGTGGGTAGAGAATGGCCATCTTTAATGGAAAGGCCAAAGATGTAAAACTGAACAATAACAGTGTACTCACGTGTTAATGAACGAATGGACCACAAATTTTTGATGAAAGAGGGAAAAACAAGTACGTTCTGGAGAGGAAAGGTCGAAGATGAGAGAGGAACAGGGGATGAGCCATAATCCGTAATGGGGAGAGTGGTGCCGTTGCCAACCACAGTGTCGGGTGGGGAGGGGGGGGAGTTGTGGGGAGTAATGGGAAGGAATACCAGGGTTTGCGACCATATACCAGTTGCCTCCACCATTGTACTGGCTTGGAGAGGGCACGGAGTGGAGTGTGTTGGAACAAACCCCGGACGAACCCTAGCTCTCGCACTCGCTCGGATGGAGGTGGAAGAAAGAGAGCAGCACATTGGATTTTTTTTCAGACGACAAACGTCATGCCGCACAAACGGCCTCACTTTTATTTAGGAGGTAATAGCACCCCAGGTACCTTAACTTGCACAAAATGTGATGATTTAGTCCCAAACTTGCAAAACTCCATCCCACCATACCCCAACTAGCACCTCATGTGATGTTTTAGTGGAGTGTGTTGCAAAAGTGTGTGCTCTGACCTGGCTGCCAATTGTCGTTCTCTGATTGGCCTGGGACTAAAACATCATATGAGGTGCAAGTTGGGGTATGGTGGGGTGGAGTTTTGCAAGTTTGGGACTAAAATGTCACATTTTGTACAAGTTAGGGTATCTGGGATGCTATTACCTCTTTATTTAGACTGGCAACATGTCCCAACTCAGCTGATTACAAACATCACACGGACGTACATATATTCCGGCCACCATACCGGCCACAAACAGCACCTACGGACGCCCACTAACAACCCTGACCCTGGAAAAATCTCCACGTCTACATGACGTGACCATGAAAGCACCAACAGCACATTCGGCCATGCAGCCACGGGAATAGAGCACCCAGGCATATCCATCATGGGGATCCGGTCCTCTCACACGGTGACCTACCTGCTCCTCCGCTATAACTGGTCACTATCATGCATCCGCTGCGCTTCCTGCAACTAACCACCGTCGCCGCACGACCTGACCACTAGTTGGACACGGACATCAGCATAGACTCACGTGCCATCCGGGCACACACGCAGGCGGTGGGGGCCACACTATAGGACAGCAAAGCCAGGAGCGTCTGTTGCGTGGCGCGGCGTGGGCTGAAGAGGCCAGGCGTGGGCGTACGCAACACTGGAATGATGTAGGCGTGGATGACACCCGTGCATGGGTTGAAGACAGACATCGAGGGTCGCGGCAGACATGCGCAAAGCACGGTTGGTGTTGCCAGAGCGCTCGTCACGCCCGCGCTTGCGCTGGCCGCGACGATCCGACGATGGGGAGGCCTGCTAACCGGTGGGCGCCGGGGCAGGGGCGCAATGAGCCGGTCCAGCAATGGCCGGGCCCGTGATCGTGCTGGCGGTAAGCGCAGAGTGGGCAGCGCACTACGACATGTGGTGGAGCCGTTTCTCCTCCATACGAAGATAGGTCACGGCATGGCGAAGGACGGCGTCGTGAGTGACAGGTTGGATGTCGACTGGCTCATGTCTGGGTGGAGGAACCATGACGACCTCACGTAGTTTGTCAGCGAGCACCTTGATGCGCAATATTGATCAAAGGAGGGATAATTTTTATGGACGGTGAAAAACTCGCCTTGCAGGAGAACTCGGCGCTGGAGTTGATTGTCGTGGAAGAGTTTCACACTACTTGTTAACAGCCAAAAGCATAGGGCATGCCAACACCATCTGGAAAAAACTAATTTTACAAGACCTTGATACATGTATTAAATTTCCCTACCCAACATCATCAAACTCAAAAAATTATAGAAGAGCATTACGGCCATAGACAGCTTTAGTTAACTCAAACCCAAGTGCATTGCAATTTTTGGTCTCCAGTGCCCGTCCAACTACCTGGTATGATGCCATTATGATATTTCATGAAAAATAGGTTTTCTATTTTTTTTAGTTATCATTTTTGGTTGAATCTCATTGTATATATAGTTTTGTAGTTGGCAAAGCCACAACGGGAAACAAAGGTACTACTAAATAAACAAGGATCTAGAAAGGTACTGACACTAGTAGATAAAGGGCCTATTGTCCCGGTTCGTAAGGGCCATTTGTGCCGGTTGATGAATCGGGACTAAAGTGTCGTTACTAATGCCCTAGACCTTTAGTCCCGGTTCTTACACGAACCGGGACAGATGGGCCTCCACGTAGCCGCTGCGGCCAGCCCAGGCAGGAGGGGCCTTTGGTCCCAGTTGGTGGCACCAACCGGGACCAAAAGGCATCCACGCGTCAGCAGCTGGCTGGAGCTGAGGTTTTTTTTGAAAGGGGCTGGTTTAGGGGTTTTGGGGGTTAATTTATGCTGTTATTAGCTAGCTAATAGAGAGAAGTGCCCTCTGTTATATCTTTGTGCTTGGTTTACCAACGCTACTGCTATGTTTATTTCACCAGCTGATATTGAAGGAAATATGCCCTAGAGACAATAATAAAGATATTATTTATTTTCTTATATCATGATAAATGTTTATTATTCATGCTAGAATTGTATTAACTGGAAACATAATACATGTGTGAATACATAGACAAACAGGGTGTCACTAGTATGCATCTACTTGACTAGTTCGTTTATCAAAGATGGTCATGTTTCCTAGCCATGGACAAATGAGTTGTCATTTGATTAACGAGATCACATCATTAGGAGAATGATGTGATTGACATGACCCATTCCGTTAGCTTAGAACTTGATCGTTTAGTATGTTGCTATTGCTTTCTTCATGACTTATACATGTTCCTATGACTATGAGATTATGCAACCCCCGTTTACCGGAGGAACACTTTGTGTGCTACCAAACGTCACAACGTAACTGGGTGATTATAAAGGAGCTCTACAGGTGTCTCCGAAGGTACATGTTGGGTTGGCGTATTTCGAGATTAGGATTTGTCACTCCGATTGTCGGAGAGGTATCTCTGGGCCCTCTCGGTAATGCACATCACTATAAGCCTTGCAAGCAATGTAGCTAATGAGTTAGTTACGGAATGATGCATTACGTAACGAGTAAAGAGACTTGCCAGTAATGAGATTGAACTAGGTATTGAGATACCGACGATCGAATCTCGGGCAAGTAACATACCGATGACAAAGGGACCAACGTATGTTGTTATGCGGTTTGACCGATAAAGATCTTCGTAGAATATGTGGGAGCCAATATGAGCATCCAGGTTCCGCTATTGGTTATTGACCGGAAACGTGTTTCGGTCATGTCTATATAGTTCTCGAACCCGAAGGGTCCGCACGCTTAACGGATGTACCAAAGGAGTTCGGAGTCCCGGATGAGATCGGGGATATGACAAGGAGTCTCGAAATGGCCGAGACGTAAAGAGCGATATATTGGACGACTATATTCGGAGTTCGGATATTTTTCGGAGTAGCGGAGAGTTATGGGAATTCGCCGGGGAGAAGTATTGAGCCTTATTGGGCCATACGGGAAAGAGAGAGGGGCTGCCTAGGGCAGGCCGCGCGCCCCCCCAAGGCCTAGTCCGAATTGGACTAGGGGGAAGGGCTGCGCCCCCTCCTTCCTTCCCTTCCCTCTTCCCCTTCCTTGAGTCCTACTCCTACTACTTGGAAGGAGGGGAATCCTACTCCCGGTGGGAGTAGGACTCCTCCAGGGTGCGCCATAGGGGCCGGCCCTCTCCCCCTCCTCTCCTCCTTTATATACGGGGGCAGGGGGCACCCCATGACACACAAGTTGATCTTCGTGATCGTTCCTTAGCCGTGTGCGGTGCCCCCCTCCACCATATCCCACCTCGGTCATATCGTTGCGGTGCTTAGGCGAAGCCCTGCGTCGGTAGAACATCATCATCGTCACCACGCCGCCGTGCTGACGGAACTCATCCCCGACACCCTGCTGGATCGGAGTCCGGGGATCGTCATCGAGCTGAACGTGTGCTGAACTCGGAGGTGCCGTACGTTCGGTGCTTGGATCGGTCAGATCGTGAAGACGTACGACTACATCAACCACGTTGTCATTACGCTTCCGCTTACGGTCTACGAGGGTACATGGACAACACTGTCCCCTCTCGTTGCTATACATCACCATGATCTTGCGTGTGCGTAGGAATTTTTTTGAAATTACTACGTTCCCCAACAGATATATAATAACTCTTCATGCTCGCATCATGCATCATCATATATAATAACAAGTCCTACTAATCATGCATCATCATACAACTTCTACCCGTTAGTCATAACAAGTCATATGATCATCATCCTCATAGTCATCGAACCAACCCTACTTAATTATTCTTAGCACATGATCATCAGTATCAGGTACGACCTAAATACCCTTAAGGTAAAATAGCATAAACAATATAGACCCCGACTCTCCATTATGGAGAATGGAGATCATCCTGTCTCATATTCTTGCGCTTTGCTTCCTTTTGCTTCCAAGAACCTCCTTACGACTGTCCATACATTTTTTCCATTATTTGATTGTCATGTCTCCACTTCTTTTAGAAATCCGGTATGGACAGTTGAGATTCGTAGGATGACCTGGTTGTATGTTCAAAACATGAAGGTGACCATGCTGATACATCAGATGAGGCACACAATCATTCGGGATTATCTGTTGAAAAAGATAGTAATAACTTCGTAGTTAGCAATGATGTACTAGTTTTAGAAGTATGCAAAGATGCACGGATGTCGTAATAGTAAAAAATCATACCAGGGTATCTCCATGGTAGTTACCGTAGTTCAACACGTGCACTAGTGGCACGTATTGACCATAATGTTGAGGAGTTCGATTGTAGATATTGTAATTCTCAAGATCATTACAAAATGCGATCAGATGATTTTTCTCCTGATGAGTTAATTCGGAGCCATCGGTGTAGTGAGTTTTGTCTATCATCTTCCGTACATTCTTTGAAGAATGAAATAAGTTGTCAATGAAAATAAACTGTCAACTATTTTGAAATAAACATTATAAATAAGTTAATAATTATGTTTGAGAAGCTCACATAGGGCAAGAATTGGAAGCGTATCAACAAGGACCCAAATGTCCATATTGTCTTGCTCGATTTTAGGATCACCAAGATCCATGGTGATAAGCATACCCTCATCAAAACCATACATCTCACAAAGTGCTTCCCAATTTTTGCAACCAAAATGGGTTACACTCTCATAATTGTACAACTTTACTTCAAAATCCACACCATGATGGGTCCTTAGATGAATTTTTTTTGTTTCCATACTTTCATGGTCTTCAAAACCCATCCTCTCCAAGACATAGCGTCTTGCATAGCATGGGATATGCTAGTTGAATTGGAAAAGATGAAAAGTACACGTTGAAACAGTTAAAAGTCGTGCTTAATTACAGAAAAAACTCTTGTTGTCGTTGCGTGCCGTTTCAACATCGAATGTCTCCTCGAGCTTAATGCTGAAGCGCCGATCTTCGTCCAGCTCAAGGAACCTGTCGCGCATACCTCGATCGTCGTGGCACCAGTCGCACTCCCCCGGGCGGTTTTCATCGTTCGAGTACGGCATTTTCTATGTTCATAATTCAAATATTAAACTTGTACAATTAAATATATGTACTAAAAACCCTAAATTAGATCATTATTATTCATCATGGGTTGACTATCGGTCTGTCAAGCCTTTTCTTGAAAACTCTCAGCTCACGTGGTGTACATATTCGACCGTCGGTGATGGTAGCTCCTCCTTTCATTATCGAGTGCATTACACCAAATTGTCTAGCACACGGGAATGAAGGAGAAGCTACTCCCATGACAACAGTCGGGATTCTTCGTCCTCTCATACATATATGGTTGGAGACTCTCCCTCACTGATTCCTCTCTGACATTTGCGACCGTCGGTGATGATAGCTCCTACTTTCGTTCCGGATAGCATTACACCAAATTGTGTCTAGCACACGGGAACGAAGGAGAAGCTACCTCCACGACAACAGTTGTGATTCTTCGTCCTCTCATATATGGTGGAGACTCGACAGACTTAAAGTCAACCCGAGGAATCATATTATAGGACTCATATTGACATGGAGATTTGGTTGGTCTCACCTCGAGGTCGAAGGGGGGTCGGTGATGGGGACGACGGCGCGGATGATGGAGGGGGCTCCTAGATTTCTGTAAAAACAAAAACCCTATAAGCTATCAAGTAATCAAATACATACACCTTGCATATATAGTGCTCTCGAATTTTGGCATTCAAAGTAGGAGTACTTTTCCAATTAATTTGAGCATTCTCAATAAGCAAAATCAAATCGTAAAATAAAGTAGTATTCAAAATAGCATGCATTCAATTATAAGCAAAATTACATCATCTCATGTGTCTGTTACATCATCGAATATTATCACTAATACTCCTCGAATACTATCATACATATAGCATCCCTAATACAGCTTGAACCGTAGCGCCCGACGGGTATCGTCGCGGGTGGTGGACACCCAAAGAGAAGGAACCATCACATGATCATAGCTCCAGTGAGATCCTTGAAGAACCTACTAGGTATTGTCGAACCTACCCTCCAACGCAACCATGTAGGGACGGACGTGGTCGTCCTCCTCGCTGACATGGTGACGTACCACCTCCGCGGTGCCCGGAAGCCTCGGCACCGTCACTGGCCCACGCGACTGCAACCAAACAAGGATCGGGTCAACGACGGGCTGGCTCCTCACCAACCTACGCCCCCCGGAAGGTAGCACCTCCCAATACCAGCCCGGCGGAGCCCAGTCCCGGACATGGCCCCTCTGATCAAGCCGGCCTCCTCCGCTGAGTCGACAACGAGGATGCGGGATAGCCATCGTCGACGTCGATGCGCGAATAATTGCTTGAACTAAAAAAATAAACTAGTTCTATTAATTTTCTTGCTAAAAATAAACTACTTCTATATATAGTAGAAAAAAGTTCATTTTACTACCCTGAACAAAGTTGGTGGTTCACATTACCCCTGATCTTTATTTTGGTTCCCTTTAACCCCTGAACAATCCCAAACCGGACAAAAGACCCCCTTGGGTGGTTTGTCTCAACTTGCAGCTGGTGTGGCGCTGGTCAATGGTGGCTTTGACCTGCCGGTGGGGTCACGGAGATTAACTTAACTAAAATAGGAAATTAGCCACGGTTAATTAGGCAATGGGACCCACTTGGCAGTGACTCAGGGGGTGGTGGCCCAGTTGTCGGGCATCGTCGTCCCTCTCCTCGCGCAGGAGGTAGCGAGGCAGGCGGCGCTGGGAGGTGTGGGGCAGCCAGATCCAGGGATGGCGGACCCATTAGGTCTGGTTCTGGCCAGATCTAGAGTCTAGCGGGGTGTGAAGACGACACAGCGGCGAGCTTGTGCCGATGCTGCAGCAATGCGGGTGCAGGGGGCGCGAGGGGGTGACCAGATCCGGAGGTAGCGGCCACATATGGTCTGTTCCGGTCGTATCCGGAGTTCGGCGGAGGTGTGAAGACGGCCCGCCGGCGAGCTTTCTGGGGACGGTTGATCTGTACCTGGGGCGGGAGAAGAGAGAAGGGAGAGGAAAGAGAAGGGAGAATGGAGAAGTAGGGCTTCATGGCGGCAACTTTGAACTCCGGTGGTCGCCGACGTCATCCAGAGGCGGCGGTGTCGGGCGCGGTGCTCGGAAGGGAGGCAACTGCGAGGGGAGGCTCGGGAGGAGCTCCTCTGTATCAACCCAGCGTGAGGAGGGAGACTCACCCGCAGGTCAAAACCGCCCATTGACCATTGCCACGTGAGCAATCAGTCAAGTCAAACCACCCAGGGTTTGATTTTGTCCGGTACGAGATTGTTCGGGGGTAAAGAGAATCAAAATAAAGATCAGGGGGTTATGTGAACCACCAACTTTGTTCAGGGTAGTAAAATGGACTTTTTTTCTATATAGTAAAATAAAGTAGTTTTATTAAATCAACTAGTTCAACTACTAAGCACTTAATATAAATAAAATAAAGTAGTACTTACTAAAAAAAACTACTTCTATATATAGTAAAATGAAGTAGTTTTTATTAAATCAACTAGTTCAACTACTAATTAAGCACTTACTATAAATAAAATAAAGTAGTACTTACTAAAATAAACTACTTCTATGGTAAAATAAAGTAGTTTTATTAAATCAACTAGTTCAACTACTAAGCACTTACTAAAAATAAACTTGTTTAACTACTTCAACACAATTTTTTTTCTAAATATGCATATATATATATATATATATATATATATATATATATATATATATATGAACATATATATACATAAATTAAAAAAACATCTAATTCTAGTAATCTAAAATACATGGAAAAACATCCAATTCAACTAATCTAACTAATATTATTAAACACTTACTAGTTTATATACATGGAAAAAATACATATACGAAAAAATGAAAAAAAAGGATCCGGGGCGCCGGCGGCTCACAGCGGGGCTGGCCTGCGAGGGCGACGGCGGGGGCGGCGTCAACGGCGACGGTGTGGGCGGCGGACGGCGTCGGTGTGCAGAGGATCCGGGCGGGCGCGCGGAGCAGGGCACGGGCGACGGCGACGGGTTGGCGGCGGACGGCGGCGGCGTGGGCGGCGGACGGCGGCGGCGTGGGCTCCGGGGCGGGGGCGACGGCGACGGCGTCCGGCAGCCTAGCGGCGTCCTTTCCGCGCGCGTCGGTGGGGCGAACTGCAAGATGCAAACCAAAATTTTCACAAGTGTGCCTTATATACATGAAGCTTTAGTCCCGGTTCTTGTCATGGACTGGGACAAATGCCCCTCTTTGATCCCGGTTGGTGCCACCAACCGGGACCAAAGGCCTCGTTTCAGCAGCCCAAAGGGCGGGAAGCAGAGGCCTTTGGTCCCAGTTGGTGGCACCAACCGGGACTAAAGGGTGGCATTGGTCCCGGTTGGTGCCACGAACCGGCACCAATTCCTCCCATTAGTTTCGGTTGGTGGCACCAACCCGGGACCAAAGGTCGTGTGCTGGAACTGGCGCGGTGCGGTGCTATGTTTACTCCCACCTCGCTAGCTGAGAGGGGCTCGGAGTGGTTTATAAGCCCTGCCGAACCAACCACTTCGAGCTCCTCTCTACTGCAGGCTTACGGGCCTAAATTCACTCTCTGTGCCTGTGGCCCTATTGGGTTTCTAGTCGTATGCAGGCCGTGGTGGCCCTGTAGGTGGCACTTTATTTATTTATTTTTGCTTGCTTTTTGTTTCTAATTACTTTTTTTATGATAATTCTTTTTGCTATTAAAGTTTGTAACAAAATTCTAATTACTTATTTATTTTCTTTTATGATAATTCTTTTTGCTATTAAAGTTTGTAACAAAAAAGTTCTTTATGAAAATTCTTTTTGCTCTTAATGATTTTGAACAGAAAATGAACTCTCAAAAGGTTGAAAGTTGGCATGGTATCATCATTTCACCCACATAGCATGTGCAAGAAAGTTGAGAGGGTTACGGCCAAAACTAGATGCACTTCGTGTATAAAACGGACAATCTCTTTCGAAGTATCAGGATTTCATATGGAAACTCATCTGTTACAAAGGGATTTCATTTTTTTAAACTTATTTGAACTCCGGACTTTTTGTGTATTCAAAATGCACCATTCAAACCCACATCATCAATTTTCACCCTTTCTGACTTCATTTGTTATTTTTCATGCATTTATTAATTATTTTGATCTATAAGACCCTGAAATTGAAAAGCATTTCAAATGAACTCTGCAAAGGTTGGAAGTTGGCATGGTATCATCAGTTCATCCATATAGCATGTGCAAGAAAGTTGAGAGGGTTACGGCAAAAACTGGATGCACTTCATGTACAAAACGGCCAATCTCTTTCAAAGTATCAGGATTTCATACGGAAACTTGTCTGTTACAACAGGTATTTCAAATGAACTACTAAAAGGTTGAAAGTTGGCATGGTATCATCATAATAGTTGTGGAGAAAGTCTTCACTTTTTCATCGCTTGTGTCCTTTCCTTATTGCGCCATAACCATGGATAATCTTCATCATTTATCAGGATGCTTGGGTCAGCCTTGACTTTGAAGGGAGGAATTTCATGACACTTTTCATAATCTTCGGACATGTCTATCTTGCCCTCCACTCCCAAGATGTCCCTTTTTCCTGAAAGAACTATGTGGCGCTTTGGCTCATCGTATGATATATTCGCTTCCTTATCTTGTCTTTTTCTCGGTTTGGTAGACATGTCCTTCACATAGATAACCCGTGCCACATCATTGGCTAGGACGAACGGTTCGTCAGTGTACCCAAGATTGTTCGGATCCACTATTGTCATTCCGTACTGTGGGTCTACCTGTACCCCACCTCCTGACAGATTGACCCATTTGCACTTAAACAAGGGGACCTTAAAATCATGTCTGTAGTCAAGTTACCATATGTCCACTATGTAACCATAATATGTGTCCTTTCCCCTCTCGGTTGCTGCATCAAAGCGGGCACCACTGTTTTGATTGGTGCTCTTTTGATCTTGGGCGATCGTGTAAAATGTATTCCCATTTATCTCGTATCCTTTGTAAGTCAATACAGTCGAGGATGGTCCCCTGGACAACTAGTACAGCTCATCACAAATAGTGTTGTCACCTCTGAGACGTGTTTCCAATCAACTGCTGAAAGTCCTGATGTGTTCACATGTAATCCAGTCGTCGCACTGCTCCGGGTGTTTGGAGCGCAGACTGTTCTTGTGTTCATCGACATACGGGGTCACCAAGGTAGACTTCTATAAAACTGTGTAGTGTGCTTGAGACCAAGAATATCCGTCCATGCATATTATTGAGTCCCTTCCAAGCGTGCCTTTTCCAGTTAGTCTCCCCTCATACCGCGATTCAGGGAGACCTATCTTCTTAAGGTCAGGAATGAAGTCAACACAAAACCCAATGACATCTTCTGTTTGATGGCCCATGGAGATGCTTCCTTATGGCCTAGTGCGGTTACGGACATATTTCTTTAGGACTCCCATGAACCTCTCAAAGGGGTACATATTGTGTAGAAATACGGGGCCTAGAATGACAATCTCGTCAACTAGATGAACTATGACATGTGTCATGATATTGAAGAAGGATGGTGGGAACACCAGCTCGAAACTGACAAGACATTGCACCACATCACTCCTTAGTATTGGTATGATTTCTGGATCGATCACCTTCTGAGAGATTGCATTGAGGAATGCACATAGCTTCACAATGGCTAATCGGACGTTTTCCGATAGAAGCCCCCTCAATGCAACCGGAAGCAGTTGCGTCATAATCACGTGGCAGTCATGAGACTTTAGGTTCTGGAACTTTTTCTCTGGCATATTTATTATTCCCTTTATATTCGACGAGAAGCCAGTCGGGACCGTCATACTAAGCACGCTTTCAAAGAATATTTCCTTCTGTTCTTTGGTAAGAGCATAGCTGGCAGGACCTTCATACTGCTTTTGAGGCATGCCGTCTTTTTCGTGCAAATGTTGCAGGTCCTCCCGTGCCTCAGATGTATCTTTTGTTTTCTCATACACGCCCAAGAAGCCTAGCAGGTTCACACAAAGGTTCTTCATCACGTGCATCACGTCGATCGAAGAGCGGACCTCTAGGTGTTTCCAGTAGGGTAGGTTCCAAAATATAGATTTCTTCTTCGACATGGGTGCGTGTCCCCCAGAATCACTCGGAACAGCTAGTCCGCCGGGACCCTTTCCAAAGATTACGTGTAAATCATTAACCATAGCAAGTATGTGATCACCGGTACGCATGGCGGGCTTCTTCCGGTGATCTGCCTGGCCTTTGAAATGCTTGCCTTTCTTTCGACATTGATGGTTGGTCGGAAGAAATTGATGATGGCCCAGGTACACATTCTTCCTGCATTTGTCCAGGTATATACTTTGGGTGTCAGCTAAACACTGCGTGCATGCGTGGTGTCCGTTGTTTGTCTGTCCTGAAAGGTTACTGAGAGCGGGCTAATCGTTGATGGTTACAAACAGCAACGCATGCAGGTTAAATTCCCCCTGTCTGTGCTCATCCCATGCATGTACACCATTTCCATTCCACAGCTGTAAAAGTTTTTCAACTAATGGCCTTAGGTTCACATCGATGTCATTGCCGGGTTGCTTAGAGCCTTGAATGGGAACTGGGTTCATAATGAACTTCCGCTTCATGCACCTCCAATGAGGAAGGTTATATATACATAGATTCACGGGCCAGGTGTTGTGATTGTTGCTCTGCTCCCCGAAAGGATTAATGCCATTTGCGCTTAAACCAAACCATACGTTCCTTGGGTCACGTGCAAACTTAGCCCAGTACTCTCTCTCGATTTTTCTCCACTGCGACCCGTCAGCGGGTGCTGTTAACTTTCCGTCTTTCTTACGGTCCTCACTGTGCCATCACATCAACTTGGCATGCTCTTTATTTCTAAACAGTCATTTCAACCGTTGTATTATAGGAGCATACCACATCAGCTTCGCAGGAACCCTCTTCCGGCGGGGCTCGCCGTCAACATCACCAGGGTCATCTCGTCTGATCTTATACCGCAATGCACATCATACCGAGCATGCGTTCAAATCCTCGTACACACCATGGTAGAGGATGCAGTCATTAGGGCATGCATGTATCTTCTGCACCTCCAATCCTAGAGGGCATACAACCTTCTTTGTTGCGTACGTACTGTCGGGTAATTCGTTATCCTTTGGAAGCTTCTTCTTCAATATTTTCAGTAGCTTCTCAAATCCTTTGTCAGGGACAACATTCTCTGCCTTCCACTGCAGCAATTCCAGTACGGTACCCAGCTTTGTGTTGCCATCTTCGCAATTTGGACACAACCTTTTTTTGTGATCCTCTAACATGCGATCGAACTTCAGCTTCTCCTTTTGACTTTCGCATTGCGTCCTTGCATCGACAATGACCCGGCGGAGATCATCATCATCGAGCACATCGTCTGGTTCCTCTTGATCTTTAGAAGCTTCTCTCATTGCAGCAGCATCGGGCACATCATCTGGTTCCTCTTGATCTTCAGCAGCTCCCCCCGTTGCAGCATCACCGTATTCAGGGAGCACATAGTTGTCATCGTCCTCTTCTTCTTCGTCGTCTTCCATCATAACCTCTATTTTTCTGTGCCTCGTCCAAACATTATAGTGTGGCATGAAACCCTTGTAAAGCAGGTGGGTGTGAAGGATTTTCTAGTCAGAGTAAGACTTCATATTCCCACATATATGGAATGGACAACACATAAAACCATTCTGCTTGTTTGCGTGAGCCACTTCGAGAAAATTATACACGCCCTTAATGTACTCGGAGGTTTGTCTGTCACCATACATCCATTGTCAGTTCATCTGCGTATATTATATATAATTGTGTGTGTCAAAAGTAAGAAAATCAGACAAGTATGTATCTAAAGTAAGAAAATCAGAAAGAAGATAATAACAAGAGGCTCACCACGGTGGTGCCGGCGACGAGATCGGCGCGGGCGATCAACGGCGGTGAAAACGGGGACGGGGCGTGACGGACCGCTAAATCTAGACAAATCTTGGGGAAAATGGAGCTCCGAGGTCGAGCTTCGAGAGGAGAAAGCTTAACTAGTGTGGCTCGGGCATTTCATGGAACACCTCATGTGCAGAGGAGGTGAGCTAGAGCATCCAAATGCCCTCCCCTCGCCGGCCAGAAAAAACAGAGCATTGTGGAGTGCTCTGCCGCGACGATGGGTATATATAGGCAAATTATTTATCCCGGTTCGTGGCATGAACCGGGACTAAAGGACACCCTTTGGTACCGGTTCAAGGTACGAACCGGTACCAATGATGGTGGGCCAGGAGCACGACCCATTGGTCCCGGTTCGTGCCACGAACCGGGACAAATGGATCCAGACGAACCGGGACCAATGCCCACGAGGTCCCGGCCGGCCCCCTGGGCTCATGAACTGGGTCTAATGCCCCCCATGGGTTCCGGTTCGTGAAGAACCGGGACTAATGGGCTGGTCAGGCCCGAACCAAAGCCCTGTTTTCTACTAGTCTGAAGTTATCCTAGTATACTGAAACTAAGATGTACTCCCTCTGTAAATAAAAATAAGAGCATATAGATCACTAAAATAGTGGTCTAAACGCTCTTATATTTCTTCAAGGACGTAGTACCAAGCAAATATTTGCTATAAAGCTTCAGTAATAGATACGAGGTATGCTAGTGTGTCAACAAGTTGAAGAGCATATTTGTGCCACCGAAAGTAGTAGGATGCACCGGGGAATACACACTTCTAATTATGAAAATACGTCAGAATTATAAGACATGCATGCACCCTAACTTATGTAGTCTTGTCAGAAGCTTTCATTTTGCATCTATGAATTCGGTGATCGTGCTTCTAATTATGAGTAAAAACACTACATATGTTTTCGCGATTAGGAGGCATGACAGAAAAAACCAATATCTGTTGTACATCCCTAAGTTCTGGTAACTTCTAGCCAAACACCATGTGTGAGATCATGCCGAGCATCCCTTTGAAGTTATGCTCTCTAACGACCACCATGCCGACATGATATCCCGAACACGCATTTACCACACCCTATGGAGGGTGCGCCAATTCAAGCGCTAGGAGGTTAGAGCATGTCGGAGTAGTCCTAGACAGTCTGCGCTCTGGAGGTAATTCGGAGGTTGATGGCATTGTTGTGGTGGGTCTGGAGAAAGAGTGTGACCATCTCCGACGTTGACAGAACTACAAAGGAATGGATCCAACCTAAAGCCGCATCACTGTTGGCCTTGGCTAGGCCTTACCCAAGGAAGAAGAACGCTCACGCACACTGCACGCACACAGACACAGGAGAAGAACACACACTGTCTGGTGCACACACACTTGTGATAATCTCATGCTCACTATACACCAAAAATAAAGAACATGATTATAGTCCTTTATAACACAGCTCATGCACACACACGGCCATGCGGCTCCACTACCAGCACTAGCACCCACGGCTTGAGTCCCTTCCAAGTCCCTGGAGATCAGAGCATCTCCAGCCGCGCCCCCAACGTGACGCCCCTTGCCAATTTTTTTGCGCCGGCGTAAAAAAAACGACCGAGTCGCGTCCCAAGAGCCCGTTTTTCGTCGGTTTGGGCCGATATTAGTGCCGGCGGATGCAGGCCAAACCCGGCACGAGCGGTTTTGGCGCAAAAGAGCAGCGGGCCCGCCGAGTCAGCGAGACGCCGGTTCATCGCCCTGATCGCCCCGGTTCCCGCGGGAATCAATGCCAAGGCTGCCGCACTGCCGCGCCGGTCAGCCTCCATTGATGTCTCACAGGGCGGCGCAGTGAAGATGCCGCCGACGCGCGTCCCGCCCGCTCCCGCCACGCGTCGTCCCGCATGCCGCCGCCTTGCTTCGGTTATAAAAGGCACCCACTCCCCGCCGGTGAGTGCCACAACCATCCCCTATCCCTCTCGCAAAAGCCATCTCCCCACCGACGAGCAAAGCAAACTTGGCCAAGAGGTTCCCAGGCGATGGCGCAGTGGCAAACAGCTTCCGCCGCAGACACCTCCAAGAGCCGGAGGCGTGCTTCCTCTACGAGGCCGAGTACCCGGCGCCCCCTGACATGCGTGTGCCGGGGGCGTGGAGGCTGAGCGCCGGCGGCGTCCCGGTGTCGGCGGTGCCCGAAGGGGCGGCACGGCGGGCGGAGATCGCCGCATCCGCTCCAGCCTGACGGAGGAGCAGCGGAACTAGCCGAGGTATGCGCCCGACAATGAAACGTTGTGGACGATGTACTTCCAGCGCCGCTGCGAGGAGCAGATCGCCTCCGTCAACGGCTTCATTTCCTGCGGCCGTCTCAACGCCAAAGGACGGCGCGAGTGGTGGGGCGTCCCCGGCCACACAATCGAGGCCGTCCTCGACCACATCGACACCGGTAACATGCCGCGGCTGGAGTACCCGACGCGGCTGTCCTTCTCTCGTCGCCGCGGCAGTTCCTGGATGCAGCAGCTAGAGTACCCAACGCGGCCGTCCTTCTCTCGCCGCCGCGGCAGTTCCTGGATGCCGCGGCGAATGGAGCCGTGGTCGTCCTCGTCTTCGGGCTCCGGCTCGCCGTCCCTCAGGCCCGAGCCAGAGGGGAGACCGCTCGGGCGTCGCGCTCGCAGCGGTGCCCTCGTCATCAACGAGGGCGGCTGGCCCTCACCGCCTGCACCGGCACCGGCGAGGCGCTCCCTATGTCTGGTCTGGCCGAAGCCCGAGACGGGCTTGCTCCCCGTGAAGCCGGAGCACGTCGACATGGTGGATCCCAACGATGAGTCCACCCTCAAATGGGCGAAGGAGGACTATGTTCACGAGCAGGTGCGCCGCCAGCGCCGGGCGTACCTGGAGCACCAGGCCCGTCGCCGCGCCGAGGAAGGAAGCGTTATCGTCATCGACATCGACGAGGAGGTCGAGGCTAGGCCGTCAAGCACCCCGCCACGTGTCAGCGACCCCGGCTAGGGCTGCAGCAGGGACGTCGCAGGCGAGGCGCGCGAGGACGGAGACGACAACGACGACGGCGACGGCGGCGACTGCGCGCGCTTCTACAGGCTTCTCGGCATTTAGACGACAGTGGTGACGACGGCGGCGGCTAGGCTTTTTAGTTTGTTTTTTATGATAGGCGTAGTTCTTGCATGTTTTTGAAGAGTTTAATTAGGTGGGCCTACCTCTAGAAGGATAAAGAGGGTGGTAGGGCCGACATATGCTAATTAATTAGAGTGGAGGTGGGCCCGAGGAGTAACTATGCCTTGGAAAAGTAGGTCTCATATAAGGCTAAATAGGTACGTTTGGGTGAATTGTGAAGGCCTACACCAGCTGCCATAAAAGCAATGGACATGCAGGGGCAGCAGAAGTAGATGCAGCCGTGCTCCAAGAAGACATACCTAACTGAAGGGAGGGAGCTCATAAAATGCAACAAAGAGCCTCTGTGTTCATACATGTCAACCGGATGAAGTCACACAAAGTTATTTGATTGTCCTATATTTGTGCCACAATGATCTATAGTTTGCGATGATACCAAGAGTTAGGAGGTATCACAAATAAAACTGCATGTGTTGGTTGGCCTATAGGTCATACTCACTTGGAGGTCGACCCTCAAACCAGGGTGCGTAGTTGGCAATAGTTTCCACAGACTAGTGCAAAAACATATCATGGTGTCGGGAAAAGCAGTGGAAGTTTCAGATTCATCATCAGCAGAATGATTCTAGACGCCTCCTTTTTGGACAGGCTGCACGTCCTCTCGTTGAGGATAGTAGCAACTCCGCCCAAGATGTGCATCCTCGCCCAACTACCATCATGGCCGGCCAAGAGCTACTGCTCCAACTGGTACAACCATCTACTATTTTGGGACTAACAACGATGCGGCGACATTGGAAAAAATCACCGAGTTACGGTTGATGTTGACCCTTAGTAATCAAGCGGTTGGATCAGAAGAAATAGAACACCAGGCTCATCACGGGCCTGCTGCAATCGACCTGTCCCGCCTGCATATCCAGCCGTCAAGATCAATCAGTCTGGCTAATAAGATCTAATTAGCAAGCAAGCTTATCACGTGAGTTGTCCAGCGTCCAGGCAACCAAAGCCAGGTTCACACCGCTTGTTAACGGCCAAAAGCATAAGACATGCCAACACCATCTTGAAACAACTAATTTTACAAGACTTTGATACATGTATTTCATTTCTCTAACAAACATTATCAAACTCAAAATTTTACAGATCTTCAGAGCATATACAGCCACAGACAGCAAATCTGGCCCCTCAAACGCCCGGGCACGTCCACGGGCATGCCTCGTATAATTGCTCCCACAGCCACATCCCTCGTGTCTGAAACCTCAGTGCAACTCTATCTAAAGTAAACACGATCAACACACAGTTCATCCTATACAACTGGATCACAGCTCATCGCCAGACAAAAGCATCATACTTCTTCGGCGGACAGTGCAAATTCATATTACAAATTACTAAAAATATAAATAAGACAGATAAAACAGGGAAGGCCAGAGGAAATCACCAATTCCTCGCTAGCCCCTTCCCCTTGCGGTTGGCGGCACGGCTGTGTCCCTCCTCCATGTACGCATTGGACTACCGCGGTGTGTCGTCGTTGGAGTTGGAGGTAAAGCGTTTCGTTAGGTCGGAGTCATCAGAGCATGTTTGGCCAGTCAGCCTCTCGAGAAGGTGGTCCACCTTCGCCTTGGCCACCACCTCCTTGTACGCATCGTGCTCTGACAGCTCGATGGCGAGCTGGAGCTCCTTGTCATTCTTGCAGTGGAGGCGCCGCACATCCGTCTGTGCCATTGTGAGAGAGCCGCGGAGGACCGGTGCGAGGATCGGCGCTTCAGGATCCACCGGCACGCTCGCACGTGCCCGACACACGGCAAGCACCTCGCCCGCCGCTGTCCTCTCCCTTGCCCACCGCCGTTCGCGGTGGGCTTGCCGTGCCTCCGATTAGGTAGATGAAACCCAAGCGCATTGCAATTTTTGGTCTCCAGTGTGCGCCCAACTAGTTGGTATGATGCCACTATGAGATATTCATTAAAATATGTTTTGTATTTTTTTTAGTTGGCATTTCGGTTGAATCTCACTGTATATATACTTTTGTAGTTGGCAAAGCCACACCGTGAAACAATGGTACCAGTAAATCAACAAGAATCTAGAAAGGTACTGAAGTTGTCGTAGTATATTGCAACTAAGATGGACGAAGCAAAAAATGGTTATAAAGGTTCAGAAATAAATAGGAGGTATGCTAGTGTGCCACCAAGTTGAAGAGCATATTTGTGCCACCGAAAGTAGTAGGATGCACCGGGGCACATACACGCTTCTAAATATGTAAAGACGTCATAAATATAAGACATGCATGCACCATAACTTACGTAGTCATGCCATGAGCATATATTTTGCGTCGATGGGATTCAGTGGTCATGCTTCTCATTATGTGAAAAAACACTACATATGTTTTGGGGATTAGGAGGCATCAAGAAAAATCAATATCGGTTGTACATTCCCTAAGTACCGGTAACTTCTGGGACGACACCATGTGTGAGATCATGCCGAGCATCCCCCTAGAAGTTGTGCTCTCTGACCACCGCCATGCCGACATGGTATCCCGAACATACATTCAACACACGCTATGGAGGTGGCACCAGCTCAAGCGCTCCAAGGTTAGAGCGTGCCGGAGTAGTTGTAGACGGTGTGCCTTCTGGAGGTAGTTCAGAGGAGGTTGGCAACGGTGTTGTGGTGGCTCCGGAGTCTGGAGAAAGAGCCTGACCATCTCTGATGTTGAGACAACCACGAAAGGAAGTATCCAAACTAAAGCCGCATCACTCGGTCGTGCCTGCATATTCCATTGATGGGCTTGTTTCTTCGTTGTTTCTTTTTTCCTATTTATGCGGTTCCAAATTTGCAGCTACACAATGGGTAGGTAACTATATGCTGCAATAGAAATATGTGGAAATGTTGCATAGTACCGACGAGCCCATAAACTAGCTAGCCCAAACTACCCTCCTCCGCTAAATTATGTGCTATTAATACTCCACCAGTAATCGAATCTCTTGTATTCCGGCCAAACGGATTACAAACGAAATCAACAGGATTCCAAATGAGTCGAGAACCTTGACCATGACTGACGTGCTGCACCACCGTATAGGGAGGGGATGCATTTAAGAGCAATACATGCATGGAGGTTGCCTGCACTTTTCCTCCCATTATAGGAAAGAGCATCTCGATTTTGGTTAGGGCCTACTTGAGTTCTCTCAAATTGTAGTGCACATGCGGAAGAAGTGACCCATCGAAGACATATCCATCTTCCATAAAAGGCAACGAGGACCCTCCATATCAATATACACGTCCACAGAATGAGGTTTTGCAAATTTATCAAATTTTGGAATACATTTTTCTGTCACTATCATATATAGTCCACGCTCATTCATAAAAGGACCACCGAAGATGGTTCAATCTAGGGGGTAGGAGGTATCGGAAATGAGATGACCTGTCTTCTTTGACCGAGAAGACGCACTGCTTTGAAGGGCAGCGCACAGTGAGTGGCATTCAGTGGGCAACATCATTGGTATCGTTATGCTAAAAGATATCGTTGTACCTATCACTGCAGTCAAAGTTCTTGACTAGGCTATTGCAGAAAGATTTAAGCATGCCCTAGCAACTCCAACCAAGCTGTGTATCGCTGCTGTCCCCCTTCAGGGCCTGCAACCGGCTGCTACTGCAACTCGTGCAATGAATAACCCTGCCTGGAGCGTACGTCGAAAGGACCCTGCACGGCAACTTTGGGATGAACCAGACATGATGCGGTGGCCTTCTCGAGAGTACTTAGTTGGAAAGAAACACTGCTTATTATTAGTGTTGGCTCATTTAATTAGCTGCTAGAGATAATCATCTAACCCCTTTTATTCCGAATAAATAAAACACTAGGCATGTTACGAGCGTGTGCATGTTGCAATAGATCGTATCGTGTGTCTTGTGAGCGTACGTGTTTTGTGTGCATTTCCAGCCGGGGAGATGAATCGATCTGGCTGAGCTTTTGTTAGCTAGCTAGGTACTCCCTCCGTCCCGTAATATAGGACGTTTTTTTATACTAATGTAGTGTCAAAAAACGTCTTATATTATGGGACGGAGGGAGTAGCTTCTAACATGAGCCTTGCAGGGTCAAGCAACCAAAGCCATCTTCACACTAGATTGTTCTTGGCCAAATGCATCGGCTGTGGCAGCTTCGTCGTGCTCGCCGGAAAGAACTCGACGAGTTGGGGACAGCGCCAGCAACCAATGGCAAGACTTTGGTACAGGGATTTACTTGCTCAACCCGCCGACTGGTAGAACTTCAAAATTTGGAATGGTGTAGCTAGCTAAATTCTGGTTCAGTATACTCGTTTATCTTTGATTGTAACCTTTGTTGGTAGCTTACCAAGCAGACCGCTTGGTAGTATACTCGTTTATGTAACGATTCATTTCTACGCTGAGATCCATGCGTGGATTTTACTCTTTTTTTCGAAAATAGAATAACACATGGACTTTACCCTCATTGTAAAAAAAAGACATTACAGCTATAATGTGCGAATAAATAGATTGGATTTTTTTACATCTAGCATAAGTATATGAAAAGAGATTATTTTTTGATTAAATTGTATTATTCAAAGTACCTATGGTGCACCAAAAATCCTAAAGTTTTTCACACGTTGTAATAGGAGATAGTATTGTTGACCTGGGAAGCTTCATGTCGAAGTGATATCTCTTTTGAGAGGAACTAAAAGAAGACTTCTATTTTTTGGCGGGAATCGGCAGCAGCACAGGCTATTCATATAGATAGAAAGAAGTGAAGACAAACTGTATATATGTGCGCGTATTTGAAGGGATCACGACAGAAACCCAAAACAAGCGGAAAATAAAAGAACTAGCCGAGCCCCTCGGCTGGCATGGCTGCACCCAAAGCAATCTGGCATTGTCTAATGTCGTCCATGGCAAGCGAAGCCACCTCAAGGTGGATTAGGAGAGACACACTGAAAATGCATGTGTTGTGCTCCTTCCAGATGTTCCACAAGGTATAAACCAATTGACCACAGCACTGTCTTTAGACTTGCTTAGAAAAACTTCTATTTGGTATAGTCAGTTAGCTAGCATAGATCACTTGAGGTAACCAACAAAACATTGCGGAAGGGGCTTCTTTTTCGGCCGCCATATAAAGAGGACGCAATAGCTTCCTTGCCTCATCGATACTTTTTGGCAATATGTTGCCATCAGGAAGAACATCATGCAAATACTTCAAGTTCATAGCGAGGGACGTATCTATGCTATTGCTTTTCACCTTAATGTCCAAAAGATTTGTCATGATACTTCGCCAGGTGTGTTCTGTCTCGCATCTAGCGTACAATGGAGTTGTTGAGTCATTCACGAGAGTCGCAAATTTGGTAGCCTTTGTGCGAGCAGTAGTCTCGGTGCTAGTCTCTTTCACGATTAGCTCTTGCATGTTTTCATCATGCACCATTCCAGCCAATTTGCCCTCGAGAACTGCCTTGTTAGCTTTGGCCTCCTCAGTTTCATCGAAGTCTTCACCCGACTCGTCCTCTTCATCACTGTCGGACTATTCAACATGTCCATCCATCAGCCATTCTTGTTATTCGTCATGTTCCGCTTCTTCACATGACATCCCATAGGACATGAAACAAGTAGCCAACAAATGCGTATGCAACTCTCCTGGTTCAAATGTATGCATAACATCATTTTTACAAGTAACACACGGACAACATATGTTCTTTGCACCCCGTTTTCCCGCATCTTCCTCCGCAAACTCTGATAACTCCATCAAACCATTAACAAAAGCATTCGATGACCATGGTATGAAGTACATCCAACTACGATCCGTCATTCGGCGCCAAGCTGCAACATACATACATAACTAATCGATTACTATTGGATCTAAGAATATGTAGAATTAAAAAATTAGGCAAGAACTTTGCTAAGAAAGGGACATATTCAGTGACACCAACTCGACGAAACAGAAATTAATCAACATTTTGATGAGATTCGACACTCATTTTATTTTCCCTGAAAAAATGCAACAAAGCATGCGAACAACCGAATGTTGCATCGCCCTCACGTCCACCGCGCCATCCGAGCAATCAACTATGCATGCATGATCGGTCATACAATGATACTACTCAAATTAGAGCCTATAGATAGAAATCAGAAGAAGAATTCACAGCTAAATGTGTCTCATTCGTCTCTCCAATGTCGTGTGCGATTGGTCAGATGAAATAAAGAAGAAAGATATGTTGTGGCTGGAAGAGTTTAATTAGGTGGGCCTACCTCTAGAAGGATAAATAGGGTGGTAGGGTCGACATATGCTAATTAATTAGAGTGGAGGTGGGCCCGAGGAGTAACTATGCCATGGAAAAGTGGGTCTCATAAGGCTAAATAGGTGAGAGAGTGGCTTGGTTTACGGAAGACAGGCGCTCACTGCGGCATGTTTTGTGTGGAACTCGAAGACGTCTCTCAACTATAGATTCTTCGCCTAGCTGGACTCCAAGGACTGACTTCGGATCGACTGGTGCGCGGGGTGCTCCAGCATCAACTGGCTTGCCTAATGTGTGACCAGCTACCGGATTGCATTGATCACCAGCTCCGGGGTTGCGTTTTTGCATGCATGGTGTGGCACCGTGTGTTGACGGCATGTGGGCACGTTGAGTGGATACCACATGCCAACAACACTCTGGTCGGATGGGATTCACTACTCGTGGAGGTGGGCTCCAAGGATTTCATGACAATTGTTATGCTCACAGTCTTGGAAAATTGAAAGCACAGAAACATGGTCGTCTTTGATCATGCTACACCTGCGGTAGAGCAAGTCTTGTTGGCAGCGTTGCAGGAAGTTAGAGCTTGTGTGGATGCATGCTGTCTGCATACTGATGCAGATGCTTTTTGTGGGTAGCTACAGAGGTGAAGAGATTTTGGGAAGAGTCCATTATGGATTAGTCAGGTAGATGAGGTGTTGGTGTATCGCATCCAATTGTACGAATATTTCGTTGTCGCTGAGCTGTCTTGCTCTTTGTCCTTCAATATATGAACGGCATGTTTGTGCATATTTGATTTTTATAAAATTTGAAGAACATTGTGGCCACCATCTTTTTTTTTTGCTCCTCTCGGCTGGCCTGTATGTGTAGGACATTTAGATGTGTACGTACGAATACGATTTTGCTCCTTTTTCCAAGAATTGATTTTTTTAAGATTACTTCTAGATTTAGGTGTTTTTCTAGTGAGTCCTGGTAAAGATCCCAGACGGCGTTTTTTTAAGCAAGGTCCTCGATAATCCGTAGTTTTAGCAATTTTGCTCTAGAACTAAGACGGGTTGGCAAGTGTTGGAATCACTAGATTCAAAGGGCCATAGTTATAGATTGTCTACCTGCATTTTCCATCCAAATAATTATGAGAGCATCTGAATGGACATGGATTGCCTACGGCAGGCAATAGAAGAAAGTGACATGGACTGCCTAGGGCTGGCGATAGAAGAAGTGCTGCACATGTGAAGGCCATGCCCCATTGAAGAATATCATCTTCCTGCAGGCAGCTCAATAAAAGGCAACAAAGAACATACACATCCATATAAACATTCATTTGATCCGTTTTCATAGTATGATCTGATTTTACTATATTGCAGGTACAATAATCTATTATTTATGCTCGTGCAAAGAGTCCACAAAATCTAGTTTAATATAGGTTTAGGTGGTATCATAAATGAAACTGCAAGTATTGTTTGAACTAGAAGTCATAGTCACTTGGAGGTCAACTCAAACTATGGTGCGTGGGTGTCTCCCGCCAGAACGAGCTGACCACAACAATGAAGGACCCAAATGAGAGCTTCATCAATGGCCCGCATAGTGCACAGTAATTGATGATAAAGTAGTGCGACATGGCACCTGACGCTAGACCGAGAGAAGCGGAAATCAAAAATCTTGTGAAAGCTGGACTTTTGCTGCAGTAGGATGGGGAGAAATAGTCATGTCTGGCTAAGAACAAGCATAACAAAACCTATGTTGGGTGGAGAAAACTAAAGCCAACTTCGGACTAGGTTGTTCCTGGCCAAAAGAATCGGTCGTGGGCCATCGCAGCTTTGTCATGGGCATCAGGAAGAACTCAATGCCACGGCCAGCACCAGCCCCCAACGACCCTGACAAAGTTAAAGAGTAAATTGCATTGTCGATACATGAGGTTGTCCAGGAAGTTCACTTTCATACATCAAGTATCAAATTTCTCACTTCATACATGATGTTGCATTTGTGGGATAAAACAGTACAACACAACCGCGTGAGGCCGACGTGGCACACCGCGCGTGATGTGTACCTCTTCACCTGTAGTTGGTAGGGTGTTTCTTGAAAAGTTACAGTTGCCACTTTTCATTTTGGTCCTTGTTGGTCATTTAGCGAACAAAAGAGGCACTTCCGCTGAATTCCCAAATCGATGTGGTACTGTGCATATGTGGAATAGTGTATTCAGAAACATGTGTCAACATTATTTGACATGATTCAGTAGTTGTCATATATTCAGAAATTGAGATGGCAGCTAAGAGAAAACATATATTTGACATTACTCATTCAGATACTGCAAGAACAACCATATAGTTGACATGATCCAAAAAATTTGATAGCAAGCAAAGGATATGAAACATAATTCAGAAATGAATGACATAGTATGCATCACCATGTCATGTTCACTACAGAGTTTAGAACATCATCTGCAAAATACATGTGTACACATGACCAAAATAAATACTAGCTTTCCAAGCTCTAGTTGAGAACTGTTGGTTCCTGTGTTGAAACATTGGCTAGGTTGTGCCCTTTTTGTGCCACCAATGCAACATCATGTATGAAACTGCGAAATTTGATACTTGATGTATGAAACTGAACGTTTTGGTGAAATTCATGTATTGATAGTGCAATTTACGCAAGCTTAAATGCATGGATTTGACTGCACCACTCTACTGCTAGAATTACAAAATTCGGATTGATGAGGCTGGACCCTGTTTTAGTACACCCCTTATTTAACCATGAGATTATGTGCTGAGATGCGTGCGCGAATTTTCTTATCCTTTCCTTCGCAATTGGATTAGCATGTCGAGTTCAAACTATTAGGTAAACAACACACTAGAGCAACAATATCTATGAAACAAAGGAGATATTTTCTACAACTATCCATCCATCTATCTATCTATCTATATATATATCTATCTATAAATCAATTATATCATTTACTAAAAGAAAATTGAGTTTTTTCTAGGATTTAACTAGTGAATATAGAAAAAAGGACATGGACAACAATTAGCATCCAGGAAGTGTTGCCGCATTTTTTTTAATACATATAGGCTAGAACATCCCACGTTAATGAGAAACTACAACCATTGTTCTGCTGAATCGATAAAACTATAAATCTATGACAATTCAATCTATGTAACATATATAACCAAATGGGACACATCATATAAATTGTTTTGATAATTGGATGGGGATGAAAGAATTACATTTCTAGCTCCCATTTTGCATTGCTGAAACTGTGCATAGGAATGTTTTTACCATCAATCCGGTATCATATTGTCGCAATAGGCTTCTTCCCTTGAAATAGACGTTCATGGCTCTCTGCCCAGATTGCCCACGGCTGCACATCATCTCCTCCGCTTTCATGTTTGCCAAATCAGTCACTGAAGAAACCGGCCTTGGTTGACCTCCATGCCTTCTTGTTCAGTGAGATTTTGTAGAGAGGTCAGTCAAAGTACTCCATGGGCTCGAAAGACAAGAAGGATGATCTAATATGTACTCCATGGCCTCGAAAGAAAAGAAAGAGTATCCAGAAAGGATGGGAAGAGAAAAGAAGTGCAAGCTCAGACTCACAACTGTACTAGCTAGTGTTGTTCGACTAATTCTGCATTTGCTTCACATACCAAGCAAGATGGGTTCACTTCGACACCAGCGACACCTAACCTGATTGACCATCCAGGAGAAGCAACACATGTACTCTGAATAGAAGATACACCGGGGAAGAAGCATCCCACAGCATCAGATGATAGGGGAGATTGGCCACATGAAGATCAACTATCTGTCATTGTAGCAGATCATCCCACATACTGTTACTAATGTCCAATGATGAAGCTACCAGATCCAAAATGCAACTAAGCTGCCTGAAGCGCGTTCTTGTTGTGCCTAGTTATGGGTCATAAAAAAAGTGTGTCAACAGGGTCGTCAGCAATCTTGAGATACGCATTGCAAGGTTGGGCGCTTGGCCCTCCACCCTAGACGGTGATACACCCGCGCCATCACATACCCATAGCCAATCGGGAGCCATAGTGACAACCTCGATGTGTGTTTATCATGATTAGGTAAATGACCTTGTGTTGGTTTTGGTCAACAAAAAATTTATTAAGACATTGGCTAAAGAATTATTTCCATCGCATCGGGACCAACACGGACTTGTGCCCATCAATTCATTAAGTTAGTGATACTCATTGATCACTTGCGGCAAATATGTGAACCTATAGCGCAATTGAAGTGATCCATAGGAATTGTGTTTTCCAGTAACATGTGTTACTCCTGCTCCCGCATTCCTATGGTATTCAACCCTATCTAACGACCACGAAGAAGATATTCAATTTGCTTCCTTGCCAGTGGGCATTTTCTTTTGTCTCATACTCTCACGACCGGTTATTGATTTATACCAGATTCAATGACTCCCTTATCTCCCATGTCCCTTCTATACCCCTCTCCCTGTCGACATAGGAACATGGCGAGCTAGTAGATGATGTCACGCCCGCTCCCCACTTGTTATTGCAGCACCCACTCAACCTCATGCTGTATTTTCCACTCCCCTGTCTGCATTATCTCCTTATTGTCATCTGTTCCTTCTCTACCCATCCATTCCTCCCTTATATCCCACTATCCATCGATGTCAGAGGGATGGACACCAATCGGTGAGCTTGATACCTCCTTTCACTGTGACTGCTAGCGCCGGAGCAAGGTGGACGTGGGCACTCCACAAACTAAATGGAAGTCTAATTTTGTGTGTGGTTCAAAGCCTTTGCCAAGTGTAACGAAATGGGCAATCAACAAACTATATGGACACATGTAAGGTGCATCTATGTCTGTTGTCTGCAATTATCTTAATTTTACCTGGTACACGTACATATAAGACACTCAGTAGAGGCTTTGGTGGGTCCCCGAAGGAAGGAACTTGGCAAACCTCACATTGCATACAAAGTAAGCTGAGCACTCATAAATCATTTACTAATTTCATATGTCCCTTCGCCAAGTACAATGTGTACTTCGAAAATGAAATTCTAGCACCACCGGTTACTACCGAGGTCTTGCACGCACACCATGTGTGAATGTATGCACAATGCATACGACTTCTCTACTAATTCAACTATTTTGTACTGTTTTCGTGGGACCACCCACTGTATAGGAACAGGACATTTACAGCAAGGTCAAACTTCAACATGTTCTGAACAAGTTCAACGTCTTCCCTTGTACAGAAGGATGTTCTTCCATCATAGTATGTGTGTCCTCGAGCTCGCATGAAGACAAAATATGTACAAGTGCTTTGCAGCGAGAACACACCACGATATCTTTCTTCTCTGCATCCTTCACCATCTCCTTCTTACAAGAAGACAACCACCCATCCTAGAGATCCCGTCACAAAGGAGTTCACACAACCAGTGCATGTCACCCGCCGCCTGATGGCCATCCACCACGCAGAAGAGCCCGTCAACGTGAAAGCAGGGGAGGTATAGTGGCCTGAGGCCAAAGTAGGTTGCGGAAGCCGCAACGGCACGAGATAGAGAAGTTGTGGCAACAGTGCACGAAACCCTAATGCGTGTGAGGGTGTCATGGACATGGAGAGGAGCGTCTCGAGCCTCGAGGTAGGGGCTAGCAACAGAGGAGGAAGGCAGGGGGTGGCGGAGGTGGTGAACCCTAGAAGAGAGATGGGCGAGCGACACAAGGATCAAAGAGAGCGAGAGAGGGAAGGACTTGGGTCGATCTTACATCCGAGGAGAGAAAATACGATAGAAACCCGGGTGGAGGGGTGGTGGGAGGAGCTGAAGTGAAAAAAACTAGATGAAAATAAACCGTGTAGGGGAGGCTATCAAGTCCCACTTTAGGAGTAGAGATAGGTATATATTTGTATTACATATAATATGATTTGTAATCATTTCCTACATTGTCTCTAGGATATGCTTGTTGCCTTGCATGCCTGATACTTTATATAAACTGAAAGAGAGACTCAATATAATATGCGCCACATTATGTCAATTATCTGTTCTATAATCATGTTCCATGGTATCCGAGCCAATATGTCTCAAGTTGAGACCCTTCCAACACATGATAGCCTAGACTTGATGGAACTGTCAAAATACATTTACCGCATCTCTCTTCTGTTCGGACTAACGGTTCAACTAGTTGGAATATGAATCCAATTTCATATGTGCCGCTAGCTTTACCGCCGACCCACCATTGGGAGAGCCCAAAGCTAGGGGTCATCCATCGATCGTATCGATCGGTTGTCTAGAGTCTTTTTTCTGATACGTTGATTGCGATTCTTTTATGTCTCGCCGATGGATTGATCGGTGTTCCCTTTATAATGTTTCGATCTAATATCGGTTTGCATCGCTTTCCGCCCCGTAGACCTTTGACATGCATATGCTACTACGGAGGTTTAACGCAACGCGCCAGATGCCCTGCTGCGGAGGCCGCTTGTGCGGTTCTACGTCGGCTAGTCATCCAGTGCCGTATGGACCGAGCCCTTTTGTGGGCGTTGTTGGTTGCTCACGTGCATGCCACTGGTGCCCCTATAAGAACTTGCATCCGCTGGTGCGGTCGGCAGCTCACGCTCGCTCAACAATCCATGCCGCATGACCCGGACCATAGGCGTGTCGGTGCAGGTCTTGCTTGATCTCGTCACCAACGTCTCATGACTTCAACCTGCAAAGCGCACGTGATCAGATGCTCCATCAACCATCAGCATCCAGGCTAAACTCCCTATTCAAATCTTACGTGCATGCACATGTCACATTCTACCTACGTGCTCCATCAACCCATGATGCACGGATGCAGCGTCGTGATCACTTAGTCTACTACAACAACTATTAACAACATCATCACCTTCTACCCCATGCCGTTTTGCGCCGCAATCGTCCGGGATGCCTCCTTTGTTGGTCCGTCCGACCTGACGTACATTTTGTGCTGGTCCCATCTACGCAAGCCCGTTGCTGGTAATATCGCCGCATGGTTTCATCCCCGATGTGTACTTAGGCTGGGCAAACCCAGTACGACACATCATCTACAACTGTTTCAACAACATTGTCTTCGGCATTGACACCCTCTTCGTTTTCTTCCAGGTGTAGCACTGCGTACCCCGGCTCCTCAGCGCTTCCTTACGCCCCCAGACTCCATGTGCGGCAACTTCGACACTGGTTACACCGACCTCGACATCGACAACGGCATCCCTGGCATGGCTACCTTGACCACGGCTACATCGCCCCATGCTCTCAGCTTCTGCCATTGCTGTTGGTAGTTTTTTTTGGCGGGATTGTTGGTAGTTTGTTAATCTACGTATGTACTATTTTTACGTTGCGTGAGTTGAATGGATATGAGGATTCGGATTGGAGGTATCCGGTGGCAGACGCATCATAAAGGGTGCCCGGTCACGGTCTACGGACGGGTCAGAGCGCGTCCGAGGACAATTAAGGGGCCGGATTTGGTATATCCGGCATTAGATGCTCTATGTGCATCTGAATGTTCGAATGAGGACCTACACATGGAGAGTCAGCAAATGTCATAAGGCAGTGAGCAATAAAGAAATAGCAACGGGCTGGAGGGAGCTCCATAAAAGGCAATGAACAGATTTTGTATACATCTACACCTACACGTCCATTGTGTGAGGTCTCACAAAGTCATCTCAGTCTTACGTATTTGTGCCGAAATTATCTATCTATGTCTATGCTCGTGAGATAGGTCCACAAAAACCAGTTCAACCTAAGGTTAGGAGGTATTAGGAATAAAATTACATGGTGGGGAAAGCATCTTAGTAGTAGGAGACAGATACCTACCCACAACGGTGAGGGCTACCTCAGGCCGCTCATCACGCGCTGGTACAATATGGGGCCTGGTAGGTCTTGATTCATAGGAACTAGGAGCCCTCCATGCAAGCCCCATCCAAGCCGTCTACTTCCATATTTGCCTCAAGTGTCTGCTTGAAAAGGGGCTAGTCTACCGAGTCCGTTAGCGATGATGCCATGACGGGGTTAAGTGGGCCGTTGGATGTCGTAACTGCAGCCACCATTTACCAATGCGTGTCTCCTGGGCCATACATTTTGAGCTGCTTCATTCCTCACGTCAATGTTGGTCTGGGTGCGTCAATGACCATTAAGCTTGCGTGTGGGTGGAATTGTGTGGGCTAAATACTGGTGGAGTGAGTAGTATAACTCCAGCTGTCCTCTCGTTTTATGGCACCTGCTTTTCGTTCTTTGCCCTGTCTAGTCAGCGATAACATATCCCCACTTCCCCTATGTGCCTCTGCCCCTACTCTCGACTACCCACGCTCATATCGCACTTGCCACATCTCTCGTACCTCTACGTTGGGCATCTCTTCCTACGACCGTCTCTTCCCTCCGGCCTTGTTTGCCAACTTCTCTGTTCTGCCCTCAAGCTAGGGTTGCAGCCGTTGGTCGTCGATGAACAGGAGGACCACGTGCTCAAGGGGGTGTCATGGTCTAAGAGAACAAGTCAAAAATGTCAAGCCATATGCAGCATGCATCCAAATAATAATCGGAAAAATGATGTAACTAGCACATTGTGCAAAGAAGAAAATGACAATAACGTACGTATATGTTGAGATTACCCTAATATAGCGTGGGCACCACCATGGAGAGAATGGCACTTGCTCCTATCGCCTGGCCTAGATATGTAGAGCAGGAACATGTAGAACGCCGTTATGGCCACCTAGCTCGGTCAAGATGGTTAATCAGTTTGATAGGTTGGACAATTTTCAAGCTATTAATATCCTAACTATCAAATCTCGGATGCAGAAACAAACAGAGTGTTATGGGTGCTGCAGGCCATCCACACCACCAGGGCACTAAATACTAGTCCCTCCATTCCACAATTCTTTTGGTGGTTTCAGTTCAAATTTTACTAAAACAACAACAAGCATTACGGAACAAACTAATAGTAAGATACAATAACAGGTGCTCCCTCCGTCCGAAAAAGATTGTCCCTCAAAATTATGTATTTAGCACCAAGTTAGTGCTAGATATATCCATTTAAGGAACAAGTTTGGGAGAAGTTTTTTCGGACGGAGGGAGTAATAAACAACGCATATAAGTAAACTTTCATATATTATTCTAGTGGTCAAGATTTATAGGTCCTTAACCACTTCTTGCATTGAAAAAGTAATAAAATTGTTGACAAGCAAAACTAGTTATCTCAACTATTAGGGCAATCGACTGAGATTACTGCTCCCCTCAACCGTAGAAGTATAGGGTACCATAAAAATGGTCTTCCTATTTGACACTCCACATCAATGAACCATTGCATAATAAATTGGATGAAAATTGAAAAAATAAATCAGTATGCATTTGTAAAATGGGAATTGCCAACTCATTTATTTAAATTAAAATTAAAGGAATCAATAAAAACAAAATGAGAGCATACATGGCCACTAGACCGAGGATTTAACATTCAAAGTAATAAAAAATAAAAGAAACAATGAGTACGAACTAGCAAACAAAACTCACATGCAACCATCAATGCAGAGAAATAGATGTTAGACATCCTCCCATTGCAAGATAAGTCTATATTACAACCTCGAACTATCATTGAAGTCTAAAACACAACTCTCTATTGTGAAGCTGTCTAATTTACAACCATGAACTTTGAAAACTGGACAAAAGACAACCCTGGGGTGGTTTTTGATAGATGTTGACTGGTTTTTGATAGATGTTGATCTCATACGCCATGTTGCCCATGCTTCTGAATTTTCGCTCTAATAACTTTTCTACTTGGAGAATTTTTTTGAAACTTTCCCAGATTGAATATAAACATTGTCTGGATTTTCCAGAATATTTACGAATTCTTCCGGAATTTTTTCTTTCCCAAAATTTGACGAAAAATGGATATGAATTTGAATTTTGGCTCGAATTCTGTTTCTACTTGGTAAAATTTCTTGAAACTTTCCCAGATAGAATATAAATATTGTTTGTATTTTCGAGATTTTTTCTGGAAACTTTTGTTTTTGCCCAAACTTTGACGAAATGAATCTGAACTGAATTTTAGCTTTACTTTTTTTCTACCTGAATAAGAGAGTTTGACTTTACTTCGATTTAGAATAACGTGCTTACTTTAGTTTTTCAAAATAAGTTGAGGGGCCAAAATTTGACCAACAATGGCTAGGTTGTATGACATGGCGCTGACTGGATGGTCAACAGTCAAAAACTGGTCTACATCAGGCCTGTCTTTTGTCTGGTTTCCAATGTTTAGGGTTGTAAATTAGATGGTTTTGTAGATCAGGGTTGTGTTTTAGACTTTGGTGATAGTTCGAGGTTGCAATATGGACTTCTCTTTCCCATTTTTCATGGCAAGCAAAGCTGCAAAGGTGAGGCATCTTGTTGCCCGCATGTTTCATGCAACAAACGAGGTTATCTTCAGGAACTTTGGAACTTTCCTTTGGATACATGTGTTGATGTGGTGTTGTTTGCTGCTCAGAAACACAGATAATCACCGGATATGATATCTAGTTTGGTAGTTTAGCTAACATATCTATGCCTAATGTTCAAAAAAATAATTTATACCTATATAAGTCTCTATAAACAATTCCTGATCATCAAGGTAAGACACGCCAATGTCGTTCCTGCATGCATGTGTTTTTTTCTTTGTTCATTGTTTTTGAGATAGCTCACCACTCATGTCGAGTGGTTGCATGCATGTGTTTTACTTCCGTGCACATCCAGATCCATCTTGGGTCTTTTCTTAGGTAGCCCCCAGTAGGTGCGTCTCGCCGTACACTATCATCCTCTTGCAGCACAGATCGGCTTGGAAAGTAATTGAGCCAGCTCTGTACATAGGCATCTCATTGGAAAGTACTCGACAGGCTTCGGGTCGTCAAGGTCAATCCTACACGACCAACCGTTTGGTAGCATCCCATGTACAACCGGCACCTACAGTGTTACTACCTCTGTAAACAAATATAAGAGAGTTCAAATCACTACTTTCATTATCTAAATACTCTTATATTTCTTTCCGGATGGAGTACAATAATATCAACCACTCGAGCGATAGCTCCGTAAATGGAAACAAACAGCCTTCATATCCTTGTATACGCCCGTGGATGAGTAATTTTTGTGTAGTTGTGCCAGTCTTTTAACTTGTGCACTGATGCATGCTACCCAGAGTCTCCTAGGGCTGGGAGGTGTCGGAAATGAAACTGCATGCTACCCAGAGTCTCCTTGTCTCGACTATATGAATATACAAAGCCGGAAACTGAAGGAAAGTTAAAGAGAGTTTGGCACATGTATGGAGGCACCTTAAGTCATTGGAGAATACTTGTGGCAGGGTACAGCCTCGTGCAGCCATGGAAGACCTCTCCATGGATGCATGGAAATCAACCAACGAAGATGCACCAAGCTTTGGCTAGTTACCTTCACATCTGTTAGGCTGGTGTGAACTTCGCCGAAAGCTCACAAAGTGTTCACCTAGGGTATGATGGTTTTGGAGCCATAGATGGCTAGAGCAAGAACCAGATTCAGGGGTTCGTCTCGGAACGTTTGGTGACTAAGTAGAAACAAATTATTGGAGCTTTAGAAAACGAGTGGTTTTGGCGCGCTCCTCCTCCGCCGACTACATCCCCATGCTTTGTGATCCAGCCGAGTTCAAACCTTTGTCATGCATGTGCTTAATTTTTTCCTGTCAATAAGGGATAATTAATTGGACGCTAATTATGAGTCATTAAAGGATGCATCGCAAATCTGAGATGTCACATCATGGATTGTTGCTGACTCAGACATGTGGCCAGCCCACGTCTCCCTACTATGGGCGTTGACAATCCCAACCGTCCAGGACTTGCAGCACGTCCTCACTAAAGTGATACAAGCACTGCCATCAAACTGCGTACCTCCTCCATCTTCTGTCCTGCAACAAGCAGAGCTACGTACCTTACCTCGATCATGTTCGTTGGAAGGACAACATCATTGCTTCAGTAACCACGATCAGCCCGGTACTTGCCAAGAGAGAAAATGAATTATTTTTAGTAGAGAGGAAGGAGAATCGGGCGCAATGATGGCCAGGCACATCAAATGATGTCTGCTTGTCTACGGCCCAGCCCAGCATGGCAAATATGTCTACCCTTGCCGATTGATACACGGAGGTTGTCACAGCGAAGCCCGGGGCAGAGGTCGCCGCCGCATCATTGCGGTCGTCGATTCTCCTTCAGGTCCATCTGAGTCCTTCTTCTCCCCGCTGCCGTCGCCATCGCTGTCCCCGACCTTAGCTACGGTACATAACTACGGTTACCCTTCAACCTGCAAGAATCCTAGGGTAGCTATAGGAGGAGGGTTAGAATTTAGGAAGGGCAGACGGCCAGACGCAGGCATATATCGTATGTACTCATCGGCTCCTCGCTGATCTGAAAGCCAAGAGATTACCAATACCCTGGTCCCACTTAACTATGTAAATATATTCTCATGTACTGGAGGACTATGTTATTCTATTTCTTTCTGACCTTCTAATTTAAGTGCACTTATTTCTTTTCAGATTGCAAACATTGCACGATCTTGAGCTGCTTAATTTGCAAGACCTTGCAACTCTCATTTGAAAGGTTTATTAGGCTGTTGGGACTCTCTACGTCCAGTTATTGACTATGACTAACGTGTTGGTTCATTATATTTAAGAACAATTCATGCAAGCCACTGGCTTCACGTTTCCCCCAATTAAAGGTAAGGGCATCTCCAATGCCAATCAACAAACCGCTGCATGGTCCGGACTTGTTCTGCCATCCAACATGGTCCTTTACTAGTCCACCAATCATCCTACGCATTTTTTCATGCAAATTAAAAGAAAAGTGGGTGGGAGGACTTTGCTAGAGTCCAGACATCAGCCATGTTGGAGTCTGACACCCTCAGCCCACTGAATCCCTTTTCCAGGTCTCATTTTCTTCTAATCCCCCCCCCCCCCCCCCCCCCCCGTGCTCTGCATCCTCAGCCTCCTCCTCGGACGTCGCCGATGTAGCTCTTCACAGTCACACATGCATTGCCAGACCACCGTAACAAGCAGCGATGTGCCCGTTCACCTTTTACGACTACATCGTCCAACCAGGACCATTCCGTAGCCAAGTACACTCCTCCTCCCTTGTCGAAGCCGTCCATGGCAAACACCATGGACGGCAGGTGTTTTCTCAAATGCCATTGACCTAAATTTTTAATGCCATGTCGGTTTTTTAGAGTACAAAGGATAACGTGGTACTCGGGCATCGGAGATGAGTTGTTGTATGATGCATGGTTGGCAATATTCGCGGAATTCATAGGCAGGCATAGAAGGGGGCTCTTCTAGCTGCACGTGCATGGTTCGTTTCACACACGAAAGCACATTGGCCCGTACGACATGCATATCATTCAACAAAGAAATATGAGGTCGTTATCATATCGATGGTACGCCATCCGGACCACCCTCATCAAGTTTTGTGACCCGGTTGCTTGGCTGGAGACAAGGTGAGCATTGCGCGCGGCAGCAATGGAGATCGTAAGGTTTGTTCTTCTTGATTAATTTGTCGATTGAATTATTCATTCATTCAATGTTGTTCTACACATTGTATAGCCCGTAAGCACTGCCGTGGTGTACAACAGGATAGATGGACGACCAGTTAGGTAGATACACTGTTGGATGAAGCTGAAGAGGCATTATGTGTTAGGCGAAATGATCTGTTAACAAAAAACTTGTTGATCATCCGGTTAATCTCGTTGAATTTGAACTATTGTTATACTAGACTTATTTGCGTGTTATGTATTGATGATTTGTGCTACTATATATCAGAACTTTGATGAATTCCGTCCGGTTTGCATGGATTTCGTATGGTCTATTGAAATACGGTTTCTATTGTATGCAGGCAGCGTAAGGTGCTGGCTCCCACATCCGTGCCCGTGGACTGATCCCCCCATCTGCGGACAACCTAAGTGCAGCTGGATTTTGGTGAGGGCCTACATCTTTTTTTTCGAATGGAGCACCTACATCAGCTGACGGAAATTGCAGTGCACATGCGGAGGCAGTGGACACCAATAAGGCAGCGACCCATTGATGATATTTCTGTGCTCCATAAAAGGCAACGAAGAGCCACTTTATCAATATACACGTTCATGAGATGACCTTCTCCAGAGCAATGACATTTCTGAATACATTTCTGCGCCAATCATCTACTCTATTGTCTACGCTCATACAAAAGAGCCCACCATAGCCAGTTAAATCTAGGAATTAGGAGGTATAGAAATAAAACAACATGTCTTGTTTGACATGCAAGTCATACTCATTCGAAGGGCACCACTCCAAAAATGATATTCGGTGGGCAGCAACTTTGATATCGTCGTGCTCAAATGAATCATTATGCCTAGAACATTCATGGAAGTTCTACCATCAGCTGTAGGACTAAGATTTTAGACGCCTCCACCCAGCACTGGCAGCACATCCTCATGTTAAGTGATACAGCCACCGCCACCAAACTATGTATCGCCCCCATCTGCTGCTGTGTAACAAGCAGAGCTACATACCTTACCTCCATCGCCTGTGTTGAAAGGACAACAACAATGCTTGAGTAACCACAATGGTGGGGCCTTGCCCGTTACTTGCCCAGAGAGAAAAGAATTATTTTTAGCGGAGAGGAAGGAGAATGGGGCCAATCCACCGACGCATCGGCCAAAGCAACACAAGCCAAATTATCTGCATGAATGACCTCCACTTCATCATCCACCCACTGGATCAAAAACTGGTGGATAGTAGATGACACACATTGGTTGCATGAACCCAATAGTGGACTAATATTATTTTGTATTTACCTTGCACCTCGGCGACAAAGAATGCGGTAGCCAAAGTTTTACTTCCCACCGTGAGCTCCACATACATCACACCTTTGGCTTCAATTTTCTCTTTGCCTTCAAATCCATTGAGCATCATATTGGTCTTTATCAACTCTTCATCACGCAACCCCGAATATTGCATAAGATTCACCACAGCACCACCATCGACAAGCATTCTAGCAATCGTCGATCCATTAATATGACCTTTAAGGAACAATGGCTTCAAGTGTTTCACCGGTTCTTTTGGCTTATCGAATATAGCATTTTTAGGACCAAAATCCAACTGATCTACTTCCTCTTCTTCATCTATGGCACGAAATTCAGCAGGTACGTAATACACCATATTAATATCCATAACTCCGCGGACAGGTGTAGGCTCATAATCCAACATATCATCTTCCTCTTCGGGCGTGTCAATCGATTCTAAATTTTGCCCAAGCGAAGTAGAATAAATAGGTGATGGGGAGGATGTAATATCGGGACATCGTCCTTCTTTGGTGGCGTAGGTGCTACCGTGACGGATGTAGAAGCCATTGCACCTTGTACTTGTTTAGGCATCCATACTTGTTTTGTAGGTACCATAGGCCGAATGTCGCTGAACAATTTATCTCTTTGCTTCTCGGCCTCCTGTTCTACCACCTCTTGACTCCTCATGCGCTGCAATCTCCTTTTTTGTGCCTTCGTCAGACCGGAAGGACACCACTTGGGCTGAGTATATTTTGGATCCCTCGACTTGGCATTGCTTGTGCTAGCTTCCTGATAATTAGCCATGGGATCTTCCTGGAAAACAACCACATCTTTATTGGAACCAGCTGGATTTTCAACAATAATCAGCTCTTCGATTATTAATTCTTTAGTGCCTATCATAATAGTTTCACCACTAGTATTCTTCTCCTTTTGCTTGCTAGGTTCTGAAATTTCAGAACTTGCTGAATTGGCACGCCGCACTTGCCTACTGGCCCTTTTTTGATTATCTTGCATTGGCCGATTGACACCATTGTTCAAACGGCCTCGTGTGGGATAAGAAAGCCTCTCATGAATGGGCCTCCTTGGTTCTGCCCAACCCGGATGAAAAGCATAAGGGGCCATTGGGGGCTGTCACCATCCTCCATTGAAGTCTCCCATGTAGTATGGCGCATAGGGGGGTGGCGCCATCCACGGTCCCGATGCCCATGACCCATATGGCCATGCATGATGCTGAAATTCTTCCCGAGGAGGTAACCTTGAGTGCTTCACATTTGATGACCGGTTAGAGCTAGAACCTGCCGCTTGACTGGCATACTTGGACAACAACATATCAAAAGTTGGCTTGATTTTCTTGCCCTGTACTTTAGCTTCATTCGTCTTCCACATGCCAACCTCTGGACTCTTGGGATTAACAAATTTTACATGAGTGTTCTCTTGCACTTGTGGTTGCCCCCCGAGTGTAGGATTCTTGATGGTGATCTTGATTGTCTCCTTGCCATCGGGTTGCTTGTCAAGCACAACATGTCTCCCCAAGACCTTGTCGCTCTCCTTATTTTTCCTGGGCTCACCAATGACAATATTATTCTTATTAGCTAATTCGGCTATGCTGGGCCGAATTAACATCTTCTTCCCCTCCAAATCCATGGTGTTCATTGGGGAAGGCTGCTTATCAACTTGCATCTCAGAAAAGTTCAATCGTCCGTCATTAATGGCTGATTGTATCTGTCGTCAAGAAACATTGCAATCATTAGTATCATGAGAAAAATAATTATGATACTTGCAATAAGCGCGCCGTCTTAGTTCTTCAAACGGCGGTAAATTATGAGATATTCTAATAATTTTGGCTTGCAGCAAAGCATCAAATAGTTTATCTCACTTGGCAATGTTAAAGGTAAACTGCATCTCTTCATCACGATTCTTATGAATCGGTTTTAGATCATTACAAGTAAAGGGTTTGGCCTTAGATGGCCAAACAAATTCAGTAGCATAAATATCACTCTCATCGTCCATCACTATCATATTCAACAATATTCATCTTTGGACGGTCGGCTTTGTATCTATGCACTTCTTTGAGATCTTTGCTTCGGCTTTCCCGAGCCAAAGCCCTTTGTAATACATGGTTGATATTTAAGAACTCATAGACTTCTAGCTTTTTTCTAATGGGAGTTCTCAAACCACTCAGCACTAGGTCTGCCAAGTCTCTTTTGGTTATCACCAAACTATAACACCGGTTTTTGTTTCTCTAAATATCTTGACATAATCGGAGACCAAGTCATCATGCTTTTGTTTGACCGATGTTAGATGGGATAGCTTGAGTTCGTTATCGCCGCTATAAAAGTGATCATGAAATTTCTGTTCTACCTGCGTCCAAACCCGAATTGAACCATGTGGTAAAGAAGAAAACCATGAACATGCAGTACCAGTTAATGATAAAGGAAACAAATGCACTTTCAATTCATTTAGCGAGCCTGCCTCACCTAATTGTGCTAAATACTAACTAACATGCTCCCATGTGGTTTTTGTGCCTTCTCTGATAACTTAACAAAATCTGGAATCTTATATCCCGGAGGGCATTGAATGGCATCAAACTATTCCGGATATGGCTATTGGTAAATACGGTTCCATGTCAACTCAGAGCATCTTAGCCATCTCCTCTCTAAGATTATCTAGCCATCATCCACAGTGGACGGTGAAGCTTGTGGCAGTGGAATTGCAGGAGTAGGACTAGTGGCTATAGGTAGGAATTGTGGCATGTATGCCGAACCATAGCTCGGTAGTGGCCGAGTGGTTATACATGTAGGTAGGGTTTGGTTCGGAGTTGCCACCAAACTTGGCATGCTCATGATAGGATTAATAGGTGCATCCACAATCTGATTGGTTTGGGTAGGATAATAAGCCATCAACACGGGAGGTGCCGATGAAGTAGGTAAAGCCAGATTAGGGTTTTGCACACTAGCAGTTGTACCACCATTACCATTAGATGATTGAGACATATTTTTCTGAGCATTAGTATTTTCTATGAAAGTTTGATAGACCAGATTATTACCATCAACAATACGACTCTCAATCTCAGCCCACTGTTCAGGAGAAAAGGTAGTACTCACTGAGGGTTTAACCTGCTCGGCTTGAACAGGAGGGAACTTGATTTCTTCAATCGGAGTGATGTTGCCTTGAAGATCCTTCTTGAATTTCGCGAGGAACTCCTGTAAGTCCTTCTCCTCATAGACTTGGCGATGATCGGCCGACATCTCATCAAGACTGGGCATAATGATGTTATCGGCGTCTACCTCAGATGGCTTGAAAAGATCAGACATGGTGGATGATGATGATTGATCTTCGTCCCCCAGCCTAGTCGCCAAAAAGTGTGTTGACACACAAACATGTCATGTGTACCCTCGACACCGGGGGTGATGCACCACAACTCACGTCAAAGGAGACCTGACCCACAGCGTGATACGCAGGACAGGGCGGGTGCTTTTTAGACCCAACACCCTGCACACCCAGGAGGGACCCTGTCAGGGAGTGCAACGGCAATGGGCTGCCCTAGGTCGATTCGCTCGCCCCTAGAGCCTCCGGATGCACAGCTCTCAAACTCGAGGAACAACAAAGAACGAGAGAGAAAAACGGTGGAGAGATAAAACGTAGATGAAAAAGTAGTATATTGATTTGTCTGATTGTGTGTTGTTCAATCGGCCGTCACCCCCAACATATAAAAGAGGTGCCTGGGCTTCCCGTACAAGCAAAGGATTCATCTAGGCTTTCCTTACAATAAAATTACATAAATTCACGCCCTACAGTTCTAGTTCCAGTCCAACTCGGATTAAACCCGAATCTGGTCCAAACTTTTGTCTTGCTCCTTGCACAGGCCGTGGAATTTGCATATGACCTCCGATTGAGAAGATTAAAATACCACATTTGTGCGCCCCAACGAGACGAACAACTCTCCTATTGATCATTTTTCCAAATAAGGTAATCTTCAATACTTTACGAGCTCATCTTTAACTTCCAGTCTGATTTGGTCATGCAGTTTTCTTGGCTGTCCGAGTCTTGCAGCAACTGCGCAGGCTTTATACTATCTCAGTTGACGATGACTCCAAAAGCAATGCTGGATTGACGATATGCACAACTTCCGTGTAGAACACTTTTCCATGTGAGATCATCTGAATACTCTTTTGAGCCCATCTCCAACTTCTGGTCGGATTGACTTTGATAGCTTACACCTTTCCAACAAGCTTTCCACGCCGGCAAGATTCACTAGTAGAAAAAGGGCCTATTGTCCCGGTTCATAAGGACCTTTAGTCCTGGTTCTGGAACCGGGACTAAAGGGTCGTTACTAAAGCCTCCCCCTTTAGTCCCGGTTCTAACATGAACTGGGACTAAAAGGCCGTCCACGTGGCCGCTGCTGGAGCTGCACCTTTAGTCCCAGTAACCAACCTGGACTAAAGGTATTTTTACGAAAAAAACGTTTTTTTAAATGATTTTTTAAGTTTTTTTTCGATTTTCAAATTTCTGAATTATTTTCCAATTTAATCTCTAATCACCCATCATCATTCCAAATCATCTAACTTCCCGACCGGTCACCCATCCTCTCACTACTTCAGCCTGAGCATGCTTAACTTTCGGGTTCTATTCCCCCTCATTACCAAGTCTGCACTTGTTGTTTTCCTGACAATAGTAAGATTTCAATCCTATTAACCCTCAGGAGTTTAGCTTGAGTATGAAGTCACATGTTTCACTGTTTGAGTTTGAAACTATTATTCTAAAAAACAATAATTATTTAGTAACACTAATATTTCTTCAATAAGTAGTTTGACCATAGTTTGACCACAGTTTGACCAGATTTGACCAAAATTAAAAAAATTGAAATAATTATTTAGTAACACTAATATTCTTGAATAATTATGTCATAACACTAGTATTTCTTGAATAAGTAGTTTGACCAGATTTGACCAAATTTGACCAAATTTGACCAAATTTGACCAAAATTCTAAAAAACTGTAATAATTATTTAGTACCCCTAATATTATTGAAAAATTATTTAGTAACACTAATACTTCTTGAATAAGTAGTTTGACGAAAGTTTGACCTGATTTAACCAAAATTCAAAAAATAAACAAATTTGAGCATAACTTTTTTTCCTTCTAGAATTTGAGGATTCTAAAAATTTGCAAACAGGCCGTAGGTGTCAAAATTGGATGTGGATTTTTGTGCTGAACATTTTGATATATTATATGTTTTTTTCTGACATCGTATGCAAAAGTTAAAGCCGTTTTACATTTTGCCTACAATTTTTGCAAAACATGTCCAAATTGAAGCTTTTTAAATTTTCCTAACTAGTACATGTAGTAACATAACTACATCTGGAAGAATTTTAATTTTTGAAGTTTTTATCATTTTCTTTTGCTTTTGACAAAACTAAAAAGGCGATCCAGTACATGCCACGAACTGGTACTAATGCTTGTATGGTTCGTGCCACGAACCGGTATAATGCCTCAAACCCCATTAGTACCGGTTGGTGGCTCGAACCGGGACTAAAGGTCTAACCTTTAGTACCGGTTGGTGGCACGAACCAGTACTAATGGGCATCGCACCCTTTAGTTCCGGTTCGTGGCACCAACTGGGACTAAAGGTCCCATTTGAACCGGGACTAATGCCTGTACGGTGCCGTAGCCGCTCGAACCGGGACTAATGCTCACATTAGTCCCGGTTCATAATGCAACCGAGATTAATGCTCTTTTCTGGTCGAACCAAAGCCCTGTTTTCTACTAGTGATTTCACCTCGACAAGCTTTCCACACCAGCAAGGTTTCCACCCCAGAAAGATTTCACCCCAGCAAGCTTTCCACACCGGCAAGGTTTCCACCAAGGCAAGCTTTCACACCAACAAGGTTTTCACCCCCGCAAGGTTTGCACCACGGCAAGCTTTCACACCGGCAAGGTTTTCACCCCCGGCAAGCGTTCACACCGGCAAGCTTCATTCAGCCGGAAAAGGCCGACAACCCACCAGACAGGGTGTCTGGTACCTCGCGCCATATTTCCGTTTAGGTTCGGCCTGCAGTGAATTATCTCTAATTTTTGCATACGAACTCGAATTGAGATCATTTACACATCAAAATCGATTGCCTTGACGAGATGAAGACAATTCATGTAGATCATTCTTCCATATAATTCCGTATTGGGGGAGTAATTACCTGAATAGTGTTCCGAATATAAAATTCCAGTACATCCAACACAACTTCTGCCTTATAGACGAGATCGGATGACTATGGCCCAAATACCAAAGTTTCTCCTTTTGACGATACCGAACTTTCTCACTTTGAGCACTTTTTCCATTTGAGGCCATCTTAATTGTGTTTTCGACCATGCCAAAATCTAGTGTCAACGGTACCATAAGGCAAAATAGGTGAGAGAGTGGCTTTGTTTACCGGAAGAGAAGTGATCCCCACGACTAGTTTTGTGTGGAACTCGAAGACGTCAAACTGCAGATTATTCACCTGGCTGGACTCCAACAACCGACTTCCCATCGGCTGGCATGCTGGGTGCTCTGGCATTAACTGGCTTGCCCGCTGTGTGACCAACTACCGGATTTCATTGATCACCAGCTCTTGAGTTGGGTTTTTGCATGCATGGTGTGGCACTGTGTGTTGATGGCATGTGGGCACGCTGATTGGATACCTAATGCCAACGACACTCTGGTTGGATGGGGTTCACTACTCGCAGAGGTCTGCTTCAGGGATTTCATGACCATTCTTATGCCAACAATCTGGGAAAATTGAAAGCACAGAAACATGGTCATCTTTGATCATGCTACACCGGCGGTAGAGCAAGTCTTGTTGGCCGCGCTGAAGGAAGATAGAGCTTGTGTGGCTGCAGGCTGTCTGCGTACTGATGCATATGATTTTCATAGGTAGCTAGAGAGGTGGAGAGATTTGAGGTAGAGTCCAATATGGATTATCCAGGTAGATGATGTATTGGTGTATCGCGTGCGATTGTACGAAAATTTCATTGTCGCTGAGCTGTCTCGCGCTTTCTCATTCAATATATGATACACATGTTCGTGTGTACCCATGTTTTCATAAAAATTGAAGAACATGGTGGCCACCATCTACTTGCTCCTCTTGGCCGGCCTGTATGTGTAGGACATTTAGATATGTACGAACGTCCGTAGTTTTATCAATTTTGCTCTAGAACTAACACGGGCTGGCATGTTTTGGAATAACAATATTCAAGAGCCATACTTGTAGATGGCCTACCTGCATTTTCCATCTTACTCTCTCTGTCCCAAAATATGTGTCTCCCTGCATTTTCCATCTTACTCTCTCTGTCCCAGAATAAGTGTCTCAACTATGTACTAACTTTAGTGCGGAACGGGGGAGTATTAATTACGAGAGTATTTGAATGGACATGGACTGCCTACGGCAGGCGATAGAAGAAGTGGGGCACGTTTGAAGGCAGCGCCGCATTGAAGAATATCAGCTTGCTAGAGGCACGCTCTATAAAAGGCAACAAAGAGCATACACATCCATATAAACATTCATTTGATCCGTTTTCATATTATGATCTGATTTTACTATATTACTGGTACAATAATCTATTGTTTATGCTCGTGCAAAGAGTCCACAAAAGCTAGTTTAATGTAGGGTTAGGAGGTATCATAAATGAAACTGCAAGTATTGTTTGAACTACAAGTCATAGTCACTTGGAGGTCAACTCTTATGCTCGTGCAAAGAGTCCACAAAAGCTAGTTTAATGTAGGGTTAGGAGGTATCATAAATGAAACTGCAAGTATTGTTTGAACTCCAAGTCCTAGTCACTTGGAGGTCAACTCAAACTATGGTGTGTGGGTGTCTCCATCCAGAATGAGCTGACCACAACATTGAAGGACCAAAAGGAGAGCTTTATCAGCAGCCCGTAGAGTGCACAGTGGTTGGTGATAAAGCAATGCGACAATGCGCCCGACGCTAGACTGAGAGAAGCGGTGACCAAAAATCTTATGAAAGATGGGCTCTTGCTGCAGTAATATGGTGAGAAATAGTCGTGTCTAGGTAAGAAAAAGCATAACTAAACCTATGTTGGGCGGAGGAAACTAAAGCCAACTCCGGACTAGGTTGTTCCTGGCCAAAAGAATCGACCGTGGGCCATTGTAGCTTTGTCATGGGCATCAGGAATAACTCAATGCCGGGGCCAGCACCAAGCCCCCAACGACCCTGACAAAGCTTAAAGAGTAAACTGCACTGTCGATACATGAAGTTGTCCAGAAAATTCACTTTCATACATCAAGTATCAAATTTCCCACTTTCATTATGATGTTGCATTTGTGGGATAAAACAGTACAGCATAGCCGCGCGAGGCCGACGTGGCACGCCGCACGTGATGTGTACCTCTTCTCCTGTAGTTGGTAGGGTGTTTTTTGAAAAGTTACAATTGCCACTTTTCATTTTGGTCCTTGTTGGTCATTTAGCGAACAAACGAGGCACTGCCGCTGAATACCCAAATCGATGTGGTACTCTGCATATGTGGAACAGTGTATTCAGAAACATGTGTCAACAGTATTTGACATGATTCAGTAGTTGGCATATATTCAGAAATTGAGATGGCAGCTAAGAGAAAACATATATTTGACATGACTCATTTAGATACTGCAAGAACAACCATATAGTTGACATGATCCAAATATATTTGATAGCAAGCAAAGGATAAGGAACATAATTCAGAAATGAATGACATAGTGTTCATCAGCATGTCACGTTCAGTATGGAGTTCAGAACATCATCAGCAAAATACGTGTCTACACATAACCAAAATAAATACTAGCTTTCCAAGCTCTAGTTGAGGACTGTTGATTCCGGAGTTGAAACGTTGGCTAGGCTGTGCCCTTTTTGTCCCACCAATGCAACATCATGTATGAAACTGGGAAATTTGATACTTGATGTATGAAACTGAACTTTCTGCAGAAATTCATGTGATGACAGTGCAATTTACTCAAGCTTAAATACAGGGATTTGACTGCACCACCCTACTTGTATTATTACAAAATTGGGATTGATGAGGCTGGACCGTGGTTTAGTACACCCCTTATTTAACCATGAGATTCTATGCTGAGATGCGTGCGTGAATTTTCTTATTCTTTCCTTCTCAATTTGATTTGCATGTGGAGTTCAAACGGTAAACAACACACTAGAGCAACAATATCTGAGAAACAAGGGAGATATTTTGTCCAACTATCTATTTATCTTTCTATCTATAAATCAATTCTATTATTTACTAAAAGAAAATTGAGTTTTTCTAGGATTTAACTAGTGAATATAGAAAAAAAGGACCTGGACAGCAATTAGCATCGAGGAAGTGTTGCCGCATTTTTTTAATACGTATAGGCTAGAACATCACACGTTAATTACAAAATACAGCCATTGTTCTGCTGAATCGATTAGAACTATAAAACTATGACAATTGAATCTACGTAACATAAAATGGGACACATCATCTAAATTGTTTTGATAGTTGGACGGGATGAAACAATTACATTTCTAGCTCCCCTTTTGTATTGCTGGAACTATGCATAGCAGTGTTTTTACCATCAATCCGGTATCATATTGTGGCAATAGGCTTCTTCCCTTGACATAGACGTTCATGGCTCTCTGCCAAGATTCCACACGGCGGCACTTCATCTCCTCCACTGTCATGCTTGCCAAACCTGTCACTGAAGAAACCGGCCGTGGTTGACCTCCATGTCTTGTTGTTCAGTGAGATTTTGTAGAGAGGCCAGTCAAAGTGCTCCATGGGCTTGAAAGAAAAAGAAGGATGATCTAATATGTATTCCATGGCCTCGAAAGAAAAGAAAGAGTATCTAAAAAGGATGAGAAGAGAAAAGTAGTGCAAGCTCACGCTCACAACTGTACTAGCTAGTATTGTTTGACTAATTCTGCATTTGCTTCACATGCCTAGCAAGTGTTAGGATTAAACATGACATCTTGTCTGTGTCCAACCGTTGCACGTGTAGATGCATGCGTCCGTGTAGGTTTCATATCCTTCACCAAGTAGGACTAGATTAGTTGGCAGGTTAGCTAGCTAATATAAGTACTCACGTACCCCTTGTAAACAGATTGTACCGAGACAAAAAGCAATAGAGATATTACAACGGGAGCGACACGCTCCCGTGGCCATATATCGTGTGTTCCGCTCTCGCCGAGTATCCAGCTGTATACGTACGTAATGCGGCCTTGTGCAAGATAGCTAGAAAGAATCGATCCAGCTGCTTGGCTCTTTGCTCCAGCGAGTTCGTCGTATCCACGGTTTGATCGCGAGAACTTCGAGGTCTGGAAGGCCCTCATGTAGTGTGGTCTCCGCACCAACGATGGAACGCAGTGGATCCTGGAGGCGACTCCTTCAAAAAGGAGAGAGCCGAGCACCGGAAGGATCGGCAGGCGGCGTCGGCGATTTATTCGGTGATGCCGATGGATGTCCTCCAGCACCTGATCGCCAAAGCAACGGCGAAGGAGGTGTGGGATATGCTGAAACTTGCGTTCGTGGGACAGACCCGCGTCAAGCAAGCTAATCTCCATACTCTCCTAAGGAACTATGAGACTTTGGTCATGGGCGACGATGAGTCCATCGACGCGTTCGCTTCACGGGTGGCTACTCTCGTCAATCGGATTCGCGCGCCTGGATAGAACCTCAGGGAGGCCTCGGTTGTCCGGCGGTTCTTGCGTGCGGCCCCTCCCCGGTACCTGCAAATTGTCACGGCGATCGAGCAGTGTGTCGATCGCCGACACTCTCCATCGACAATCTTGTCGGACGGTACAAGGCTCACGATGAGCATATGCGGTACAGTCTTGGGGACGGGAGGAGCGACGAGCTTGTGATGCTCACACAGGCGCAGTGGATCACCCTAGAAAAGCAAGGCAGATCCACGAGCAACAGCAAGAAGAAGGGAAGCAGCGTTCGGTGAGAAAGAACTTCGCCGACTCTGACGACGATTCGGAGGATGAGGCTGCACCACCACCTAGGAGAAAGTTTGACATCAGGAAACTGAGGTGTTATAAATGTGGCCTCCTCAGTCACTTCAAGGCTGACTGCAAGAAGATGATGGTGACATGATGTTGATGTGTAAACTGGTGGATGAGGAGGATCCAGTCTCACAAGCCTTGACTAAAAAAATTGCCGAGCTTGCGGAAGGAAAAGTTCGCTAAAATGATCATGATTCGGAAACTCGTGTCGATGCTACAGATGCGGGGGCGATTCCGAAACTTACAACACTGCAATGGGCGTAAGTGATATCTTTGTTGGAGCGAAAGAAGTGATAGCTGCGTGTGCTCGGCCATGGAGAAGCAGTCTTCGTGCGTTGCGCCCAGAGAAAGCAAAGGCGTACGTGCCGCCGGAAATTCAGGATGAAACAACATACGTAAGTGCAATTGTTGTTGATGCTGATGCAAAGACGGACACGGATGCAACTCAGTCGTACGTGGCATCAAAAGTTCACGAAGGGAGGCGTACTAGAGTTGTGTCGCTGAGCAGAACAGGCAAGCTAGGTGGTGACGCAGCTTGTTCTGGTGAAGCGACTGCTGCGAGCGCTCGACCAGGACGTTCTGGAGGCAGCTGCCACACCATCGCAGCAGATGGGCCGAAAGGAGACGGTCTACCCAGCCAACCGAGCAACTCAGAAGTGGACACACGGCCTAGTGGCCAGGCCGGCTCACAAGTAGTGTGTGAGTCATGGAAAGAGGCAACAGCAAAAGCTGGGCGCTGCCCATGTGCTGGCGATGCGCATGCATCAGGAGCCCAGCCGGCTGCATGCTTGTACGCATGGGAGGATGCCGCGTTGTACGCATCAGGAGAACTGTTCATGTATCTCACCTCGAGAAAAACTGCCCTCCATCAATGCACTAGAACTACCATTATACAGTTCTATAGTCCATATGTCAATAGGTGCAGCAAAGAATTTACTTCAATTGTTATATAAAGAACTTCTCAACTTGGCCACAGAAACAGAACTGGTGGCATGAGCTAATGTGATGTCAAAAACTAATATTTTTTCTAGATCATAAGAATTACATAAACACCACCACACAGCCATGAGGACGGAACACAACCATCAAGATTGAAAGATGATAATATGTATTTCAATATCAGCACTTGTTCCATACATAACATCGTTTATTATCGTGCCAACATGATTAGTTCCTGCAATGAGACAAAAAAACGTTACAAGTTATATCATCATAACACAAAAGAATGCTAAATATCACTAAAAAGAGAGTTTGTTACCTCGAGGTCGCATCCAATCTTGTAGAAAGATTAATGCCTCTACAGTGGTTTCTATCATTCTGCTGCTATAGTCACTCAGTATTCTTCCTCCGGTAGAGATGGCTGACTCTGATGCTACAGAAGATGCAGGTGCAGCCAATACATCCTTTGCTATCCGAGATACTATGGGGTACTTGTGTGCATTTGTGGACCACCAACATAGTATGTCGAAGCCATCTTCTTGCGGGCAAATTTCATCTTTTAGGTAAATATCAAGTTCACTCAGCTTTGCTCGATTTTGTTGATGTTGTTGAACATGCTTGTTCCATTGATCCCGTGGGTTATCAGTACTTGTACCAACATTGCTGGTTCCTTGATCATTTCCCATACTTGAGTCACCCTCATGCACAGAATATTCAACAAATAAATCTTTGAATGTTCTCTTCACTTTAGCAAGATATCTTGTTGCGTCACTTTCAAGTCCAGATTTCAAGCAAAACTCCAAGAATTTGAACTTGTATCTTGGATCAAGTATGACCGGAATACAAATGGTCAAGAATGAAAGCTTCCAATACTTCATGAACTTTTCTTGCATTGCTTCAACCATGGATTTGATGACAATATCCATCTGGTTGGCCTCTCTTTGCAATGTTAGATAAATTTTCCAAAGTTGGTGAAAATACAAATGAGTCGTTGGATATAATGTACCGGATACCACCATAGTTGCGTCGAGAAAAGCTCTACCAAGCTGCAAACAGATTCTGCTGTTTCCCATTCAACATTTGTAGGTTGACATGTAAATGTTGTGTCCTGCAACTTCATAGCGGTGAATGCTCTCCTATACTCTAGGGCTGTTTTGATCATCAAATGCGTTGAATTCCACCGTGTGACAACGTCTAGAGATAGGCTCTTTTTGCAACCAATGCCTTCTTGTGCAACTATTTTCTTAAATTTCTGTTTCCGAGTGGGGGAGCTTCTAACAAACTTGATGCTTTCCCTGATATTATCCACTGCTTTGCAAGTAATCTCCAACCCATCTTGGACAATATGGTTGGTCACATGAGCTGCACATTGACCACATAAAAGATCTCCTTTACAAGGTAGGAAATTCTTTCCTAGCAGATTTGATTTGATGTACTTCACACACGAGTTGTTATTTGATGCATTGTCTAGCGTGATGGAGAAAATCTTCTTTGGCAAACCCCAATATTGCATGCATTCTAACATGATATTAAATAAATTTGGTCCATTATGTGGTGTTTCTGTCTCGCAGAACCAAATCTCTTTTTTCTGTAATTTCCACTTCGTCGTACTAACAAAATGGCATATTATACACATATAGCTCACGGCTTGACTTGAAGTCCACATGTCGGCGGTTAAAGAGACACGAGAGGTTATGGTCTGTATAGCCTCTCGAAACTTTTCCCTTTGTTCATGAAATAGCGTGAGGCAATCAACTCTTATTGTCGTCCTAGAAACCACCTCAAATGCGGGATTCAGACTATACACAAATCTTCTAAATCCCTCGTATTCCATGAAAGAGAATGGCAATTGATGAACAACAATCATCCTCACCAACTCCCGATGAGCTCTCTCGGGGTCATAGTTCCATTTCTCTAGACTATTTGGATCTGGTTGTGGCATGGCTGATTTAACTGAGTCGAGAAACTCATTGATCTTGGCTCTTTCCTCGCAAACTAACAAATGCCTAATGCAATGACTAGTAATATCTATTCTTGTACTAGCTAAAACTCTCTTGCAATGTTTACAGTGGGCTTTCTTGAGTTTGTTGCCATCATACACAGGATCATAATTGTTCCAGATTTCAGATTTAAGTTTCCCTCTTTTTCTTTTATGTGACAGACCTATGGAAATTGAGTTTCACCCTCTCTCTGTCCACTGGTAGAAAGAAGGGCCTTCGTTCGAGCCTAGCCAGCCCATTAGTCCCGGTTCAGTTAAGAACCGGGACCCATGGGGGCATTCGTCCCGGTTCGTCAGCCTAGGGGGCCGGCCGGGGCCTTGTGGGCATTGGTCCCGGTTCGTATGGACACATTTGTCCCGGTTCCTGGCACGCACCGGGATCAATGGTCCTCGCTCCTGGCCCACAACCATTGGTCCCGGTTCGTGGCTTGAACCGGGACAGAATGTGAGCTTTAGTTCCGGTTTCTATCATGAACCGGGACAAATGAGTTGCCTATATATACCCCATCGCCACAGCAGAGCACTCCATAGTGCTCTGTTTTTTCTGGCCAGCGAGGGGAGGGCATTTGGGTGCTCTAGCTCACCTCCTATGCACATGAGGTGTTCAATGAAATGTCCGAGCCACGCTAGTTAATCGTTCTCCTCTCGAAACTCGACCTTCAAGCTCCATTTTCCCCGAGATTTGTCTAGGCTTAGCGGTCCGTCACGTCATGTCCCCGTCTTCACCGCCGTCGATCGCCCGCGCCGATCTCGTCGCCGGCACCGCCGTGGTGAGCCTCTTGTTCTTATCTTCTTTCTGAAAGAAAAAATTCTTACTTTAGATAGATACTAGTCTAATTTTCTTACTTTTATTATTCCTTGTTATTATATAGTGTGATGGTTTTGGTATCCGCCCCCGTCGGCCCTCGTCCTGTTTATGATTCGGATGTGGTAAATATTATCTTTTGATAACTATTTGGTTCATTTATTGTTTACAACAATTATGCCGACCAACGTGACATAGATTTTATTTATCTAGGAGGTGGTTGAACCGGAAATTCCAACCGACCCTATTGTCGACATGTTAAATTTAGTTGAAGAATAAAACAATTACTTGAAGGAAAAAATAAGAAAATTGAGGAGGAGAAGATGATATTGGAGTTGCATGTTGCGGATGTCATGATGATCACAAGATCAAGATGGATGCAATGCGGTTGAATATTAGAAAGATAAGAAAATATGCCATTCATACCGAGGCTTGGTATCATTATGCAGTTGGATCAGTTGTTACCTTGGTTGCGATTATGATCACATTTATTTTTGCATTTAAATGTTTTACATAATTTCAATATATGGTTTAATTAGATGCTCCGGAGAGCTATATGTTGCACATGCTATATGGGTGAAATCCCTTTGTAACAGATGTATGAAACCCTGATACTTCGAAAGAGATTGTGCGTTTTGTACACGAAGTGCATCCAGTTTTTGCCGTAACCCTCTGCACTTTCTTGCACATGCTATGTGGATGAAATGATGATACCATGCCAACTTTCAACCTTTTCAGAGTTCATTTCAAATGCTTTTAAATTTCATGGTCTTATAGCTCAAAATAATCAGGAAATGCATGAAAAATAACAAATGAAGTCAGATATGGTTGTAAATTGATGATGTGGCTTTGAATGGTGCATTTTGAACACAGAAAAACAATAGAGTTCAAATAAGTTAAAAAATGAAATCTCTTTGTAACAGACGAGTTTTCGTATGAAACCCTGATACTTCGAAAGAGATTGTCCGTTTTGTACACGAAGTGCATCCAGTTTTTGCCGTAACCCTCTGTAATTTATTGCACATGCTATGTTGGTGAAATGATGATACCATGCCAACTTTCAACCTTTTCAGAGTTCATTTCAAATACTTTTCAATTTCATGGTCTTATAGCTCAAAATAATCAGTAAATACATAAAAAATAACAAATGAAGTAAGAAAGGGTTGTAAATTGATCATGTGGCTTTGAATGGTGCATTTTGAACAGAGAAAAACTATGAAGTTCAAATAAGTTCAAAAATATGAAATCCCTTTGTATCAAACGAGTTTCCGTATGAAACCCTGATACTTAGAAAGAGATTGTCCGTTTTGTACACGAAGTGCATCCAGTTTTTGCTGTAACTCTCTGTACTTTCTTGCACATGCTATGTGGGTGAAATGATGATACCATGCCAGTTTTCAATCTTTTCAAAGTTCATTTCAAATGCTTTTCAATTTGATGGTCTTATAGCTCAAAATAATCGGTAAATGCATGAAAAATAACAAATGAAGTCAGAAAGGGTTGTAAATTGATGATGTGGCTTTGAATGGTGTATTTTGAACACATAAAATCTATGGAGTTCAAATAAGTTCAAAAAATGAAATCCTTTTGTAACACACGAGTTTCCGTATGAAACCCTGATACTTCCAAAGAGATTATCCGTTTTGTACATGAAGTGCATCTAGTTTTTGTCGTAACCCTCTCTACTTTCTCGCACATGCTATGTGGGTGAAATGATGATACCATGCCAACTTGGAACCTTTTCAGAGTTCATTTCAAATGCTTTTCAATTTCATGGTCTTATAGCTCAAAATAATCAGTAAATGCATGAAAAATAACAAATGAAGTCAGAAAGGGTTGTAAATTGATGATGCGTCTTTGAATGGTGCATTTTGAACACAGAAAAACTATGGAGTTCAAATAAGTTCAAAAAAAGGAAATCCCTTTGTAACAGACGATTTTCCGTATGAAACCCTGATACTTCGAAAGAGATTGTCCGTTTTGTACACGAAGTGCATCCAGTTTTTGCCGTAACCCTTTAAATTTCTCGCGCATGCTATGTGGGCCAAATGATGATACCATGCCAACTTGTAAACTTTTCAGAGTTTATTTCAAATGATTTTCAATTTCATTGTTTTATAGCTGAAAATAATCAGTAAATGCATGAAAAATAACAAATGAAGTCAGAAAGGGTTTTGAATTGATGATGCGGCTTTGAATGGTGCATTTTGAACATAGAAAAACTATGGAGTTCAAATAAGTTTTAAAAAATGAAATCCCTTTGTAACAGACCAGTTTTCCAATGAAACCCTGATACTTCGAAAGAGATTGTCCGTTTTGTACACGAAGTGCATCCAGTTTTTGCCGTAACCCTCTCTACTTTCTCGCACATGCTATGTGGGTGAAATGATGATAACATGCCAACTTGGAACCTTTTGAGAGTTCATTTCAAATGATTTTCAATTTCATGGTCTTATAGCACAAAATAATCAGTAAATGCGTGAAAAATAACAAATGAAGTCAAAAAGGGTTGTAAATTGATGATGTGGCTTTGAATGGTGCATTTTGAACACAGAAAAACTATGGAGTTCAAATAAGTTCAAAAAAATGAAATCCCTTTGTAACATATGAGTTTCCATATGAAACCTAATACTTCGAAAGAGATTGTCCGTCTTGTACACGAAGCGCATCAAGTTTTTGCCGTAACCCTCTCTACTTGCTTGCACATGCTATGTGGGTGAAATGATGATACCATGCCAACTTTCAACCTTTTCAGAGTTCATTTTAAATGCTATTCAATTTCATGGTCTTATAGCTCAAAATAATCAGTAAATGCATGAAAAATAACAAATGAAGTCATAAAGGGTTGTAAATTGATGATGTGGCTTTGAATGATGCATTTTGAACACAGAAAAACTATAATAGCAAAGAAAATTATCATAAAATAAAATAAATAAGTAATTTGAAACAAAATAATATAAGCTATAATAAAATATATAAGCAGAAACAAAATAAAAAAAATACAATAAACTTTAAGAACATAAATAAATTTATGAAACTAAAATTATCAAAATATTTTCTGTTCAAAATCATTAAAAGCAAAAAGAACTTTCATAAAGAACTTTTTTTGTTATAAACTTTAATAGCAAAAAGAATTATCATAAAATAGAATAAATAAGTAATTATAAACAAAAGAAAATAAAATAAAATAAACTAAAAAAATAAATAAAGCAAAAAAGAAAACAAAGAACTGGGAAAAAATCACCTACTGGGCCACCACGACCTGAATATGACTAGAAACCCTAATAGGCCAGGATTCATGCCCGCAGACGGCCCAGAAAGCCCACAGGCAGAGACACAAGTTTAGGTCAGTAGGCCTGCAATAGTGAGGAGTTCAAATGGGTGGGCAGAGTGGCGCTTATAAACAGGTGCGACCCCTCTTCAGCTAGCGAGGTGGCACTAAACTTTGGCCGTGACGCGGGCAGCACAGGGGCCTTTGGTCCCGGTTGATGGCACCAACCGAGACTAAAGGGGTGCAATGGTACCGGTTTGTGGCACCAACCTGTACAAATCCCCCGCCCTTTAGTCCCGGTTGGTGCCACCAACCGGGACCAAAGGCCTCTGCTTCCCGCCCTTTGGGCTGCTGAAAAGAGACCATTGGTCCCGGTTGGTGGCACCAACCGGTACCAAAGGGGGGCATTGGTACCGGTTGGTTCCACCAACCGGGACTAAAGTGTTGGGTATATAACAAACACTTCTGAAAATTTTCTTTCAGTTCGTCTTCCCCGCCGCCCGACGCCCCAGCACTGCTCCTCGTCGCCGTCGCCGTCGTTGCCTCTGCCCTGCGCCCGAGCCCCTGCCCGTGGGCCACACCCGGGCGTCGGCACCCTCGCCGCCCTGCCTCCGACGCCGTTGCCGCGCCGTCCCTGCCTACGACGCCGTCGCCGCGCTACCCCTGCCCTCGACCACGTCGTCGCCGGTGCCGCACCGGTCCCTGCCCCGCGACCGAGCCCCTGCCCGCGGCCCGCCCCCACGCGCTGGCGCCCTCGCCGCCCCGCCGTCGCCGTCGCCCTCGCCGCCCCCGCCGTCACCGTCGCCAGCCGTCCCCGGTTAATTTTTATTAGATGAATTCTGTTTTTTTAATTTTTATTTGATTTTTTTACATGTTTTTAGATTTTTATATATGTATGTTTTTATTTTTTAGATATATGTGTTTTTTATGTATGTTCATATATGTATGTATGTATTTTTTACATGTTTTTGTATGTATGTATGTATTTTTTCAATTGTAATGATGTTTTAAAGTATACATATATGCAAGTTATATTTTTAGAATAGTTTTATCTATATATGTTCTCTTATTTAGTACATTTTATGTAGTTTAATTTTTAGAATTTTTTTGAATATCTAGCTAGGAAAGGAAGAAGAAGAAAAAGAATGAGAGGAAAAAGGAAAATAAGAAGAGGAAGAAAGAAGAAGAATAGGAGAGGAAGAAGAGGAGAAATAAATAAGAAGAGGAAAAAAGAACAAAAAGAAGAGGAGAAGAAGAAAAATATAGAAAATCTTTTCTATTTGTTTCTTCTTCTCCTCTATTCCTTTCTTCTTCTCCTTTGTTTTTCTTATTTTTTTTCTTCGATCGCTTCTCTTTTATTCCTTTATTCTTCTCCTCTTTTTATATCTTCTTTTGTCTTCTTATTTTTTATCGGGTATGTCGTTGTCGATATACCCCCTCCGATAACTTCAACACGAGGGGGGGCGATATACCCCCTCCCCGATAACATTATTTTTCCATGTATGTATGTCGTCGTTGTCATTATAAACCCCTCCCGGATAACTTTGACATGAGGGGCGGTTGATATTTATACCCCCTCTCGACCGTGATAACTTATACCACACGAGCACCCCCCCCCCCCGTCCCTCTCGCTCGACCAAAACTCTCGAGGACACCCAAACCCTAGAAAAAAATGATGTTGGTCTCCTACCCCCTCCCACCGCGCCCCTACCCGACAAACTCTCTCGAGGCCACCCAAATTTACCAAGTTAAAAGAGCGTTGTCGTCGAGGCCACCCCAAACCCTTGAAGCATTGTCGAGGCCACCCCAAACCCTTAAAGCATTGCCGAGGCCACCCCAAACCCTAGAGAAGCAGCATCGAGGCCAATAATATGATTCCTTATTGTGATTAGCTAGCTAGTTCTACGTTTGCCACTAATATATCCATTTGTCATGTTTGAATAATAATTTTCATGTTGTAAATATTTGCAGAAACTATGGAGCACTCCCGAGACGAAGCAACAGAAGCGATGTTGGGGGACATAATCGCAAAAGGAAGGGATGTCGTTGCGACGTTTCTCAACCACACTAATGGTCTGGAAGGACAGGGCAGTGAAGAAGAAGGCTATGATTATGATGGCTCCGGTGACCCATTAATGCCGGTACAAGAAGAAGGCTATGATTACGTTGGCTCTGGTGACCCAATGAGGTACAAGAAGGAGACCGTGATGACGGCTCCGGTGACGGAACCGAGTCCGTCCAGGTATATATATTAGTTAAGCCTGTGCTGACTAGCTAATTTATGCATTCATTGTTTTCGTATGTACACATATTAATTAACTCTCATCTTTCTTCTTTTTTCTAGCCCTCTAGATTGAGCACAACTTCGTTAAAGAGACGAGGCCCGAACAAAAAGTTGCGCTTGGATGAAAGGTTTGAGATCACAGCAATCGCGCGCGATGGCAAGCCGATTGAACCGTACCGGACAAAGCAAGCATTTGCTAATCAGTGCATGGTTCTTGTTAGGGACAAGATCCAGATCAGTATCCAGCAATGGCTAAAGCCTAAGAATGAAGACCCTGCGGTGTCTTATGTCTCTGATATGCAGAAAGAAGATCTTTGGACAATGCTTAAGGCAAATTTCACCCTACCGCCAGAGGAGGATCCGAGAAGCCAGTTATAGAGCAATTGATCAAGTCTCATGCTCTTAAGAAGATGGCAGAACTATTCAGGAGGTGGAAGAATGAGCTGAAAACGTTTGCCAACAAGGAAATTACACCAGAATTCAACGGCCGGTTTGAGAAGATTAGAGATCACTGGCCCGCATTTGTGTCCCACAAGACATCGGAAAAGAGTAACAAGATGTCAACGACAAACAAGAAAAATGCTGCGAAGAAGAAGCATCACCATCGCATGGAGTCTGGTGGCTACCTCAAAGCCTGACCTTTGTGGGACAAGGCTGAGAATGACCTGATTGCTAAAGGGGTCGAACCAGAGACATTGAACTTGCCAGACCGTAGCCGGACATGGTTCTTCGGGGTTGGTAGAACCTTGGACCCTGTATCAGGGAAGTGCGTTTGGACGGAAGAGCAATTGCGAATACCCGTCAGGAGGCTTCAGGAGTATATCGAGAAAGCGCAGCAAGGGACGTTGGTTCCAGACAGAGAGAAGGACGAGCTCACAATGGCCCTCGGGAATCCTAAGCACCCTGGACAGACACGAGGCACGCCAAGCTCCGTTTCGTGGAAGGTTGGGTTTCCGGACGTAGGGGGTTACAAATGCCAGGAGAGGAGGAAGAAAGTGGAGCATAGCCAACTGCAGGCGCTGCACGAAATGGTACAAGGGCTAGAGGAACGAGAAGCAGATCACAGCAAACGACCTGCCGAAGCTTCACTTGAAGCTACCCCGCCATCTAAACTAAGAAGCAGTGTGGCTTCCACCGAGCAGACTCGGCAGCTGGAGCCTGTCTTCACGGCTCCTGCTAGCTACCACGTGGATTCTATCATGGAGTCTCACCATTGCCACCTTATGGCGTGATGGATGACATTGAAATTTAAGGCGGCCGTTGGCTCTATTTTACCTACTGAACCTGGCACAACCTACCACGGCCAGTCGATTCCATAAGGATATGCTAGGGTGATGGTGGATCAAATAACGGACGGATTTGAGGACCTTGAGCTTGACCACCCTACGGGTGAAGGGGAGATTCGGCTGGGTTCTTCACTGAAGACTCCATGCCTATGGCGGAAGGAGCTCATCAACCTTCCGAAGTGGACGCCTCCTCCTCCTCCTCCTCTGGCGAGTCAGGGCACTGCGCCTCCTCCTTCGCCTCCTCCTCCGGCGAGTGATCAGGGCACTCAGCCTCTTTCTCCAGCACGTGGCGGCACTCCGCCTCCTCCTCCGCCTGCGCCGGCGCGCCCGAGCAGCCAGCCTCCTCCTTCTCGGCCTCGTCAACAAGGGCGGAAGAGACCCGCCGCCGCTCCGGCTGCTCCGGCGCGTCGTCCTTCTCCCCCGCCTCATAAGAAAGGAAAGACAGCCGCAACCGCTCTATCTGCTCCAGCGTCTAGCAGTACAGCCAGAGGCAGGCAATACATATACGGTCCTTCTCTGAAGACTCCAGAGAAGTTACCATACGAGAGGAGCCAGGAAGAAAACACGAAGATCGTGCAAGCGGAAGTGAACAACTTCTTTGAAGGGGTGAAACCAAAGAAACATCCACCTCCGGAGGAGAATATAGATCCAGTAAAAGCGAAGCGTACTCTGGCTGCCCTGAAGAAACCACCAAAGTCTCCGACGAAAGGCAACTATGAGCGCATTCTTAAAAAGTCATTTATCGAAGCGGAGCGGTCGGGAAGTACTGTCAGTGGTCAAAGGTTAGGAGAACGACGAGCTGGGAAAAAAGTTGCCCAATTCGGCGAACGAGCGAACCAATGGTTCCCCCCGCTCCAGGTGTCTAGCGATATCGTCGCCAATCATCCGGGCGGGATGGTGCCCGGTTATAACAATATTGAAGATTACCTGCCCGACGATGTACATTATGATTTCTTGGAGGTGGACGAACACAAATACGTGCACGGGAAACCTCTCGTCAAAGATGAAAGATCTCTAACAACGATGATGCGAAGATTCCATGATTGGTATATGAAAACCTGCAGAGAGTCTGAGGGGAGGAATATTTTGATGCTGAGAGTTAGATAGGAGCATGACCTCGTTGGAATTGAACTGTTGAATGTTCCATTTGTGGAGTTCTTCGAGTTTTTCAATCTAAAGGCCCTCGATAAATTAATGATCACTTGCTACTACCTGTAAGTAGTACTACTTCTGTCATTAAGTCTCTGTATATAGGTCAGCTCTTTCATTGCATGTATTTTTAATTATCCAAACTATATTATGCAGATTGATGATCGCCGAATTGAAGAAAAGACAAATCGGTGATATTGGTTTCATTAACACAAATCTCATAGATGCATATATGGTTGAATTTCAGGCCAAAGATACCGAGGACAAGCTGCTACAATCGTTTGTATTAAGTCAAAACAAAGCTATAATACTTCTCCCTTACGAATTCCAGTGAGTGTTACTGTCTTGTGCATATTCGGTTTCCCTTATTAGTCGAGGTTATAGTAATGTAATTGATGAGTTATGCATGCGTGCGCAGCTTCCACTATATTCTCCTAGAGATTAAGCTTGAGCAGGCACTAGTAACTGTCTTAGACTTGAGACGAAAAGATCCCAAGGAGTATGCGGACATGACTGAAATTCTAGAGAAGTAAGTTAAATCGATCATTATCGCACCATATCGGCAACTTCAATTTGTTCATTTCCTGATATCAAGTAATTGTTTCCTTGGTCTGGCAGGGTTTGGAAAAAATTCACCTCAAAAACTCCGGGACTGCCGAAGAAGCTGCAATTTAGACATCCGAAAGTAAGTACTATAGTAGGATGTTCCATGCATCTCCTAGTGATTCAAGCGCTAGTTTCATCAATACCATTTAGTATGCTTGCTAATTATTAGTTTGATTGACATCTATTTCTTGTAAAGTGGTTGCGGCAGGAACAAGGGAATAATTACTGTGTATACTACATTTGCGAGTGCGTAAATAATATTATTCACAATTTTATTTTATTATCATCATTTGTGTTCAGTTTCATTTATTCATATATATGTATTGACCCCCTTCTTCAAATTAGATATTTCGGATGCGGGATGAACTCCTACCACCAGTTCGTATGCGAGGAATTCAAGAGGAATTGGCGGCATTCTTTCTTGACCACGTGATCGCTAAAGACGGAGAATACCATAGCGGCATTCTTTCTTGACCATGTGATCGCTAAAGACGGAGAATACCATGGGGAGCCTAATCAGTTGGTTTTCAATTAGGAGATTATGTTGTAAGAGATAATTATATTGTATATATGTAGCCAGTACCGTCGGATAGATATACGAGAACTTGTTATTCGACCAATCTCTCAGAGAAGGAGCGGTGGTCGATATCACTTCTCTCTGTATGCATATGTTCATGACAATCTTTTGTTTCCTTCATTTGCTTACTAGCTAGCGTGTCTAGTCCTCTCTATACGTATAGTACGTAGCATCGACCAAGCACGGAGATAAGAGAGTACACTTCTGTCTATTAATTAGTTAGCTAACACAATATATGAAACACCTAAATTAACCCCCCAAAACCCCCTAAACCCTCCCTTTAAAAAAACAAAAATCCCAGCACCTGAAATGCTGACGCGTGGATGCCTATTGGTCTTGGTTGGTGCCACCAACCGGGACCAAAGGGCCTCCTGCCTGGGCTCGCCGCACCGGCCACGTGGAGGCCCATCTGTCCCGGTTTGTGTAAGAACCGGGACTAAAGGTCAATGGCATTAGTAACGACATTTTATTCCCGGTTCCTAAACCGAGACAAAAGGCCCTTACGAACCAGGACAATTGGCCATTTTTCTACTAGTGGTCCACGCTACTATTACATAGAGAGTAGATGACTCGTCAAGATTAAAAGGAAAGGGAGCACCATGTACCTTGGTGAGGATCTTGGGTCATTGGGACAAGGGAGCAAAGTGTTGTAGCTGCATCAACGTCTTCAGTTGACGCATGCCCTTTGTTCTTGGATGCATGCCCTTTGTTCTTGGAGGAGAGGAAAGGGTGCGACAAGGTTACTGGAGCCCTTGCTGAAGCGGACGGTGACGAAACAGCAGCTCCAATCAAGGAGGGAAACAACAGCTTCAGCATGTGAGGGAGGCGGTGGAGGGACAACATCTCCATCGAGGATTTCTGTAGGGCAGTCCCGATGTGGAGATGGCACCGACGACCCCACCATGATTGCTCAATGAACAAGGAGTTCTTCTGACCTTATATCACATGAACGCAAGGAACCTACACCCAGGCAAAACATACATGAGCACTGCATCATATACATCAACTTAATGAGAATACCAAAGATGATCCACAACAGCCGCAGAGATACTATTGAAATTACAATGAACTGTGAAGCAAAAATTCAGAAGAAGAGGAAGTTCAGAACATGAGAGACAAAACTCAATTTTCGTGACAGCACAGCTACACAATAGACAGTCTCCAAGCGCATGATTTACTGTGTATCTGAATTTTATTTGTTGCGTATCTGAGCTTTGCTAATAAACCAAACAACATAGCTAAGAGAGTGCTGCACATCAGCAGCGTATGGAGCATCTCTCTCTGCAAAATTGCTCCATGCCGAAGCATCCCTGTCTCTCTCTCACCAGCAGCAGCGTTAGGAGCAGCCGATCTGTCTAGCGTATGTAGCAGCGTATAGAGACCTGGGGCAGCCGATCTCTATCTCACGCACACACACATAGGCGAAGCCTCCTAGCCTGCCCCGGCGTCCCCGCGCATCGACCTTCGGCCGCCAGCCCCGGCCGCCGATGAACAAGTAAAAGCGGGCACAAATCAGGCATAAGCATCCGCACCAGCGCGGACGTACCAAGATTTGGAGGGGACCTGGCGGTGGCTCCGGAGGCGGGGGTGGCCGGGAGGCAGAGAAGAGCTCGCGGAGGGCGTCAGCGGCGAGGAGCAGACCGTCGCCGAGGAGGTGGCGACGGAGAAGCGTTAGGTGGGCGAAGCAGCCGCCGCCGCTGCCATCGTGGGTAGGCACTAGGTTTTATGTTCGGAGCTTGTTTTTTTTTTTTTGAGACAATCTCGCTTAGCTTTATTCAATCTCCAAAATGTTTACAGGAAAGCGAAGCTTCCCCGGTTGGCCTAACCAAACATGGCGACCAAAACCGAGTCCTAAAGCGTGCCTAGCGAGAATGTGAGCCTCGAAATTCGAGCTCCTAGACTCAAGAACTATATTACAGCAAATGAAATTCCTAGTTCGGTTTATTATTTCATGTAGAATGGCTCCATAACCTGCTGCCGAGTTCACCTTGATGTCATTCACCACCAACTTGCTATCTGAAGCAATATGAATCCGGTTCTCGTAAAGATCGTCCGCTAAAGATTGCCCTTCACGTACTCCCAATGCTTCCAGCGTGTTAGGATCAGTTATATGTTTAAAAGTGACAGCTGAAGCCCCAAGAAATTTCCTCTCTGATCCCGACAGACTGCCGCCACAGCTCCAAAACTTCCTTCTACAGAGACCGCTGCATCAACATTAACCTTCGCAAGACCCTCCGGAGGTGCCAACCAAGCTGTTGGTCGTTCTTTGGGCATTTGTGGCTGAGTCGGAGTTTGCTTTTCAACTATTTGTAGATCTCTAAGAAAAAAGTTGACAAAAGAATGAGTTGCAAAAGGGCTTTCATAAATATCTCCATGGATGGCTTTCCTCCTTGATCGCCAAATGGCCCATCAGGTCACCACCATTCGGGTGAACTGCTCGTGTGACAATGTCTCATGCATAGTAAATACCAGTTTTTTGCATCTATTGTCAGACTATCAACCATAGCTTCCACAATTTCCTCCGAGCAGAGAGACCACACGCTCCTTGCCATAATGCAATCAATCAAAGCATGTTTCCAGTCATCTTGCACGGCGCAGAAAGCACACACAGATGTGGTCGACATATTTCTGCGATGTAATACGGCTGCCGTTGGAGTGGTTTCATGGCAAAGTCTCCACAAGAAAACCTTGATTTTTGAAGGTATCTTGATCTTCCATAATGACGTCCATGCCCTCTCTTCCATGATAGCGTTCGAATGTCCTCCAACCGGCTGTAACAATGCTTCATTCTGTAGCTTCATAGTGAGCAAAAATTTGTAAACAGATTTAACTGAAAAAATGCCTTTGTCATCTTCTCCCCAAGCCCAAAAATCATCAACTCTCCTAGTACAAAGTCGGATTTTCAAAATAATGTCAGCATCCATTGGCAGAAATACCGCTCGCACCTTATCCTCGCGCCAGCTGGCCGACGAGCTATCAATCAACTCTGAAACCCAAGTCTCCGTCACTAGAGATAACACTGGTTTCATCAATCCCGATCGAGGTATCCAATTATGCTCCCATACTAATGTTCTTTCTCCTGTACCAATTCCTCTTATGATTCCTCTAGCAAGGGCATCTCTCCCATCAAGAATACCCCTCCAAATCTGAGATGGACTGTGTCCCAACTCAGCATCCAGAAGAGAAGTGCCCGGAAAATACTTGGCTTGTAAAATTCTGGCACTTAGCGTATTTGGAGCTTGAATGATACGCCATGCCTGTCTAGCAAGTAGGGATAAATTAAATAACTCAATATCCCGAAATCCGAGCCCTCCCAAGTATTTGGGTCTTGTGCATACATCCCAAGAAATCCAGCAAGGCTTCCTCTTCCCCGTCTTGCTACCCCACCAAAATTGTCTGATCATAGATGTAATACTTTCACAAATTCCTCTTGGCAACCTGAAACAAGCCATAGAATAAACTGAAATTGCTTGAGCTACTGCCTTGATAAGAACTTCCTTCCCAGCATAAGATAACAACTTCTCCATCCATCCTTTGATCTTCTCCCAGACCCTGTCTCTCAAATACCTGAAGGTGCCATTTTTTGAATGTCCCACATCAGTAGGCATCCCTAGGTACCTGTCGCTTAATTGTTCATCATGCACCCGTAGAGAGTTTTTAATACCATCACGAGTTGCTTGAGGACAGCCCTTACTGAAAAAAATAGAGGATTTGTCATTGTTCACTCTTTGTCCCGAAGCATTGCAATATATATTCAACAAGTTTGACACCACAGCTGCCCCTTCTGTATTGGCCTTGAATAGCAGCACGCTATCATCAGCAAAAAGCAAGTGGTTGACAACCGGGGCTATCGGCGCCACCTGAACTCCAACAAAAGCTGACGACTGAGGAACAGATTTTAGTAGGCACGAAAGGCCCTCCGCTGCAATCAAAAACAGATAAGGGGAGATCGGGTCTCCCTGCCAAATACCTCTAGTGGGTTTAAATTGCTCCAATTGCTCTCCATTGAAAAGAACTGAAAATGAGACTGACTTGATCATATTCATAACCACATTTACCCATTGCTGTGCAAAGCCAAGCTTTACCATCATTGCCTGAAGATAGTCCCATTCAAGCCTATCATAGGCCTTCATCATATCAAGTTTTAAAGCACAATGGCTGTTATTCTTTGACTTGCTCCTCTTGATAAAGTGCAGACACTCATATAAAGTAATAATGTTGTCAGTTATCAGTCTCCCTGGCACAAAGCCTGACTGTTCTTCTGAAATTATGTCTGGTAAAATCTGCTTCAACCTGTTTGCCAAAACCTTGGAGGCAATTTTGTACAAAACATTGCACAAACTAATGGGGCGGAATTGAGATAACAATGATGCGCTCATTACCTTTGGAATAAGTACCAGAAAAGTTTCATTGATACATTCTGCACTTTCCTCCCCTCTGACAATACACACAACAGCCTTTGTCACCTCTTCACCACATACATCCCAGTGCCTCTGATAAAAATGCGCAGGAAAGCCATCTGGCCCAGATGATTTAGTTGGGAACATCTGAAACAACGCTGTTTTCACCTCTTCCTCTTTATACTCCGCACATAAAATTGCATTCATCTCCCTGGTAACTTTCCTGGGTACATGGTTGAGCACTGCCTCCATATCATTCACACCCTCCGAGGTGTAAACAGTTTTATAAAACTCCGTTACCATTGATTTAAGCTCCGCTGGATCATCAATTTGTATCCCTAAAGATTTCATCAGAGCCCTGATCATGTTCTTCTTCCTCCTCATGCTTGCCCTCATATGATTTTTTTTTTGTGTTTTTCTCACCCGCAGATAGCCACTGTATTCTCGATCGCTGTCGCCATAGTATTTCTTATCTGTGATAGAGCTCAACTAAGCGTTCATTGATCTTCTGTTCTGCGTGACTCGGGCCCGTGCGATCAGGGCCGTTGCGGAGCTCCTCCAGCTCCGTCTTTAAGCCCTTCATCTCCCTCCGGACCGAGCCAAAGGTCCTCCTATCCCAGCTTTGCAAGGTGCTAGATAGGTTAGATAGCTTCTGTTTGATCTCCTCTGCTTGTGTGCTCGCCGCCGAAGACGACCAAGCCGACATTATCGTCTCCTTTAGATTCTCATGAGTCTCCCATGCTACCTCATAACGGAAGATTTTGTTGCTTTCCGTTCGCGTATCAACATCTCTGTTAAACTCTAGATGGATAGGGCCATGATCCGAAGTAGCCGCCGTTAAATGATTCAGTGATGCAAAAGGAAATTGAGCACACCATTGGGTAGATCCAAGAGCCCTATCCAGCCGAACTCGCGTGAAAGTGCCTCCTGAAACCTTCTTCTCAAACGTCCAAAATCGTCCTTTGAACCCAATGTCCATCAACATGCAAACGTCAATCGCATCCCGAAATCCTTGGATCTGAGCATTGCTTCGTTCTCCTATCCCTTCATGTTCCTCCGGACGTAAAACTTCTTTAAAATCACCCATACAGAGCCACGGGAGGGTGCTTGAACTTGCAATGTTTTTCATTGTGTCCCACGTCTGATAGTGGAGATGCGTTTGGGCCTCCCCGTAAATCACTGTTAGTCTCCATGGGTCAAAACCCGGCTCCCTCACAGCACAATCAAGATGATAGTCAGAGTAGCCCAAAAGTTCAACATCTATTGCATTATTCCAAAACAAACCAATTCCTCCGCTCCTACCAACACTGCTAACAACATAACATTTATCAAAACCAATAGAACTAGCTAAACTCTCCACCCTTGCCTTGTCAACTTGTGTTTCTACTATCCAAAGCAAGGTAGGGACAAATTTCTTCGCGATCTCGCGAAGTTCGCGAATTGTCGAGGCTTTGCCCACACCCCGACAATTCCAGCTGATGATACTCATTGCGTCCGGCGGTACACCCCGGAGGAGCCCGCCGATGTCCCATTTATTGTGTTCTTCCCTCCTTCAACTTCTTCCGCTGCTGCCACCATGGCTGCAAGTGCTCTCGCATAAACGTACGCCGCTGCCGCCGCCGGCGGCGCCGCCGGCGTACCATTATCCTGATTGGTGGACGGCCCCAGGCTACGTACATCTTTCATTGTCGCTGATACTGTCATGTTCATATCAGTTTTCGAAAAAAGCAGTTCCTTCCCTGCGTGATCCACCTGACTTGGCACCGTGGTGCTAGCTAGCAAAACCAGGTCCGGCAACACACTCGTTGCTGCATCTGGTGTAGCTCCCTCCAACATCAAGACTTTCCCTACAACTGTACCAGGTTGAGCGTCAGCTCCTGTTAGCTCTTTCCTCGCATGGCCCGCTGGACTCAATTCCGAAGCAATCATGGCGTCCAAACACCACGTAGGTGGAAAACCTCCGATGCGATCTGACACTGCCGTCGTCTCCGTCGTCGCCAAAACCCCAAGGCCTGGCGGACGGACCAGCCGCCCCCTTGTTCAACCCGAGGGATGGCGCTAGGAGACCAGCGCAGATCATGTACCAGACAGGTAGGGGAAAACTCAACAACGGCAGAGCCGCCGGAGTAAAGAAAACCGTAGTCGCCATGGCGACGGGTAGGTTCAGAGACCTGACGGGTACGCTGTTCGAAGCTTGTGGGATATGCGGGATATGGGGCAAGCCCGCTGGACTCAGCGGCGTGACCGCTTGGGCCCGTTACACACGACGCGGTCAGCCGAGCGGCATTTTGCGGGCTATTTTTACGGGGCGGCGTGGCGGCCGAGCGGGATGTCCCGCGCCGCTTGCACCTTGAGTTACGGGCTTAAGGCACTTGCCTAACAAGACTACCTACACGGGCCTGTCGTCAAGCTAACCCTCCAGTGGATCACCGCACAAATAGCACGGACCTTTTACGGTACATCCTACTGCCGGTAGTATTGAATCATCTTGGGGCATGTTTAATGGTTCTATCTTAGCAATGACACGTAGGATAAGAAAGAATTCATCAGAAAAGGAGCATACCATGGGAAATAGCTAGTTATTGAAGATAAGACTAAGAGATGATCCATTGTAGACATGTTTCTTGTTATCTCTTAATTACATGCAAAACATAAGATAAGACTATCTTATCAACCATTGTACATGCCGTTAGCCGTTGACTAGCTGGGTAGTTTTGTCAATTTTTATTTTGTATTTTATAGAATCCATCGCTGTGACCACCCTTGTCGCTGCTGTTTCCGGTCACCGACGGCGCCCATCCAATGGTCGTTCACCATCTGTTGGCTCCAACTAGACATCCCGAGCAACCAGCAAGTCACCAAGACACCGCTACACCATCGCAACCGGCGACGCCGTTGCGACTGAAGCTCCCTCTGCGGCTCACGCTGTCAACCAGCGCCTCTGCCTCGGCCACGTTCAGCGGCCATGCGCATGCAATGGCTGCTTCGACGTCGCCGCAAGGGGCGCTGCAGCACTGGCGGCGGTCCGTCCATGTGAGGTGTCCAGGGTAAGCTGTACATCGTGCTGCTTCCCTTGTCGGCGGCTCGGCATTACCGGGATATACATCGCTTGTGGCAACAAGATCATTACGACATGTTTCAACCATATCCGATCGGTATTGTGACTCCTTGTATGCAGCTTCAAGTAAATACTATGCATTTGGACATAATCAATCAATCTAGGAGGCTAGCTTCGTGCCAGGATCGAACATACGATTGTCTCATCGTTGCATTTCATCCCCGCCGGAAACTGCCGGACTGGATTAGTCCTGCGCCAACAGTCTCATAATGGATGAATCGCGTCCGGTAGAGCAGGAGAAGAAAACAAAGCAGCTTCACTGTCTGCATGTAGTTTTGGTATTTGTTTTGTGTGTTCCGATTTTGTGTGTTCTTTTTTTTCCTCCTGAACCCTCTCACACGCGTGCGTGTGGGCGAAGTTGATAACGCCCACACGCCTGTATGTCAGGCCTCGTACCCTCCTGGTCCCGCACGCCACGCGTGACGCCCACCGCGCGCCCGCAGTTGCCATGGTCCAGACCCTCGTCCATGTTCCTTTAACTGCAGTTGCCATGTCGCTGAACTACGGTTGCTATGTCGGACAACTGCAGTTGCCATGGTTGCTCAACTGCAGTTGCCATGTATGGTCTGATTTAATGTAGTTGCCATGATTTCATAACTTTAGGAGTTGCCACACACTAACACTAGGCAGTTGAGAGAGTTGCCATGTGCTCACAAGCATGCTACGGCAGTTGCCATGTAAAAAGGAAGAGTTGCCATCTGCTTACGTGCACGTTAGGGCAGTTGCCATGTACGTGCACGTTGGGGCAGTTGTCATGTACCATGCAAAAACACATGGCAACTCGGTAAAAGAGAGTTGCCATCTGCTTACGTGCACACTAGGCAGTGGCCGTGTACCCTGCAAAAACACATGGCACTCGGATAAAAAAAGAGAGTTGCCACCTGCTTATAAAGCACACTAGGGACAGTTGCCATGTGCGCTGCGAAAACACATGGCAACTAGCAGCTTGGGTGTGGGAGAGGAGACGGGCGTGTGGGCGAGATGGCAAATGCCCACACACTAGCCCTTGTGTGTGCGTGCAAAGTGGCGTGTGGCGCGAACTGCTGAACGCCCACACACCGGCCCCTCCGTGTGGTAAAACGGATGTGTGGGCGACCTCTCTCACACACCACACACGCGAGTTGTCCTAGGTGGCATACAAAATCAGCTAATTCGTGCCAAGATTCGTGCAGAAGTTACTGGACGGTGATGAAGACGTGTGGGTGAGTTGGCTAATGCCCACACGTGTGTGGGCGTTAACATTTCCGCCAAAATATACTTCTGATTTTGTCTAGTAGTATTGATAGATCTAGTCCATTGAATCTATAATACCTAAATAGTTCATCTCCACTATTCTATTTCTCTTAACATGCAAGCTATCCACATCAGCAACCTATCACATCTAACATGCAGACTCCATGTCATCACGTCTGTCAACTAAGTAATTATTTTTCTTATTGTTTCCAACCAAATCGTCTGGTCCAGTCTCTAAATACTATGTCAGTCTGGCTCCTCCCTTCGTGATATCATGGGTTCTCCACCCACGCCTCTCCCCCTCCCACCACCAATAACATCCACCCCGCATCTCCAACCGTCCCTCGCTTCTGCTCCTCTCCTTGGGCATCCTCTTCCTCACCTTGGGTTCCTGGGAAGGTCGGCGTGTCTTCTTCACCAACTGATGCCATCCAGGGCTACCTTGGATTCTAATTGAGTGGTCGGCCAGCAAAGAAAGTCCCATGGCGTTGTAGTCTTAGATCATGGTACGTCGCCCTGTCCCCGCATCATGAAATTATTCTCCGCACCAAAGGTTATGCTCCATGATCTCTTCCTGTCCTACGCATGTAAATTGATGTTGTTGATTAAGTCTGGGATTAGCAGTTCCCAAGTTAGGGAAAGTATGTTTGTTTCATTATTATATTCAGATTCAGGCTGCAGTTTTTATGTTGTACGCCATAAGCAACGGTATATAGCACTGACTCTCCCACTGCTTGGGAGTTATTTCGGATCGCAAGCCAATCGATCTGGAAGGGTGTCGCACCAACGGGGATCAAAGAAGTCTAATCGATAAGACAACGTCTTCTCGATGGACCAATCTCGCCTGTCCGGTCCAACATGCAAACTCGACTTTAATCTACAGGTATATACACTAGTAGAAAAAGAGCCTAATGTGAAGCTCATTAGTCCCGGTTTGTAACTGAACCGGCACTAATGTGACCGTTAGTGCCGGTTCCAATGGCTAGGCGGGCGGCGCTCATTAGTACCGGTTCGTGGCGAACATTTAGTACTGGTTCGTGTCACAAACCGATACTAAAGAGGTGCTAGCATTTAGTACGGGTTGGTGGCTCCAACCGGTACTAAAGACCCCCCCCCCCCTCCTTTAGTACGGGTTCGTGCCACCAACCGATACTAAAGGGATGCGCTGTCACTCGCAGTGCACAATGTTCAGTCCCACCTCGCTAGTTGAGAGGAGCTTGCACCGGTTTATAAGCCCCGCGTGGCTACCGTGTTGAGCTCCTCTCTAAGCTGGCCTTTGTGGGCCTATTGCAAGTCTTCTGCCTGTGGGCCCTAGTTGGCCGTACGAGCCTGCATCCTGGCCCAACTAGAGATTGGGTTTCTAGTCGTATGCAGGTCGTGCCGGCCCAGTAGGTGGACTGTTTTTCTTTTATTTCAAAAAAATAAAAATATCCATACCAACCGGGAGTAAAGGTCCCCCAGATCATGGCGCGTCTCGTGCCACGTGGTGGCCATTTAGTGCATGTTCGTGCTGAACCGGGACTAGGGGGGGGGGGACCTTTAGTCCCCACACTTTAGTGCCGGTTGCAGGGCCCTACGAACCGATAACATAGCTCTGTTTTCTACTAGTGATATTTTACTTACTATTAGTCTCATCCAATTTCGATCCATCGGCAAGCCGATCTATACGCATGTATTCCTGCGTTGCAGCTATATATAACGGCGACAACGTGCAATGTGGACGCGTCATGTTTACCGGCGGCCTGACGGGCAATGGACGGGAGTAACGCTATTCTTCCATGCTTTCGATCTCACCCTTTTGATGTAGGAGACTTTGGCATCGGTCCATACGATCGATATAAACGTTCAGCTCTTTATTAGATTTTTGAGAAAAAAGCCAGCCTTTCATTCATTTGGCCAGAGAAAAAAATCAGATTAAAAGAAAAGGAAAAAAGGATCAGATGAGAACAAAATAGCACAGATATTCATTATTTCCCTACATTTAAAACTGATTATATTTATTAAATCAGTTTAAGTCTTGGGGAAGCTACTATTACTTTGCAATCCTCTTTTACAATGACGGTTCATGTATTGTTCACATTCGTCATGCTACAAAAGCATAGTTGTTTTTTTTTATAATTTTACATTTTTTTCGTGTATCATTATGATTTACATGGGCACGAAGGTCAACTATTGTTAAACCTTCCAGATCGATCATATTGCGAACCCGCCTTGCTGAATAATAACTGAATATTCAACCCTCCATTCTTTGTTCGACATTATTTGTATGAGAATATTTTATTTTGTAACCAATAGTTAAATCACGCAAAAGTTGTAAACACACGAACAATGTATTTAACGGTCAGTTGCATTTGATGTGCTTTAGCCAATGCCGGTATGAAGTTTCTATTATGGCTCAGTTGCTTTTGTTTCATGTAGTTGGTGCTTTCTGAATATGGACAAATGCCTGTCTAATGTGAGCTCTATGGAAATTTATGGATATCATATGTGTATAGTGACTTCACTTCTAATGCATGTACTTATTCTCCATTAAGTAATTATTTGTGTTTAAAAGTAATTTTCAGGTCATGTTCCTTCAACACTACTGGGAACCACTGAAAATTGTACAATGATGAAGACCACAAGTGCTACGAAATAATTAAAGAATGAAGCAGGTATGGTTTCCACGTTTGGTTTGAACCTAATACTTGATTGTACAGAGTCATTTTCTTCGTTTGCTTTGCGGAAATTTAATTCTGTGTCACTTACGGGATTGACAACCACTGCATTTTCTTTAGTTGTCTGACATGATATCTTCCCCTCTGTTAACTGTAAAATATGCCTTTGAATCCCCAGGGATGAATTAATTATATCTGTTTGTTAAAATTTGTAGTAGGAGCTTCACTTCCCTTCAAATCTTATACTCTTTTCAGTGTTTTGAAGGACGTGCTTCTAGCATGGCGGTATGTCCTCTAGGTGTAAGGCCACAACATTGGTTCTCACAAAAAGGGTCCATCACTGACGTTGCAATTGTGCACTGCGGACAATGAAGCTGGCATTTCGGTCCTTCCGAATGATCAAGTTTTTTTCTAATATTTTCCAGTAATAAAAAGATTGTGCTTTCACACACCCGTTTTGTGTTTGCGTGTTTGGAAAAAAAAATTAAGCTTATGTTTTTTCATTTCTGTCCAGTGTTGGCATGTCTTCAAAGCGAAATCATTTTATTTGCGAACCTTCGAGGTGTGTATTGTTTACCGAAATGTTACAAATAAAACTGATGATGCTTACTTACAGTTATTCCATCCTTCCTTTGTTACACATCAATACAAGAAAGTTGGATCTCTGGTTTCTTCCTTCTGGTATCATTTAAAATTATACTACCTTATTTGTTCCCATTGGGAATTTGTTAATAATGTTGCATTGAAGCTTCTTTTTTCCAAACATCTAATGAACTATATTATCCCGCAGCAACGCGCGGGGGATCATCTAGTGACTAGAAATGAACGGCTCCTATTATTTAGATGTACCGTAAAGGGTCTCCGGCGGGTTTTCTCCTCCCCCCTCTGGCTCTCTTCTGCAACCTCTCTTCTTGCTTTAAACTCTCAAACTTGTATCCCTTTGCAATCCATCTGTAATTGAGTGATCCTTATACAAGTATCTTAACACAAGAGGTCTTTGGTGATTGAGCGGCAACAACAGACACACACACACATACACAAACAACCGGCATGGTGGAAAACACAAGAAACCGCCATGTCGGCAGGGCGATGGAGACTGCTCTTCGTCCCCTACTTCCACTAAGACCCCCTCTTCATCCATAGCAGGCACGAAGACCTTCTCTTTGTTCACGACAACGACGAAGGGTATCTCTTCATTCGTGACTGCAGACAACCAGGTGATAGAATTCAAATTTCTTCATACAGGGACATAGTTTCGAGATTTTACAATAAATAATATTTTGAAAAAATCAAGAAGGGAAGTGAAACCGAAAGACACAACAGAAGCATATCCGCGGACTCGCCTTCCCAGCTTCACCAGCACCCAGGATGCGCCATCGAGCGACAGTTTACTTACCGCGGAGAACTGTTTTCCACAGTGCAAGGAGATGCGCAAATCTTCATTGTATTATATGGTTCAAGTGAAAACGCATTTGTACTTCCACGGGCCTCCTCAATTACTGACTAGGCTAAATACTTCCTCTGTTTTAAATTAATTGGTGTCCTATGTCAGAATGGTATGCTAACTATATCGGTTGTGATCTCGACAAAGAAAGTGAGGACGTCACCATTTTGCCACCCAGAGAAGGCCTTCGTCAACGCACTGTTGCTGTGCTTACCAACAAACATGAGAACGGCATCTGCCTCAAAGATCAATTGCATGTCACCACTGTAATTTCCGTTGTGAACCGTCTTGACATAGCTTTCTGACACACTCTTCCTGAACCAACTTGGTATATGGTCCACATAAAAATGGCCCTCCCTTTCCCAGTGTGTCTTATTCCTCAATGTCGTTTCTAAATTATATTTTGTTCATCTATCATCTCTCAAGACAAGCTCATCATTTATCTTTAATTTTCATAAATTTGAATGTGAAGGAGAAGTGGTCCAATTAGTAGAATTCGGAGCCGCTGCTTAAGTCATGCTGGGGCAGTATATATGCATAGAAGCGCGCACACAGACACACAGCAAATGTCATGATATGCATGGTTGATAGTTTTTGGCTCAGTACAATCGTGTATTGATATTATGTGAAGGCTAGATATATGTTTGTCCTTACTCTTTCAAGTTAGGCACGATATTTTCCATCACCCATGAAGTCAATTCCAAGTAAATATAGTAGTATAGACATTGCAGTTGCTATGCGTCATTTTTAGGATTATTGACCGAACAAATTTAAACTAATATTTTTTCTTTGAGAGCTCAGGTATGGAGTGTGGCGTTGTGTTGTTCATACAAGGTGGAATTAATGTTTGGCTTTTACATAACACAATGCATTTCATGCAGTAATATTAAAAATGAGCATTAATGACATAATTTAGTGAAACAATCATCTGTAATTCTTTTTCATTAACAGGTCAAATACAAACCAGAATATCAAGCAAACAGGTAACTGGTATATTCTGTGCTGTATCTGAAACAATGTTTAGGCCTTGTTTCGCAGGGGGGGTAGGGGGTATAAAGGGGATTGGTGGAAAACAATCCCTTTACCCAATCCACACAATCTTGAAGGAAATGCTAGGACAGTGTACACTAGTAGAAAACAGGGTTATCGTTCGGCCCTGGCCAGCCCATTAGTCCCGGTTCTTCAAGAACCGGGACCCATGGGGGGTATTAGACCCGGTTCATGAGCCCAGGGGGCCGGCCGGGGCCTCGTGGGCATTGGTCCCGGTTCGTCTGGACCCTGTCCCGGTTCTAGGCACGAAACGGGACCAATGGACCTTGCTCCTGGCCCACATTCATTGGTACCGGTTCATGCCTTGACCCGGTGTGGAAGGTGTGCTTTAGTCCCGGTTCATGCCACGAACCGGGACAAATAATTTGCCTATATATACCCATCGCCGCGGCAGAGCACTCCACAGTGCTCTGTTTTTTTAATCCGGGGAGGAGAGGTCATTTGGGTGCTCTAGTTCACCTCCTATGCACATGAGGTGTTCGATGAAATGCCCGAGCCACACTAGTTAAGCTTTCTCCTCTCGAAGCTCGACCTCGGAGCTCCATTTTTTCCGAGATTTGTCTAGATTTAGCGGTCCGTCACGCCCCGTCCCCGTTTTCACCGCCGTTGATCGCCCGCGCCGATCTCGTCGCCGGCACCACCATGGTGCGCCTCTTGTTCTTATCTTCTTTCTGATACTTGTCTGATTTTCTTACTTTAGATAGATATTTGTCTGATTTTCTTACTTTTGACACACATAATTATATATAATGCACGCAGATGAACCGGCAATGGATGTATGGTGATAGACACACCTCCGAGTACATTAAGGGTGTGCATAATTTTCTCGAAGTGGCTGAGGCAAACAAGAAGAATGGTTTTATGTGTTGTCCATGCACTAAATATGGGAATACGAAGTCTTACTCTGACCGGAAAATCCTTCACACCCACCTGCTTTACAAGGGTTTCATGCCACACTATAAGGTTTGGACGAGGCACGGAGAAATAGGGGTTATAATGGAAGACGGCGAAGAAGAAGAGGACGATGACAACTATGTGCCCCCTGAATACGGTGATGCTGCAATGGGGGGAGCTGCTGAAGATCAAGAGGAACCAGACGATGTTCCCGATGATGCTGCAACGGGGGAAGCTGCTGAAGATCAAGAGGAACCAGACATGTGCCCGATGATGATCTCCGCCGGGTGATTGTCGATGCAAGGACGCAATGCGAAAGTCAAAAGGAGAAGCTGAAGTTGGATCGCATGTTAGAGGATCACAAAAAAGGTTGTACCCCAATTGCGAAGATGGCAACACAAAGCTAGGTACCATACTGGAATTGCCTCAGTGGAAGGCAGAGAATGCTGTGCCTGACAAAGGATTTGATAAGCTACTGAAAATATTGAAAAAGAAGCTTCCAAAGGATAATGAATTTCCCGACATTACGTACGCAGCAAAGAAGGTCGTATGCCCTCTAGGATTGGAGGTGCAGAAGATACAAGCATGCCCTAATGACTGCATCCTCTACTACAGTGCGTACGAGGATTTGAATGCATGCCCGGTATGAGGTGCATTGCGGTATAAGATCAGACGAGATGACCCTGGTGATGTTGACGGCGAGCCCCTTGGAATAGAGTTCCTGCGAAGGTGATGTGGTATGCTCCTATAATACCACAGTTGAAACGACTGTTCAGAAACAAAGAGCATGCCAAGTTGATGCGGTGGCACAATGAGGACCGTAAGAAAGACGGGAAGTTGAGAGCACCCGCTGACGGGTCACAGTGTCGAAAAATCGAGAGAGAGTACTGGGCTGAGTTTGCACGTGACCCAAGGAACGTATGGTTTGGTTTAAGCGCGGATGGCATTAATCCTTTCGGGGAGCAGAGCAGCAAACACAGCACCTGGCCCGTGACTCTATGTATGTATAACCTTCCTCCTTGGATGTGCATGAAGCAGAAGTTCATTATGATGTCAGTTCTCATCCAAGGCCCTAAGCAACCCGGCAACGACATTGATGTGTACCTAAGGCCATTAGTTGAAGAACTTTTACAGCTGTGGAATGGAAACGGTGTACGTGCGTGGGATGAGCACAGACAGGAGGAATTTTACCTGCACGCTTTGCTGTTTGTAACCATCAACGATTGGCCCGCTCTCAGTAACCTTTCCGGACAGACAAACAAGGGATACCACGCATGCACGCACTATTTAGCTCACACTGAAAGTATATACATGGGAAGCTGCAGGAAGAATGTGTACCTGGGCCATCATCGATTTCTTTCGACCAACCATCAATGTCGAAAGAAAGGCAAGCATTTCAAAGGCGAGGCAGATCACCGGAATAAGCCCGCCATGCGTACCGGTGATCACGTACTTGCTATAGTCAATGATTTACACATAATCTTTGGAAAGGGTCCCGGCGGACTAGCTGTTCCGAGTGACGCCGAGGGACACGCACCCATGTGGAAGAAGAAATCTATATTTTGGGACCTACCCTACTAGAGAGACCTAGAGGTCCGCTCTTCGATCGACGTGATGCATGTGACGATGAACCTTTGCATGAACCTGCTAGGCCTCTTGGGCGTGTATGGGAAGACAAAAGATACAACAGAGGCACAGGAGGACCTGCAACGTTTGCACGAAAAAGACAGCATGCCTTCAAAGCAGTATGAAGGTGCTGCCAGCTACTCTCTTACCAAAGAAGAGAAGGAAATCTTCTTTGAATGCCTGCTTAGTATGAAGGTCTCGACTGACTTCTCGTCGAATATAAAGGGAATAATAAATATGGCAAAGAAAAAGTTTGAGAACCTAAAGTCTCATGATTGCCACGTGATTATGACGCAACTGCTTCCGGTTGCATTGAGGGGGCTTCTACCCGAAAACGTCCGATTAGCCATTGTGAAGCTATGTGCATTCCTCAATGCAATCTCTCAGAAGGTGATCGGTCCATAAATCATACCAAGGCTAAGGAGTGACGTGGTACAATGTCTTGTCAGTTTTGAGCTGGTGTTCCCACCATCCTTCTTCAGTATCATGATGCATGTCCTAGTTCATCTAGTTGACGAGATTGTCATTCTGGGCTCCGTATTTCTACATAATATGTACCCCTTTGAGAGGTTCATGGGATTCCTAAAGAAATATGTCCATAACCGCGCTAGGCCAGAAGGAAGTATCTCCATGGGCCATCAAACAGAGGATGTCATTGGGTTTTGTGTTGACTTCATTCCTTGCTTTAAGAAGATAGGTCTCCCTAAATCGCGGTATGAGGGGAGACTGACTGGAAAAGGCACGCTTGGAGGGGAGACAATAATATGCAGGGACCAATATTCTTGGTCTCAAGCACAATACACAGTTCTACAGAACTCTACCTTGGTGACCCCTTATGTCGTTGAACACAAGAACAGTCTGCGCTCCAAACACCCAGAGCAGTGTGACGACTGGATTACATGTGAACACATCAGGACTTTCAGCAGTTGGTTGGAATGTCTCAGAGGTGAAAATACTGTTTGTGAGGAGTTGTACTCGTTGTCCAGGGGACCATCTTCGACTGTAATGATTTGGAAAGGATACGAGATAAATGGGAATACATTTTACACAATCTCCCAAGATCAAAAGAGCACCAACCAAAACAACGTTGTCTGCTTTGATGCAGCAACCGAGAGGGGAAAGGACACATATTATGGTTACATAGTGGACATATGCGAACTTGACTACGGAGTAGATTTTAAGGTCCCTTTTGTTTAAATGCAAATGGTTCAATCTGTCAGGAGGCGGGGTACAGGTAGACCCACAGTACGGAATGATAATAGTGGATCTGAACAATCTTGGGTACACTGACGAACCGTTCGTCCTAGCCAATGATGTGGCACAGGTTATCTGTGTGAAGGACATGTCTACCAAACCGAGAAAAAGGAAAAATAAGGAAGTGAATACATCATACGATGAGCCAAAGCGCCACATAGTTCTTTCAGGAAAAAATGACATCGTGGGAGTGGAGGGCAAGATAGACATGTCCGAAGATTATGAAAAGTTTCATTAAATTCCTCCCTTCAAAGTCAAGGCTGACCCAAGCATCCTGATAAATGATGAAGATTATCCGTGGTTACGGCGCAATAAGGAAAGGACACAAGCGAAGAAAAAGTGAAGATTTTGTCCACAACTATTATGATGATACCATATCAACTTTCAACCTTTTCGTAGTTCATTTGAAATGTCTATTGTAACAGACAAGTTTCCGTATGAAATCCTGATACTTTGAAAAAGATTGTCCGTTTTGTACATGAAGCGCATCCAGTTTTTGCCGTAACCCACTCAACTTTCTTGCACATGCTATGTGGATGAAATGATGCTACCATGCCAACTTCCAACCTTTTCAGAGTTCATTTAAAATGCTTTTCAATTTCAGGGTCTTATAGCTCAAAATAATCAGTAAATGCATGAAAAATAACCCTCTTAACTTTTTAGCACATGCTATGTGGGTGAAATGATGATACCATGCCAACTTTCAACCTTTTCAGAGTTCATTTGAAATGCTTTTCAATTTCAAGGTCTTATAGCTTAAAAAATAGCAAATGCTTTTATAAAACTCTAATAGCAAAAGGAATCAACTAAAAAACTTTTATAAACCTCTAGTATTTTTTAAACTAAAATTATATAAAATTTATGCAACTAAAATTATCAAAGTATTTTCTGTTCAAAACAAGAAAAGCAGAAATAATTATCCTAGATAGTTTTTTGTTAGAAACTTTAGTAGCAAAAAGAATCACTCAAAATATTTTTTATAGTGAAGTTATTCACAAACTAGTGATTCACACAAATTTCAAAGAATTAAAATTTAAACTATTCAAATTTGGAAACTAATGGAGTAACAGAAAGATTATAATTATTCTGAGCTAAAAGCAAAAAGAATAAAAAAATAAAGCAAAAATCAAAAGAAAATAAATAATTCAAAAAACAAAAAAAAATACTTGAAAAAATATAAAAAAATGTCGCCTAATGGGACACACGGCATGCATACGACTAGAAACCCATATATACATGGGCCAGGATGCAGGCCCACAGGCCCAATTGGCCCAACACGGCAGTGACAGGGGTAGGCAACTAATGCCTGAATATTAGAGAGGAGCTCAGCACCTGAGCTGCAACGCAGCTTATAAACAGGTGCTGAGCTCTCTCAGCTAGAGAGGTGGGACTAAACTTTCCACCGCACCGCGCTGTGCAAGGCCTTTGGTACCGGTTGGTGGCACCATTCGGGACTAAAGGGTGGCTTTGGTCCCGGTGGGTGGCACCAACCGGAACCAATGCCACCCCCCTTAGTCCCGGTTGGTGCCACCAACCGGGACCAAAGACCTCTGCTTCCCGCCCTTTGGGCTGCTAAAAAGAGGCCTTTGGTCCCGGTTGGTGCCACCAACCGGGACTAAAGGTCGCATTCGTCTCGGTTTGTCACACGAACAGGGACCAATGCATTGTCTATATAACTAGCACTCGTCAAAATTTCATTCAGTTCTTCCCCGCCCCGACGCCGCCAAGCTGCCCTCTCCACCTCACCATCGTCGTCGTCGCCCCGCGCCGTCCCGCACCGCCCCGATGACGTCCCGCGTCGCCCTGACACCGTCCCGCACCGCCCCGATGCCATCGCCTCCCGGCGCCCCGTGCCCTGCGGCGCCGCCGGCCCCTGCCTCGCTCGTTGCCCGTCACCGCGCCGCCCCTCACCGTCGCCCGTCGCCGCGCCGCCCCTCACGCACCGTCGCCATCACCGTCCCCTGCACGTCGCCCTCGCCGCGCCCCTCACGCCGTCGCCATCTGGTGAGCTAGATTTTGTTCATAGATTTTTTTCATAGGTTTAATTAGATGTGTAGTTACTTTAGATGTGTAGTAATTTAGATGTGTAGTAAATTGAGTTAGATTTTGTTCATAGATTTTTTTGTTAGATTTTTGTCATATGTTTAATTAGATATGTAGTTAATTTAGATGTGTAGTTAATTGAGTTAGATTTTGTTCATAGATTTTTTTGTTAGATTTTTTTTCATATTGTGTAATTTGTTCATATTGTGTTAGATTTTGTTTCTGTTAATAGATTTTTTTTGGTGATATTATTGTTGAATATGCATGTTTGTATGTTCATATATATGCAAAGATCGAATATGTCAATTTTTATGATTTTTTTATGTTCATAGAATTTTTATGATTTTTTTGTTCATAGAATTTTCTTTGTCAACTTATGTACATGTTCATATTGTGTATGTATAGGAAAATTGTGTATGATCAAATTCATTTATGTATATGTTCATATTTAGAAGAAAAAGCATGAGAGGAAAAAGGAAAATAAGAAGAGAAAGTGTTTAATATAATTAGTTAGAAAAATAATAGACCTAGTTAAACTAGTTTATTTTTAGTATAGTACTACTTTATTTTATTTATAGTAAGTGCTTAATATATAGTTGAACTCGTTGATTTTAATAAACTACTTTATTTTACTATAGAAGTAATTTATTTTTAGTAAGTACTACTTTATTTATTTATAGTAAGTGCTTAGTAGTTGATTTAATAAAACTACTTTATTTTATTATATATATAAGTAGTTCCCACATCGACGTCGATGATGCCTATCCCGCATCCTCGTCGTTGACTCGGCGGTGGAGGCCTGCTTGATTAGGGCCATGTCCGGGACTGGGCTTCAGCGGGCTGGTATTGGGAGGTGCTACCTTCTGGGGTGCGTAGGTTGGTGAGGGGCCAGCCCGTTGTTGACCCGATCCTTGTTTGGTGGCGGTCGCGTGGGCCAGTGACGGTGCCGAGGCTTCCGGACACCGCGGAGGTGGTACGTCACCGTGTCAGCGAGGAGGACAAGCACGTCCGTCGCTACATGGTTGCGTTGGAGGGCAGGTTCGATAATACCTGGCAGGTTCTTCAGGGATCTCACTGGAGCTATGATCCTGTGATGGTTCCTTATCTTTGGGTGTCCACCGCCCGCGACGATACCCATCGGGCGCTACGGTTCTAGCTGTATTAGCGACGCTATATGTATGATAGTATTCCAGGAGTATTAGTGATAATATTCGACGATGTACGGACACAAGAGATGATGTACTTTTGCTTATAATTGAATGCATGCTAATTCGAATACTGCTTATAATTGATGTACTCCTACTTTGAATGCTAAAAGTGGAGAGCACTATGCAGAAATCTAGGAGCCCCTCCATCATCCACGCCGTCGTGGGGGTAGCTTCTCCTTCATTCCCGTGTAATAATGCACTCGGGAATGAAAGGAGGAGCTACCATCACCGATAGTCAAACCGTGATTAATAATAATGATCTAATTTAGGTTTTTTTGTACACATATTTAATTGTACAAGTTTAATATTTGAATTATGAAAATAGGCCGGAAATGTCATACTCGGACGACGAAAACCGCCCGAGGGAGTGCGACTGGTGCCACGACGACCGAGATATGTACGACAGGTTGCTTGAGCTGGACGAAGATCGGCGCTTCAGCATTAAGCTCGAGGAGACTTTCGATGTTGAAACAGTACGCAACGACGACAATAGTTTTTTTCGTAATTAAGCACGACTTCAACTATTTTAACGTGTATTTTTCATCTTTTCAAATTCGACTAGCTTATCTCATGCTATGCAAGACGCTATGTCTTGGAGAGGATGGGTTTTGAAGACCATGGAAGTATGGAAACCAAAAAATATCACCTAAGGACCCATCATGATGTGGATTTTGAAGTAATGTTGTACAATTCTATGATGTAACCCATTTTGGTTGCAAAAATTGGGAAGCACTTTCAAGATATATGGTTTTGATGAGGGTATGCTTGTCACCATGAATCTTGGTGATCCTACAATCGAGCAAGACAATATGGACATTGGGTCCTTGTTGATACACTTCCAATTCTCCCCCCATGTGAGCTTCTCAAACATTGTTAGTAAGTAATTTATATTGTTTATTTCAAAATAGTTGACATCTTATTTCCATTGACAGCTTATTTACATTCTTCAAAGAATGTGCGAAAGATGGTAGACAAAACCCACTACACCGATGGCTCCAAATTAAGTTATAAGGAGAAAAATCATCTGATCGCATTTTGTACTGATCTTGAGAATTACAATATCTACAATCGAACTCATCAACATTATGGTCAATACGTGCCACAGTGCACGTGTTGAACTACGGTAACTATCATGGAGATACCCTAGTAAGATTTTTTACTATTACGACATCCGTGCATCTTTATGCATACTTCTAAAATTAGTATATACATCATTGCTAACTACGAAGTTATTACTATGTTTTTCAACAGATAATCCCGAATGATTGTGTGCCTCATCTGATGTATACGCACGGTCGCCTTGATGTTTTGAACATACAACCAGGTCGTCCTACGAATCTCAACTATCCATACCGGATTTCTAAAAGAAGTGGAGACATGACAATCAAAGAATGGAAAAAATGTATGGACAGTCGTAAGGAGCTTCTTGGAAGCAAAAGGAAGCGAAGCGCAAGAATTGGAGACAGGATGATCTCCATTCTTCATAATGGAGAGTCAGGGTCTATATTGTTTTATGCTATTCTACCTTAAGTGTGCTTAGGTCCTATCTGATACTGACGATCATGTGCTAAGAACAATTATGTAGGGTTGGGTTCGATGACTATGAGGATGATGATCGTATGAATTGTTATTAATAACGAGTAGAAGTTGTATGATGATGCATGATTAGTAGGACTTGTTATTATATATGACGATGTATGATGCGAGCATGAAGAGTTATTATATATCAGCGGGTGAAATGAGTATAGCAGTAGCGTTGGTAAACCAAGCACGAAGATATAAGAGAGGACACTTCTCTCTATTAGCTAACTAATAACAACCTGAATTAACCCCTAAAACCCCAAAACCAGCCACTTTAAAAAAAAAACCCTCAGCTCCAGCCAGCTGCTGACGCGTGGATGCTTTCTGGTCCTGGTTTATGTCACCAACCAGGACTAAAGGCCCCCTGCCTGGGCTGCCCGCAGTGGCCACGTGGAGGCCCATCTGTCCCGGTTCGTGTAAAAACCGGGACTAAAGGCCAAGGGCATTAGTACCGACATTTTAGTCCCGGTTCTTAAACCGGGACAAAAGGCCCTTACGAACCGGGACAAATGCCCTGTTTTTTACTAGTGGTAGTAAATGGAACAAAATAAGTTTCTTGGATTTTTGGGAGGCAACCACTCCAATATCGGCCTGCCAAGCAACGGATTTATCCTTCCTATGATTTTTGGGAGCGGATGGTATTATCCCATGTATTCTCTATCGATACGTCTCTACCAAATGAGGCCTTAAGAATAATATAGCGGGTTGCCATGTGCAGATTGCCGATATTTAGGACCTTCATGTACTTTCTTTCTAAAAACTTCATATCTGTTTTTATCCTTTGTGTTTTCTTTGTTTTGTGTATGCATTCGATGCATTGACTGACACGTAGTTTCCTAATTTCCTACGAGCACCTGGTAATAAATTCGGCGGCTGCGGCTATCTCCTCTTCTTGTTTGAACCCTAATTGTCGATTGTTAGTGCCGAATCTTTCCCCCTAGGGACAATAGATATGTATAGTTCCAATCTCAGCTTACATATCAGGAAGAACCATTTTTCCAACATGAGAAGACACATAGATCCTCATTGTATTAGATTGGTCCAACAATCTCAATCGTAGCAGCAACCACATGCACCCAACATCCTAGTGCTTCAGTTGCACTGTCGAACAAGGAGTCCTCATCCTGGTCGATGCCAAATATATTGGTATTGATCTCGACCAAGAAATTGAGGACCTCGCTCATGTTCCATCAAAAGAAGACCTTCTATGGCTAGCTGTTTGCAAGCTTACCAATTGACTTGAGAACATGATATGTCTCACTAATCAATTGCATGTCACCATACATGATCCCGGTGTGGACTATCTTGACAAAGTTTCTAGATTCACCCTTCCTGAGGCAACACGATACATGGTTTACAAAGAAACGCTCCTCCTTTTCCCGCTGTCTATTATTCCTCAATATTATTTTCATATCATATTCATGTTCATATCCTATCCTATCACTCATGTCTAGCTCCTCTTCATTCTCCAGTTTCCACAAATTTGAACGTGATGCAAGAATGTTCCAATTAGTAGTGGTGGATGCTAAAGCTTGAGTGATGACCCTGTGCTATATATGCACGCACACCAAACATCATGATGTTCATGGTTGAAAGTTGTTGGCTCCGTACAATTTTGCATTGATTGATGTATGGAAAGCCATATGCATCAAGTGACCGGTTACAGCCACCATTGGTCCCTCGCACGTATCTCCCTAGTGGGCCCTGCACAACAAGTGCTCCCACATAGTGCATCCTTATCTCCTTACATTTTGAAAACTTGTCTGAATGTCCCCAACGCCGCGTGACGCGGATGCCTCCCCCCCCCCCCCCCCCCCCCTCTATCTGCCCTTGTTCCCTCTAGTTCCACCTCCTCCCGACATCTTCTCGCTGAGACAACCCACGACCGATCGTTGTGCCAGGGTTCAGTCCAGTCCGCCACATTCCACAGACTCCTACAACCGACCACTTGTGCTTCCAAACACTACTAGAGAAAACCTTATACACAGAAGCTTACCAGTAGCGTAGGTCAAAAAAAAAGCGCTACTGCTACCTACCAGTAGCGCGGTCTATAAAAGAACACTGCTACTATATAAGTAGCAGTAGCGTGGCCCAGATAAAAAGCGCTACTACTATTACTGCCACACCGTTGCCGGAAGGCTAGGTTTAGTAGTAGCGCCGGTCTACAATCAGCGCTACTACTATTGGTCTTAGCGGTAGCGCTCTTCCTCGCCCCGCGCTACTGGTATGGGTGCCTTATCCCAAATGGTCCTTCCCGCGCGCGTCCTCACTCTCCCCCTCACACTCTCACTTGCCTCCGCTGCCACCCCCCACGTGCCGCCGTCCCCCTCGCCGGTCCTCCCCCGCAGGCCGCCCACGCCCGCACCGGCCATCCTCCCCCGCCGGCCACCCTCCCCAGCGCCGGCCTCCTCTCTCGCCGGCGCTCTCCCGCGCCGGTTGTTCTCCCCTGCCAGCCCCCCCCCCCCGCCGGCCCTCCTCCCCCCGCCCCACGTGTCGGCCGTTCTCCACCGAGAGGTACTCCTCCTCCCTCCTTCGTCCTCCTCCCTAGTTTATTTTGAACCCTAGCTTGTTGAAAATTGTAGGTTTAATCTTAGAATAATGTAGTAGGTTATGCTCTTAGGTGTTTAATATTAGGTGTTTAATCTTACAATAATGTAGTGTGAACCCTAGCTAGTTATGATCGAACCATGTTCAAAATGTAGGTTTTGAATTAGGTGTAGTTAATAGGTATTTAGGTGTTTAATATTAGAATAATGTAGTATGAACCCTAGTTATGATCGAACCATGTTCAAAATGTAGGTTTTAATTCGGTGTAGTTAATAGAATTTTAGGTATTTTAGGTGTATTGAACATAATTCAAGGTTGATTCGTTTTGAAGTGGACATGTCATATTTTGGACATGTCACTTTTGTTGTTATTTTTTTAGTTAAAGCAATTATTCCCGCATCGACGTGGACGATGCCTATCCCACATCCTCGCTGTTGACTCAGCGGAGGAGGCCTGCTTGCTCAGAGGGGCCATGTCCATGACCGGGCTCCGCCGGGTTGGTACTGGGAGGTGATATCTTCCGGGGGCGCAGCTTGGTGAGGAGCCAGCCCATAGTTGACCCAAATCTTCTTTGGTGGCGGTCGCGTGGGCCACTGATGGTGCGGAGGCTTTTGTCCCCCGCGGGAGTGCTACGTCACCGTGTTATTTAGGAGGACGAGCAGGTCCGTTGCTACATGGTTGCGTTGGAGGGCAGGTTCAACAATACCTGGCAGGTTCTTCAGGGATCTCACTAGAGCTATGATCATGTGACGGTTCCTTCTCTTCGGGTGTCCACCGCCCGCGCCGATACCCATTGTTCACTAGGGTTGTAGCTGTATTAGTGATGTTATATGTATGATACTGTTGGAAATGTATTAGTGATAATATTCGATGATGTACGGACGCAAGAGATGATTTAGTTTTTCTTATTGAATGCATGCTAATTTGAATACTAATTTATTTTATGATTTAGTTTTGCTTATTGAATGCTCAAATTGGAGAACTATAACTATTTTGAATGCTCAAATTGGAAAGCACTATGCAAGGCGTATGCATTTGATTAGTTGACAGCTGATAGGGTTTCACTAAGTCCTAAGATTAGCATAATAATGTTTTTATATTTTGTTTTTGCATAAATCAAGGAGCCCCTGCATCATCCCCGCCATCGTCCCCATTACCGACCCACTCCGACCTCGAGGTGAGACCAGCCAAATCTCCATGTCAAAATGAGTCGTATAAGATATTTTGAAATGTTTTTGTTCATATTTTCAACCATTGAAATGCAATGACCAACAATTTTGAATGATCATATGATGTAGATATAAACATGTATATCTTGTGTTGCTCAAATAGGATATGTGCTTGCCTAAGTGGCCGGCCATGTTTGCAGGTAACACCTCCGAGTGGCCTATGTCTTGCCGGAGTGTTGATTAATTCCAGTTCCGGCAAATTTTAGGCGCTCAATATGTCCTTCTTTAGAAAATGTCATGCCAGATATTTCCGTGAATTTTGGCATGACTTGTGCTAGAATATATAGGAAATATCGAGTGGCCTAGATTTTCTTGAAATATAATTAAACGGCATTTCGTGTTGACTTTATGTCTGTCGAGGCTCCATACATGACAATCATAAAATGAGTGAGGGAGAAAGTATGCACCATATATGAGAGAGGAAGAATCTCGACTGTTGTCGTGGGGGTTGTTTCTCCTTCTTCTCCTTGTGCTAGACCTTTGTTATGCACTAGGGGAAGGAGGATTGACAACCACCACCGACGGTCAAAAAATCAGTGAGGGTGTTTGTCCACCATATATTAGAGAGGACGAAGAATCCCGCATGTTGTCGTGGGGTAGCTTCTCCTTCGTTCCCATGTGCTAGACAATTTGGTGTAATGCACTCATGAATATATACACCACGTGAGCTGAGAGTTTTCAAGAAAATACTCAACACAGCGATAGTCAACCCGTGATGAATAATAATGATCTAATTTAGTTTTTATAGTACATATATTTAATTTTAGAAGTTTAATTTTTGAATTATGAACATAGGAAATGTCGTCAGATGACGAAAGTCTCGCGGAGTGCGACTGGTGCAGCGACGACCGGGTCTGTGCGACAGGCCTCACCTAATAGAAGCTCGACGCTTCACCATTAAGCTCCAGGAGACGTTCGTTGTTGGAACGGTACGCAACGACGACAAGTGTTTTTTTTGTAATTAAGCACGACTTCTGCTTCTTAAACATGTAATTTTCATCTTTTACAATTTGACTATAGCTTATCCCATGCCATGCAAGACGCTATGTCTTGGAGAGGATGGATTTTGAAGATCATGAAAGTATGGAAACAAAGATAATTCAGCTAAGGACCCATCATGGATAGATTTTGCTGTAAATCTACTCAATTCTGAGAGTGTATCCCATTTTGGTTGCCCGAATTGGGAAGCACTTTACAAGACGTATGATTTTCATGAGGGTATGGTTATTACCATAGATCTTGGTGATCCTGACATCGACGAAGACAATATGGACATTTGGATCCTTGTTGATACGCTTCCAATTCTACTGCTATGTGAGTTTCTCAAACATAGTTATTAAGTAATTTATATTATTTATTTCAAAATAGTTGACAACTTATTTCCATTGATAGCTTATTTTCATTCTTCAAAAAATGTGCGGAAGATGGTACACAGAAACAACTACACCGATGACGCAGAATTAACTTATCAGGAGAAAAATCATCGGATCTCATTTATTAATGATCTTGAGAATTACAATATCTATTATCAAACTCCTCCACATTATGGTCATCACACTACCAGAAATCCCCATTTTACCTAGGGCTATGGCCTTCACCTAGAGCTTATTAATCTCCTCAAAGGAAAGAAAAGTAATGAATAGTACCCCTATAGGGAAAGACAATTTTGTGGCAAAAAGAACTGAATTTTTTTTCCTAAGTACAGATGCCACGTGGATACCATCCACCCAAAAACACGAAGATATGGCCTCCCGCGTCAACGGCGCACGCCTTTTATTTTTCCCCGCGCATGAGGGCCCATTATGTAGTGAGATAGCGACAGGAGAAAGGGCGCGCAGTGCCAAAAATTTCGGCTAAATTAGGTCTCCTTCCCCGTGCCTCAATCTTTCCCCGCCGCCAGAAAAAATCCCCTTCTCTCCCCAATCTTCCTCTCCCACATCGCCATGGCCTGCCGCGTGCCACCACGCCACCGTGCCCCTATTGGCCCTGCTCCGTCGCGTCGCCTCTTCTTCCTCTTCTCTGCCACATCGGTGACCCAATCGAACATCCGTCGGTGGGCACGATGTCCTCACGCGGATCTGACTTCCGCCACTGTGGCCGCCTCCGCGCCACCTCGACCTGCTCCTCGATGCGGTCTACGGCAAGGACGACTACATCCACTCCCACACGACCATCCCCGGCCGACGAGCTACTCCCCGACGGCCACATCCTCTCCGGCACCGCGAGCACTACGGCGCAAAGACAACAGCATTCACGTACCCGCTAGATCAAGATCGCGTCCACCATCCCGACTTCACTCCAAAGGTTCTCTCCCTGTCTCTCACCCTGATGTGTACGGTGTACAGATCTCGCAAGCGATGCTCATCTCTGTGATTCGCTTGTTAAGAAATTATATTGCTTTTTTCGGCTAGCTTGCCGTTGTTGCATAATATAAGTTTTCCCTTTGCACGTCCGCTCCTGTAGGTCTACTAGGTAAATCTTTTTAGTAGTACAGGTGTTTCGATTTAGGTGTTTCAGCTTGAACATGATGTCCAGAACCATAACTTAAAAGTAGAACTTTCACATATATGATCTAGTACGTAAATCTTAAGTTCAAGTTCAGATTTAAAGACAGATATATTGTAGCTATGATGCAGGTTGGCCATGTTAGTACTCTCCTACACTAGAATTTTGTTAACTTAAAACATATTTCCTGACTGAAGGTTTTTGTGCTTTAAAGCTACATCGGTGTTTTCTAGCTTGGAGAAGCAACATCAACTTGGGATGCAGATTCACCGGTATATGTGCATGCATCTCATAGGGGGAGAGATCTTGCACGGATGTAAGACCATTTTTCTGCTGTTATAGATTCTAGAGTGATGCTTTGCTTAAATTCGTTTCCATGCATAAAGTCAACATCCAATGGAATCTGAGCAAATTATTTCATCTCTGTTATTGTAATTGGGAGCTGTGACAACCATATAAATAGATTCAGTATATTTTGATTGCATAATTTCTTTTCTGCTATTTGAAATATGAATGTGTATCTTTAATCATGACTGAATATGCATTTTTAAGCATGACTACAACTCTGCTGAACATGCATGCTTAACCGTGTAGTTTTTTTCTGCAGCTAAAATTCAGCTGAAGCTTTACAGAACTAGGGGAACACTAATCCATAGAGCTATACTTTCCTTTGCTTTGTTTTTCCTGTAGAATAGATTAAGCATAATCTGAGTGGTGTATACGCAACACATTTCTTAATGGCCATGCATGCAATTATAATCTATTTGGGACATGACTAACAAGTTTATTTACATGAGCATGCTCATGTATGTCTACACAACCTGGCCCTTGTCTTGCATATCCTCAAAACGAACCAAGAACCACTAAATGCTTTCAGAACCTGGCCCTTGTCATGTATGTTTTGCAGATCCTTGAAACAAGCTTAGACTTTGTTTGTTATGCAAGATCTCTTCATGTGTCATAATGATACAAACACGAGCTACACAATTCAGGCATTTACAAATATAATTAAGTGATATTTTGGTAGATCAACATGTTAGAAATTGGGTGATTTATTATTCTAACTACTGAAATTATAGGATGCACTGTTCTGTCAAGTGTGGTTTTTATTCAAGACGGCAACAAAGAGGTATGGCAAGAGTTCTTTGTTGCAGATGTTCGAAAGTTGTGTCTTCCTGCTATTATACATAGCAGTTGAGACTTCTGGGTGCATGCAGTTTCATCTCGAGCTTTCTTAACTAATAGAGAAATGAAATAACTTATCAAAGCCTTTGTGTATGGTTGTTCTTTTCAGTTCAAAAACATTTTCGCAAATTGGCACTTCATAGCCAATTAAATTCAAAGAAATCACTTACCATGGCCTTGTTCCTTTTTTTTAACTTCTCATTCTGCATCTTAAACAGCCAAACTCTCAGCCATTTCAATGTCAAGCTCCCTGAGCAACTTGAAATCACAATTCATTGCAAATATCTGAACTACTAATCATGATTTATATTTTTGATAGGTGTTCTAAAACTAGGAGCATTTCCTTAGTTCAAACCCTGTATCACGTACTTACATGCTACCCTCTTTTGTTGTACTTCAACAAACTTATCAACAAATATATACCAGATGCTACTCGCATGTTATTATTTTGTTAGTGTAGTCACATAAACTTCATATGATTTACCTGCATTGTCATATATATATTCACAAGATCTGCTCATCTATGTCTGTCAAGAATGGAAACCTCGAGACGGTGATCAGACATTTGGTTGAAGGAATCAGCAAACAGATGTTTTAGAGGTACACCTGTGATCTATGTGTCAACTCTCACATGTCTAGTACTGCAAAATTGTTGTATGGCCATGATGGTGCTTTTTTTCTGTCTTTTGTGTATCCATACCAATACTTTGTTCTTATTTTCAGTTACTTGCAATCTTGCATGTTATTGCCGGCATGAGTTTTGTATGTCCATGACTGTTGTGATACTGTTAATATGATGCAGATTTGTGTTCTTATGTATGCTGCAATATTTTTGATATTTTAGAGAAGTGCTAAATTTGTGACCATTATTTTCAGCATCATGTTGTGAGCTCTGATGTTACTCTCAAGACTTGGATGGGCAACCTGATGCAAGTGCTCAAGGGATATTTGGAGCATGTACTTCTCAAGGGGATATGATGCATGTGTAGTCAATTATCAGGTTCATTGGAAGTGTTTTGATCACTAGTGCAGAACCGGGCTTTAGCGCTGGTTCGTAAGGGCCTTTAGTGCCGGTTTCAAAACCGGCACTAAAGAGTGGAGACTAAAGCCCCCCCCCCCCCCCCTTTATTACCAGTTCGGCACGAACCAGCGCTAAAGTGCCACCACATGGCATAAGCCAGGCCCGGATGCTGGTAGACCATTAGTACCGGTTGGTAACACCAACCGGTACTAAATGTTTGGGGGGGGGGGGGTTGGTTTTATTTCTTATTTTCCATTAATTTTGTGTTTTCCATTTAATTCTTTTTTGATTGCTGGTATTTTATGATACTACATATTGTACACGTTATGCATATATATAAATAGATTTTCTCATAGAACCGCATATCTATATATAAATATATATCATCGAATGTCTCACAATCAACACCATTAATTTTTCACACATACACATGTATATATATATATATACAATTTCTACTACATGTTCCCTTGGTGCCTTCGGAGCACGATGACAAGTGGTTCATGGGGGCGGTAGCGGGTAATAGTATTCTCCTTTGGGATCTATGACCTGGTCGAGCAAAAATCCCGCTCTTTCCTCTTGAAGTGCTAGTATGCGGTCCGTTGGTAGGAGATGCTCCGGCACCTCTCTGAACTGTTAAGAAGGAGATCAATATGCATGTGTATTAGTTGTATGACTAGATATCGATAATGGTGTGAATAGTGTTCTGACAAACGTAACCATACCTGTCTTTGAGATCTCCTCCTTTCGGACGCCATCATGCGAATGTTCTCACAAACGTGGTATGCACATAGATCATTTCCCGGCGCATGCTTCAGGACCTTTACGAGAATGAAATTGAATCAGATAATGATTAATCAAGCTTGATAATTAATTATAGGTATTGAAACAAGAATTAAAGAGATGGTAGCTAGCTATGTAGCTAGTACTACTTAATTACTTACCTTTGGTCGATACCAAAACATGTTTTTTGCCCATTTGCCTGGAGTCACCTTAATGAACTTTTCCCAAGCCCTGCCCGTCGGTAAAGAAAATTAATAAATGGGTTATTAAATAGTTCATATTAGGAAATGACGAACTAAATAGGTCGAGGTATAGTTAATAATGATTGAAATTACCTGTTGACTATCCCCTTCACGATGGTGTAGTCACTTTCTTCTTTAAGTAGTGAGTCCAGTACTTCAACTTTTCCTTCCTCAACTTTAATGTCTAACAAGATCCAGTGGAAACTCCATGCGCACTCGTTTGCATGTCTTAATTAAGCGGGCATGTGCATAACACTAATCAACTACCGTAAACCCTATACACTTAATTATTAACATCTAGCTAGCTAGTAAGCAAAAATGGAATTTGTAGTAGAAGACAGTGTGACTCACAGGAAGATGTAAGGAACTAGTATATCTTCATTGGTATTGAGGCGCTTGAAGAACTCTAGCATGCTTTCCTCTAAACTTGCTCGATAAGTTGGAAGATTCCATGTGTACTCATTAATGGTATTTGGGTCAATGAACCCAATGCCATAGCGTCAAGATTTTTTCATTTCATACATCTTCATCCTGCATATAATACCACAAAAAAGAATATAGTGAGGATAATTACATGTAATGATTGCTCAGAATGATCACTACAGCTAGCTTGAGACTTAAATTACAGAAAAAATCACTTACAGACAATAGCAACTGACGATATATTTGTCGAGTGTGTCTTGATTGTATAACTGAAATAGTTTTGAATACTCAACGGACAAAGCTTTCTCATGGAAGTAATGCTCCTCCTTGACATTCACCATGAGGGACACTCAATTGGAAATCTTGGTATTGTTCATGTACCATTGATGCAATTCATAATTCTCGTTGGGAGGTTCTTGACCTTGTCTGGCTCAACCAAAGGTTAGCCCCGGACATATTTCCGTTTTATTTCCTCCTCTCTAAGCGGATACATGGTCTCGATTTCGACGAGTTGTCCAACAGTGATCTTGAGCATTTCAGCCTGCATTATATGCTCCTCGGTTATTACCACATAGCCCAGCTGGGGAACGTTAATGATTTGCCCACAATAATATTGGGTGCGCGTACTCTCATGTGTTGTTCGCACAACAAGTGGGGGGGTCGATTGTGCCGCCTGTTCTCCCAGCTTGGGAACGGTTTTCCCGCATTTTTTGACAGCTGCTTGTTTGCTCGAGCTCGAGCTCGCTTCCTTCTGTAGTCGTGCTCGATGTAGCTTCCTGATTTGGTGCTCATGGTCTGAGTCAACAGGCTTGGGAGCTGGTTTTCTTGCCATATGAATAAAGTGGTTAATAACTTTCTCACGCACTTTCTCCCTTGGCGGCGGTGCCGGTTTCGGTCCAAAATGGGCGTCCACTTGGGCCCGCACTATGGCTGTGTTTTACTCCTCGTTCTTGTCATAAGGCCTCTGAGGAAGAGGAGCGAGGCTTGAACCATATTTATATCGCTTGTCTCCGCCTATACTTTTTGTACTATCTCGACTCATACCACTACGCACCATAGCTACAGCGTGTCTCTTCTGTGATTGCTGAGACGGGGGAGACGGCTGACGTGGCTGAGTTGGAGCAGGAGGAGTGGCCTGACGCTGTGCCGGACTTGAAACAGGAGGAGTGGCCTCACGCGTTCGTGAACTTGGAGGAGGTGGCGGACTTCGAGGAGGAGTCGACTCACGCATTCATGGACTTGGAGGAGCAGGAGTCTGCTGACTCGGTGGCGGACTTCGAGGAGGAGTCGGCAGACGCGGTGTCGGTGGACTTCGAAAGATGATGCAATCCTTTCTCCATAGGATGATATAATGTATGGCCTATCCCAGTGTGCGCTCGTCATCACCTCCAGGAATGTCAAGCGCTAGCCTCGAATATGGGTCCACCACATCATCAACCAAGACACGAGCATAGTCCTCTGGAATCAGGATGCAATGGAAGGTTGCTTCAGGGGTAATTGTAAAAGCAACGGCGTCCTCCACCTTCATGGATATGTTCTTCATTTTGGAGTGTAGCTCACAGCTAGTGTTCTCTATGATGTCATCCACAGGGTATTGTATCCGGCAGTGTGTCGCCCGGGGCGGAACCAACGATGCTTCTCGGCATGGATGGGACAGTGCTATCCAATGTTGTACGATCATCCGGTTGCTGCTGCCGCTGCTGAGACCCCCTTTCCTGGCTAAGTCAGTCGATCTGCTGCTGTTGCTGCTGGAATTTGAGTGCCAAGTCCGCGTGCCTTTCTTCTAGGCCTTGAAGGCGTTCTGCGTCCAGCTTCCTCTGCTCCTCCTCCAACTTCCTCTTGTTCTCCTCCTCCATCTTCTTTCTTGCACGGGTCTTGTAGTCGTCGTTCCATTCCGAAAATCCCTCATACCAGGGAATAACGCCCTTGCCTCGTGTTCTTCCCGGGTGTTCAGGATTTTCCAGGGCATGCGTAAGCTCGTCGTTCTCTCTGTTGAGCGTGAACACCCCCTTTAGAGCATCTTCTATTGCATCAAGTATCTTTTGTTCGGCTCCCTTTAGACTTGCCTTCTTCGAAACCAGGCCTGTCTTCGGCTCCAGCGCCCCCCATTCGCATTGAACCAAGTTCTGCACCTGGGGGGCCATCTCCTAGTAACCGGAGTGACCCCTGCATCCTCCATCTCTTGCTCAGACTTATCCCACTTAGGCATTCCCACCGCGTAGCCACCTGGACTCAGCCTATAGAACTGCGTCTTTTTTGCGGCATTGGCCTTGTTTTTTCTCGACCGTTCCTTAGATAATTCTGATTCCTTCAATTTCACGAAATCGGCCCCGTGTTCTTTTTGCTTCTCCAGTGTTCCAATGAATTCTGGAGTCTTCCTTTCTGCAGCGAGGTAGTTGGCCCATACAGTTTTCTTGTGGGTGTTGAATGCAATTGCCATCTTCTTAAGAGCAGTGGCCTTGACTTTCTGCACATCTACATTAGTGAAATAATCTGGTAGGGTGAAATGTTCATCAGCGATTCCCAAAGATTTTTTTTTTTGCTCTGTCGTCGACCCAAGTAACATCTGGACGTTTAGTTTTTGGCTCTTTCAATTCTTGAATGGAGATCGGGAGTAGGTCCTTGACAAGAACTCCGCACTGACGAGTCCACTTGTTCGCAATGTTATTAGGCGTGAGGGGTTCGCCACTAGGTTTGATGGAGTCGATGTTGTACTTTACACCCTGCTTCAACTTTTTGCCAGGGCCTCGCTTTGTCTTGCTGTCTGTAGAAGCAGATTTGCTCGATCCGGAGGGCTGAAAGAAGAAAGATCGATTCGTTAATATACCTTCAAATAAAAAAAACATGTGATGATCACCAGATGTCTGCTTATATAAATATACCTCGCCGGTAGTCTTTGTTATTTGAAGATCAACATTATTGTTTGTGTCATCATAAACATTGTCTGCGTCATCATAATCATAATCATAGTTCATGAGTTCATTAGCTCGGTCGTCGAGATCGAATATCTTATCATCACCCTCTCCGGCATTGTTCAGATATTGGGAGCCGTCATCTGCTTCATTCAGATCATCTAGCCTGCGAGGGCTGCGTATGATCTCGAACAATTCCTCTTCTCTCTCCCTGCCGGTATTGTCCGCCATAACTTTTACTTAACTAATACAGAAGAAATATAAAACAATTTAGTATTCAAATTACAATACATGGATGTAATCAATAAGGAAAAACTGAATCATATAGTACATAATATGCATCGTCTCGATTAATATATAATCTCGAATACATCGTCTCGAATATTATATATCGAATACATCACTGGCTAGGTACCTAATAAAGATCGAATACTACAGAAGAATCTAGGCCACTCGCGGTTCCTGGGGCGCTGGCGGTGGACACCCAAAGAGAAGGAACCATCACAGGATCATATCTCCGATCATCTGCCCAAAGAACCTACCAAGTATTGGAGAACCTGATGTCCACAGCAGCCATGTAGCGATGGACGTGCTCGTCCTCCTCTCTGACACGACGATGCACCACCTCCGGCTGGACCAGGGCGCGCGAGAAGCTGCTGGACCAAAATTTATTGTGCTCTCCAAAACATACTCCCTCAATCTGATGAGAAGTGAACATACAGAAACTTTTGGACAAATTATGAAGTGAAATAAAAAAAATGCATTCGAAAGGTGCAAGCCAGCATCTATCTCCTCTTTAATTACCCAACCCCCAAAGAGGTAAATGCATGTAGAAATTAAAAAGATAATGTGTAGAATTTTATTGGTCTTGATTACTGTGTGATAAGAAATAAAATATTTTTTTAACTTTAAAGTGTATTGGGAAGATAAAAATACACTCTTTTGAAGAAAATTGTTAAAGCCAAATGAGTATAAACTTAAAGTTGGCTAAGCTACCGATGATGTTGTGTGAGGCGCTGGGTGGTTAGCTTCCGTGCCCATCACATGTGTCAAGGATAGTAAATTCAAAAGTCATTATGAGAGGCCGGTTCTAATTTTTTTTTGTGACAACTCATATTGTTTACTAGTTCTATACACCCTACGTCTGGTGTATAAGTCATCTTACGAAAACCAAATAATCCCGAAACACTTGGGCACGGTGCATTAACTCGCACCTCGTTTCTTTTTCCTTGACATAAGTTAAGGAATCAACCAATAAAAAATGTGGGGCATGTCTTTTTTCAATGACTTGAGACTACCAAACACGACATGCAGTAGTCAGTTCACTGCGTGAAATGCTATTATTAGGAAATAAATATTAAGTTCTCTCGTTTTTCCCTTCGCCTTGGTCGCGGTGCACAACCTAAGATGACTTATGCACCTTGACGGAGGGAGCACTATAATTGCTTGCAACGCCTTAGGCTACTTGAAAGTTAGATTAGCTGTAGCCCACGTTTATTCATAGGTTTTTCTACTATTTGAACTTCTTTATTTTGACGTAACTATATTTGAGGACCTACATATATCGTAGTTGTGCTAGGCCTGCAGGTATAAGTAATTAAGGTCCTATTACAGTTGCACTAGCTAGACGATGAGAAAATTGCCAACCCTTCGCCCTCAAAGAGTCCTATTTTCCCCTGCATCTAATTAGATTATAGTTTGGATAAAAAAAGTTATACTATTTTTTTGTTCTGATTTGGCAAATACCGTCTCTCAATGATTCGACCACGAATAGATATACATTTAGTTGTACTGTGACTTGCCCTTATTAACTTGGTATTTTCTACCCGTAGCAAGCGGTGTTCAACTGAGTGTATTCTTTATAGAATTGCTCTGTCCTGCTCACGGAGTTTTCGTATCACTGGATTTAATAGCCATACCAGAAGGTTGGTTTCCTACATTTTCCCCCCAGATTAATGACAATTGCATCTGGATGAATGTTGAAGGCCTCCATCCGCTGCAATAAAAGCAGGGACATACGGAGGCTGGTGAAGCCGATGGGGGCAGTGCTCCATAGAAGACATACCTAATTGAACAGAGGTCATAAAATGCAACAAAGAGCCTCTATGTCCATGCATGTCAACCGGATAACGTGACACAAAGTTATTTTATTGTCGTATATTTGTGCCACAATCATCTACAGTTTTCGATCATGCAAATAGTCCTACAAAGCTGGTCCAACCTAGGATTAGGAAGTGACAAAAAAGAAAAATGCATGTGCTTTTTGGCCTATAGGTCGTACTCAATTGGAGGTCGACCCTGAACCCAGGATGTTTAGTGGGCAACAGTTTTGACAGACTAGTGAAAGCATATCCTACTGCCTGGCAAACAGTGGAAGTTCCCGATTCAACAGCAGGACAAGGATTGAAGACGCCACCTCCTTGGATATGCCCAACATCCTCACGTTGAGGAAAATGGCAACTCCTCCCTTGACCCGCATCCCCGTCTGTCTACCACCATGACTGGCCTGCAGCTACTGCTCCAACACGTGCAATGATCAGAAACAGTTGGGGCTAACAATGATGCGACGCTGTTGTTGGAAGTTGGAACTTATGGTCATTGTTAACTCGTTTAGTTGCTACATATGCTGATCTAATCCCTTTTAATCTAGCGTTAGGGTTGGAAGAAATAGAATACCAGGCTCGTCATGGGCTTGCTGCAATCGACACGTGTCTCATGGCCATATCTGTTCCGCCTGCATTTCCAGCTGGCGAGAACAATCAATCTGACTAAGCTTTAATTAGCGAGCTAGTGACGTGAGCTCTCCAGGGTCCAGGCAAAGAAAGCCAACATCACACTATGTTGTTCCCAGGTAAAAGGATAGGATGTGGCAACACCATCTCGGAACAACTAATTATCCTAGACTTTGATATCTTATTTATCCACCCAACATCATGAAACTCAAAAATTTGCATATCTTCATAAACTTTGGAGGCGCTTCTTGTCATGAGTATGTCACCAATTGTGAGCTAAGGTCCAATTCGTTGCAGCACTAGCGTCCTATAGCTTCGTTCTAGCTCCTAGATATCGTGCTTGCTTAAATCTATCCTAACAACATTGCTAGTGAAATGCCGCTACCGACAAAGGGCAAGGTGCACAGAAATTGACCATATCGCTGGATGTGACTCATATCTATTAGTCTAGGATTGCAACAAAAATGTCCGCGCGACCTGAATAGGGCCCGTACGGTCACACATGAATTATCAACAATTACGTATATAAAAACCCAGCCGTCCCAAGTCGTCCTTCATGGCAATCAGGGCCGCATTCTATGACCAAGTCGAACTTCGGTCTTGTTTGTAATTTTACTTCTTGCCTGATGTTTCTTTGTGCAAAGGCTGGCATTTTGCTATTGTTAGACTGTATTTACATGTGTATATTGTAATGTTGTATATCACCTCATTATATATATATGTGATAGGCCACCCCTAGAGGGTTGTGCCGGTTCCCCCAAAGCCTATTGTTTTACAGGTATCACGCTAGGTTACGTCCGCTTCCGCCTAGAAACCCTAAACCGCCGCCGCCGCCGCCGCCGCCACCGCCGCCGCCGCCGCGCCCGCCGCCGCCGTCGCCCGACTGCTATGACGTCCGCCGCTGCGTCCGGCTCCACCGCCACCGGTTTTCTGCCGGCCTCCCTCGCGGCACTTCTCTCGAGGCCGCTGGATGCCGCCTCCCTTCAGGCGCCGATCGGGACACGGAGCGTCGGCTCCCTCTTCGCGCTCCCGCCGGCTGCTACTTCGCCCGGGCAGGCGCTTGTGGCCCACACCACCGCCGCCCCGTCAACCGCGGCTGTCGCGCCCTCGGCCACTGCGCCGCTGGTGGCGGAGGACGTCGTGATGGCAGGCTTCGCGGCGTCAACCGCGGCCATCACGCCCTCTATCACCGCGCCGGCTGCCCCTCCGACTGTCTCCACGGTGTTCTCACCTCAGCCAGTCTCCTCGATGGGATCGCAGCCGCCGCCGCCGTTTCACTTCGGCCATCTCATCACCATCAAGTTGTCGTCGGACAATTACATCTTCTGGCGCGCGCAGGTTCTTCCGCTTCTTGGGAGTCACTACCTGCTTGGCTATGTCGACGGCTCTCTCCCTTGCCCTCCTGCACTGGTTGACAGCGTGCATGGTCCGGTCTATAATCCGGCTCACCGTGTCTGGACAGGGCAGGATCAGGCGAACCTCTCCTCCATCCAGGGGTCCCTCTCTCCGGCCGTTGCTGGGCTTGTTGTCTTCGCCAAGACGTCCCACGAGGCATGGACTATTCTTGAGCGCTCGTTTGCGGCACAGTCGCAGGCTTGTGTATCTGGGCTCCGTCGCCAACTTGGGGAGTGTCAGAAGCTTGACTCCACCGCCACTGAGTTCTACAACAAAGTCAAGAGTCTCGCCGACACGCTGGCCTCCATTGGACAGCCCCTCACCGACTTCGAGTTCAACTCGTTTATCGTCAATGGTCTTGATGAGGAGTATGACGCCCTAGTCGAGATCATCAATGAGAGGGGCAACTCCACGCCCATGCCAGCACACGAGGTCTTTTCACGCCTCCTGCTTACTGAGCAACGAGTCGAGACGCGCCGATCCAGGGGCAACGGCGCCCTCTCGGCAAACGCCGCCACCAAGGGTGGTCGCTCCTCTGCTTCATCCAGGGCTCCTTCGGGGCAGTCACCACCACCCGCCTCGGCCCCTCCTCCTCCTGCGACGCTACCAGGGGCTGGCGGTCCACGTGTGTGCCAGCTTTGTGGTCGCGATGGGAACTGGGCCTCGAAGTGTCACAAGCGCTTCCAGCGGGGTTTTCTTGGTCTTGGCAATGACGGGAAGGATACACGCAACTTTGCTCGTTAGGTCGCCATGGCTAATCGTCCGCCGCCGCAGAAGCCACAGGGACACACTCAGTCCTACTCCATTGATCCCCACTGGTACATGGACTCTGGGGCGACAAAGCACCTGACCAGTGAGATGGGGAAGCTTCACACTCGTGAACCCTACCATGGCTCCGACAAGATCCACACCGGCAATGGAGCAGGTATGCACATCTCTCATATTGGTCAAGCATCACTTCTCACTAGACATGCCAATAGGAGTCTTCAACTTCGCAATGTTCTTCGAGTTCCATCTGTGACACGTAATCTTCTTTCAGTTCCTAAACTCACTCGGGATAATAATGTGCTTTGTGAATTTCATCCTTTTGATCTTTTTATTAAGGATCGGGGCACGAGGGACATTCTTCTTAGTGGGCGGCTCTGCCAAGGTCTCTATCGTCTGGAGCATCCTGGCGTCGCTCGCGTCTTCAGTGGAGTTCGGGTATCTCAGTCACAGTGGCATGCTCGTCTTGGTCACCCGGCCACACCTATTGTCCGGCATGTTTTGCGTCGTCATGAGCTTCCTAGTGTGTCTAGTAATAAAGATATAGCAGTGTGTGATGCTTGTCAGCAGGGGAAGAGTCATCAACTTCCTTTTTCGGAGTCCAGTCGTGAGGTGAAACATCCTTTAGAACTTGTGTTTTCAGATGTATGGAGTCCTGCTCAGACTTCTGTTAGTGGTCATAATTATTATATCAGTTTTGTTGATGCTTACAGCCGCTTTACCTGGCTTTATCTTATCAAACGTAAATTTGATGTGTTTGATATTTTTGTTCAGTTCCAAAAACATGTTGAACGCCTTCTCAAGCACAAAATTGTTCATGTTCAGTCGGACTGGGGTGGCGAGTATCGCAACCTCAACTCCTTCTTTCAGTCGCTTGGGATCACTCACCGTTTAGCATGTCCACATACACATCAGCAGAATGGTTCAGTAGAACGTAAGCATCGTCACATTGTTGAAGCTGGTCTGACTCTTTTGGCCCATGCATCTGTTCCGTTTCGTTTTTGGAGTGATGCTTTCACCACTGCATGTTTTCTCATCAATCGTACTCCCACTCGTGTTTTGAATATGAAGACTCCCATTGAAGTTCTCCTTAATGAACAACCGGACTACACCTTTCTCAAGGTGTTTGGGTGTGCTTGCTGGCCCCATCTCCGTCCATATAACAAGCGTAAGCTCGAGTTTCGTTCCAAGAAGTGTGTTTTTCTTGGTTATAGCTCTCTTCATAAAGGATAAAAATGTCTTCATGTTCCCACTAATCGTGTTTACATCTCTCGGGATGTTGTGTTTGATGAGCATGTTTTTCCCTTTGCCAACCTCCCTGTGTCCACTACCGAGCCACCTGTCATGCATTCATCCTCTGTTGCTTCTGAACAATTTGATGATGTTGCATATTCTCCTCTATTGTTGCCTAACCATGGTGCAGGCACTGGTCGTGGGGCTCGTTTGGAGATTCTGGAAGCGCCATCTTCCTCTTCGTCGCCATCGCCTTCATCCTCGGCACCGTCTGTTGTGCATGAGGAGCACATGGCGCCCCTGCATGGCCTCGGTTTCCATGCTCATGCACGGCCGATCGACGTCCTGGCCCGGTCGCCTCTGGCTTCTGGGCTGCCTTCGCCATCGTCGCGCCCTGCAACCCCGCCGACTGGGCCGGCCTCCTCGGTCCCCGTCTCGCCCAGGGCGTCGGGGCAGTCATCACCAGGCCTGGCCTCGTCCGCCCCTGCCTCGCCCAGGGTGTCTGGGCCCTTCTCACCAGGGCCGGCCTCGCCTGCTCTCGCCTCGCCAAGGCCGTCTGGGCCGGTGTCACCGGAGCTGGCCTCGCCCACCCTCGGTTCGCCCATGGCCTCTGAGCCCCTGTCGTCGGGCCAGCCTTCGCCATGCAGCCCGGAGTCGTCTGTCTCGAGCTCGCCTGAGGTGATTCCTGCATCTCCGGCGACCGTCACGTCTCCGTCACCTTCGCCTCCGCCGGCTCCTGCTGCTGCTCTACGTCCACATACGCGCAGTCGGAGTGGCATTTTTCAGCCTAAGCAACGTCACGATGGCACAGTTGCTTGGTTAGCGGCGTGCATGTCTGCTGCTCTCGCAGATCCATCCTCTGAGCCACGCACGTATCAAGCTGCTATGCGCATTCCTCATTGGAGAGAGGCCATGGAGCAGGAGTATCAAGCGCTTCTTCGCAATCAGACATGGACTCTTGTTCCTCCACAATCACGGGTAAATGTCAATGATTCCAAATGGGTTTTCAAAGTGAAGAGGCATTCTGATGGGTCCATTGAGCGCTATAAGGCTCGTCTGGTTGCTCGTGGTTTTCGACAGCGTTTTGGACTTGACTATGAAGACACCTTCAGTCCAGTGGTCAAGCCTACTACCATCAGACTTCTTCTCTCTCTGGCTGTTACTCGAGGTTGGTTTCTTCGTCAGCTTGATGTTCAAAATGCTTTTCTTCATGGTGTCTTGGCGGAGGAGGTTTACATGCGCCAGCCTCAGGGTTTCTCTGATCCGGATCGCCCTGATCATCTCTGTCGTCTGTCCAAGGCAATTTATGGTCTGAAGCAGGCTCCTCGTGCTTGGCATGCTCGTCTTGCAATGGCTCTTCGTGCTCATGGTTTTGCATCATCAACTGCTGACTCCTCATTGTTTCTTCTTCAAAGGCCTGAGGTTACTATGTACTTGTTGGTCTATGTAGATGATATCATTTTGGTCAGCTCCTCTCAGTCGGCTGCTACTGAGCTTGTTCGCTCACTTGGTGCTGATTTTGCGGTCAAGGACCTTGGGAAGCTTCATTACTTTCTTGGTGTGGAGGTTACTTCTCGTGCTGCTGGCCTTGTTATGACGCAGAAGAAGTACTCTCTGGATTTGTTGCAGCGAGCTGGGATGCTTAAGTGCAAACCGACGACTACACCCATGTCTACCACTGATAAGCTAAATGTTGTTGATGGTGTGCTTCTTTCTTCTTCTGATGCGACCGAGTACCGGAGTATTGTTGGTGGGCTCCAGTACTTGACGATCACGCGACCAGACATTTCCTATGCTGTTAACCGAGTCTGCCAGTATCTGCAGTCACCCCGTGACACTCATTGGTCTGCTGTTAAGCGGATTTTGCGCTATATTCGTTTCATGGTGGCTCATGGTTTGCATATTCGGCCGTCTGACTCTGGTTGTCTTTCAGCATATTCTGATGCAGACTGGGCTGGCAATCCGGATGACAGGCGATCCACGGGGGGTTATGCTGTCTTCTTTGGCTCTAACCTGATTGCCTGGAGTGCTCGGAAACAGGCTACTGTCTCGCGTAGCAGTACTGAGGCTGAGTATAAGGCTGTGGCCAATGCCACATCAGAGATTATCTGGGTACACTCCTTGCTTCAGAAGTTAAGTATACCCCAATCACAGCCTCCTGTTCTTTGGTGTGATAACATCGGTGCTACATACCTTTCTGCAAATCCGGTATTCCATGCCCGAACGAAACACATTGAAGTTGACTATCACTTTGTGCGTGAACGTGTCTCTCAGAAGAAACTACAGATCAAGTTTATTTCTTCCAAGGATCAACTTGCTGACATCTTCACCAAGCCATTGCCTTTGCCACAGTTTGAGACTTGCAGGCGCAATCTTACCCTTATAGATTCATTAGAAAGTGGCTAAGATTGAGGGAGGGTGTTAGACTGTATTTACATGTGTATATTGTAACGTTGTATATCACCTCATTATATATATGTGATAGGCCACCCCTAGAGGGTTGTGCCGGTTCCCCCCAAAGCCTATGGTTTTACAGCTATCTTTTCGGTTCTGCCAGGTTGGTATGTAGGTGGCTTGCACTATCATACTTGTATACACGAGACTTATTACCACGTAAAATAAATAAGAGCATGTCGATCTACCCTTAGATGTGGGGTAAGTCAGTTAGGTTCCATGTTAGCAGCTGTAAAATTTGTACTTAGGTAATTTGAAGAATTCGGCCTCAAAGTCATGGTTACTAAATTTTTCAAAAACTATGTTAAATTGATGACTTGACCCAAAAAATTTAGTTATATAATTTCTTACTCGGTATTAAGTCGCTACACTCGTGAACTAGAAAAATCTACTAAATAATCTCGGTGAATATATTTTTTATACGGTTGATTGCCCATTAATGTTTTAATGCAACAAGTGAAGGGCCCTAGCAACTTGGACATAGAAAGTATGATTTTCCATATTTGTGGCAGAGTGATCGATAATTATACTTGTGGAACAAAGAGTCCACTAATGCAAGTTCAATCCAGGGTTTGGAAATGTCGAAAACACATCTTTTCTGTCATACGTTGTGTAGTGTAAATTCATGATTATGATCTAGAGGCGGCCGGGGGTAAGGGTGAATAGATAATTAAAACAACCTCTTTTACCTATCAAGTTTTATGCTTTGTACTTCTAGTTTCCTAGAACAACGTAATAATGCAAGTCTACAAAAGTCAGACAAAGAGATAGCAAAACGATTGCAAACACGATGATGTTTTTCCAAGGTTTTGTATTGTTGGCACAATCCTAACCCTCGTTGGTTAAGATTTACCGGGGGAGGTCGCTCAGATCTACACCGGGGCCTGCGGAACCTGGAGCTAGGGTCCGTCCACCAATCGTGTTGATCGGCTACCCTAGAGTCTTTTTCCATGATATGTTGATCGGGATTCTTTTCTCTCTCGCCGATGGATTGATCGGTGTTCTTCTCGGATTTTATGATCTAAGACCGATTTGCATTGCCTGCCGCCGCCCTGTCGACCGTTCACACGCATATACTTCTGCGGAGGCTTCAAGCAACACGTCAGGTACCCTACTGCGGAGGCCGATTGCGCGCTTCTACGTTGGCCAGTCATCCAAGGCCGCATGGACCGAGCTCACAGACGCGCCGCACGCGGGCTTTGTTGGTTATTGGCGTGCATGCGTTGGTGCTGTCGGCCGCTGAAGCTCGCTCAACAATACATGACGCATGGCCCAGAGCCCCAGACCACCCGCGTGTCCGTGCAGGTCTTGTTCATCACGCATCCTGCGTCTCGGAAGGGCACCTCGTCACCAACGACTCGTGACTTCTACAAGCAAAGCAAACGTGGTGACGTGATCCGTCAACAATCCGCATCCAGACGCTTTCTATGAGATTCTTACATGCATGCACATGTGCATCCTTTACCTACGCGCACCGATGCAACGTCCTGGACGAGAGCGACAGAGCGTGTTAGACATCATCAGCTGCATCCAGCATGCCCTTTTTGTGTCTTCTCGGTCTTTTGCGTGGCGTCTTGGGTCTAATCAGCCGCACACGTGCATCTTCGCCGAATTCGGCCAAGATTGGTGTCAAGTATATACCCTCATCTCCGCCAATAGAGCAACACGCTGCGGCTGGGTCGGTCTTTCGCGCCGCAGCATTGCCGTCAACGAGGCACTCCCAGTTGTTGGGTAGATACACAGGCTGACCCTGCCACGCTTCTTTGGGACGAATCGCCACCGCACGCAATCCGCATCACTGTCTCCGCGCATTGTAGCCTACCATGGGGTTCACTAGGCCCCCTAGCTGTGGGATCACAGAACGTCCGTGCATGGTCTTTGGTACGCTGTTGGGTTCTTCCTCACCTATTTCAAGCACCGTCGCACCTCTTCTCCAGCACACGCTCATCGCAAGTGTCATCGTCATCTTCCCCGAACGAGTTAATTACAGAAAACTCCCACATTTGCGGCTAGGTTTGCGGAAAATCAACAAGTCAGTAATCAGTTGCAAAAAACACCATGATTTCACTAAACTCTTTGCATAAAGCACTGATCTGGTGATTTGGCCTGTCGGATCACTTCCTTAAAAGTGGGACAGATTGTAAGAAGGTGTCTTAGCAAAAATATTACATCTACACCCCTAGATCTAAAAATCATGATCAATAAACCCCTGCACCCGATCCCTACTCCCGGTCCAATCGGGAGGACGCAATCGCCGCGTGCCCACGCAGCCGACCTCGCCGCGCCCGCCAGCTCCCGGCCCCCGCCGCCGGAAGCCCACCAGCCGCCCTCCCTCCATGGAGCAGACGCCCTGAGCCTCCGTGCCCAGCTCCTACCCGTCGACATCCTGAGCTGTTGTGCCGAGGTCAGATAACGGCCTCGTCCGCTCGCTCGGATCAATCGTCATTGAGCTTGGTAGCGACCAGATCCACCGATATGAGGTGCTGCAGCTACGGCCACATTCGTGGTGCCGCCGGAGCCCTTCACCTAGAAGATCACTACTAGGAAAAACTTTATACACAGAATCTTACCAGCAGCACGTTCCAAAAATAGGCGCTACTGCTATTTAGCAGTAGCGCGCCTGCGGAAACCGCGCTACTGATATAAACATAGCAGTAGCGCGCTAGTGAAAAACAATGCTACTATTAATATTGCCACGACGTAGCCGCCAGACTATGAATAGTAGTAGCGCCTATTATGTATATGCGCTACTTCTATGGGAATTTAGTTGTAGTGTGTTATCCTAACACGCGCTACTGCTAAACATGACCTATCTCCTCTAACCGGCCGTCCCCACCCTCCCTCTCCACTCTCACTACCCCCCCCCCCCCCGCACCCCGGCCCCCGTAGTCCGCCGCCGCCGCCGCTCCTGCCGTCATCGTCGTCCGCCGCTGCCGACGTCCTGCACCTCCTCCATTGAGGTAGCCCCTCCTTCTCTCCTCCCTCCTCCCTTCTCCTGCTCTCTTCTCCCTCCTTCCTACCGCCCCCTCCCTCCTCCCTCTTCCCTCCTTCCCCTCCTCCTCTCTCCTCCCTCCTCCTCCTCCTCCTCCTCCGGCCCGCCCCTCCTCCCTCCTCCCCCTCCTCCTCTCTCCTCCTCCGGACCGCCCCCTCCTCCCCCTCCTCCTCTCTCCTCCCTCCTCCCACCCCTCCTCCCTACTCCTCCCTCCCAACTAGTTAAATTTTTATTACTGTTCTTAGTTGAATTAGTAAGAAAATTAATTATTTTTATTTATAGTAAGTGCTTAGTTGAACTAGTTGAATTAATATAACTAGTTTATTTTTAGTAAGAAAATTTAGGTATACGAGATTTTATGATCTAATTAAATTTTTACTGTAACACTAGTTTATATTTAGTAAGAAAATTAATAAAACTAGTTTATTTTTAGTAAGTGCTTAGTTGAATTAGTTGAATTAATTGAACTAGTTTATTTTTATGTCATTATCACTTTGTCATCAAAGAATGCTATATGATATTTGATGATCTAATTAAAATTTTACTTGGTGGAATATGCAGGCTTAGTCGTGTCTCCTTGGAGTGATCGTCATCCGAGCTACCTCCACTTCCTCTACACCCGAATTGGTGAGCTAAAAGTCCAGCTCCTCCTTCTCCACCTTCCTCTACATCCGAACTAGGGTATTTAGTTATGCTTCTTAATCAAATGAAATGTTCAGCTTATAAGATATATTGAAATGTTTTTGTCAATATTGAACTATTGAGATGCAATGCGCACCAGTTTATGCTCATGTGCGAAGTGTTCATTCATTTCAGAGTGACCTATGTTTTGCCGGAGTGTCGATTTCATTTCCGTTCCGGCAAATTTCAGGCTCTCGATATGTCCTATTTTAGCAAAGGTCATGCCGGTTTTGTCCGTGCATTTAAGCATGACTTGTGCTAGAATATGTAGGAAATATCGAGTGCCTCGAATTTGCTAGCAAGAGAATTAAACGACATTTCGATTTGACTTTAATTCTGTCGGGGCTCCATACATGACTGTCCAAAAATCGGTGAGATAGAGTCTCCACCATATATGAGAGAAGAATGCTGACTGTTGACGTGGGGGTCGCTTTTCCTTTTTCTCTTTGTGCTAGACCTTTGTTATGCACTAGGGGAAGAAGGAGTACCGACCATCATCGACGGTCGAAAAATCGGTGAGGGAGTGTCCACCATATATGAGAGAAGAAGAATGCCGAGTGTTGTCGTGGGGGTCGCCTCTCCTTCTTTTCCTTGTCCTAGATATTTGCAATGCACTAGGGAAAGGAGGAGTAGCGACCGTCACCAACGGTCACAATATCAGAGAGGGAGTGCCCACCATATACGTGAGATGAGAGTTTAGGAAGGAAGACTCGACAGACCTAAAGTCAACCCATTGCATATTGAGTAATAGTGATTGGTGTGTTAAGTTTCCTGGTAGTTGCCTTTGGTCAATTTTGAATTAATTTTTCAACTATGAATATAGGAAATGTCTGACGATAAAAAGGAATTCGGTATGTGCGAATACTGCAAGGACGAGCACCGCCTGTGCGACAGGGCTCACCTAGTTGGTAGTAGGCGCTTCAGCATCAAGCTGGATGACACCTTCGAAGTGCATACAGTAAGTCAGAACGACAAGTCTTTTTCGTAATTAAGCATGACTTCTGCTTTTTTTGCTTCAACGTATTATTTAATTTTTTTACTATTCTACTAGCGTATCCCGTGCCATGCAAGAATATATGTCTTGGATAAGGTTGGTTTCGGTACTATGGAAACTATGGAGGTAAAAAGAGTTAACTTGAGGACCGAGCATGGTTATAGTTTTCCCGCAAAATTATACAATACAGGTACCTACACCCATGTTGAATGCAAACAATGGAGAGCACCGTGCAAGGCTTACACATTTGAGCCTGATATGCTTATCACCTCTGATATTCGTCCAAAAGATGATATTGAAGATAATATCGACATCTGGGTCAATGTGCAGATGCCTCCAGTTCTACCAGTATATAAGTTTCTCAACCATATTTATGTCTTGGATATTGTTTATTCAAAAATATTTGACAACTAATTTCTATTGACAGCTTATTTCCATTCAAGCAAACATGTCTTGCGCTTGGTAGACAGGACCTACTACTGTCCCTAGTCTGAACTAAATTGCGATGAGATAAGTCATTATGTTTCATGGCCTGAGGATCTTCATACTGTCAAGACAAATTATTTTCCTAAACTTGGAAGTCATAGTACCCAAAACGCGCGACCAATAGTGTTTGTACTGAATAATTGTCACATCTATTTAGGAAAGATGGTAAGATTTTTACTATTTGTCCTCAGTGCATCTTTTGCCTACATTATTTTTAAGCTAAACTTCATTGCTAAGTATGTTACTACGATGTTCTTCAACAGGGACTCCCGATGATAGTTCTGTCTCAGTGGATGGAAGCTCAACGTCGCATGTCCATGGTTAGCATACGACCAAGACATCCTACATTGCACATGAGTGCATTTCGGATTTCTAGAAGCAAGCAAGTCTTAATTGTCAAAGACTGAAACAAAATTGTGAAGGATCACAGAGAAGTACTAGGGGGCAACATTCAGAAGCGCAACTCACAATTAGGAGACAAGCTCATCTGCATGCTTTAATATGATGAATCAGGAGCGCTCCACATGTTCGATGCTATTTTACCTGAGAGAGAGCAGTAGGAGTGATTAGCTAGCTAGAATGGGTGTTGGTGGTGATGACTATGATGATTATTATTAGCTAGTGTTGGTGGTGATTAACTATGACTATGATGATTAAATAGTGTTGGTGGTAATAACTATGATGATTATTATATAGTTTGTTGGTGATGATATGATGCAAGAGTTTTCATATTAATATGATGATGATGATGATGATAATGATGATGATGATGATGATGATGAGTACGTTATTATTTCATTGGGTGAAAGAACCATGGATTAGTTTCAAATAGTTGGATCCTAAGTGACCAAGTCATGATAATCCATGACTTGGTCACTTAGGATCCATCCATTTGAAACTAATCCACGGTTCTTTCACCTAGTGATTTAATAACTCATTATAATGTAAAAACAATCTCTAAATTGCTACTGTATTAAAAATTGTATAAAGGTGTATGAATGCGACCTAAAATTTAAAAGCAATAGAATACAGAATAATAGTAGTAAGGCGGGCAGAGAGAAGCACTACTAATAATTAGTAGTAGCGGTTGTTGAAGCAAGCGCTACTACTAAGTAGATATTGAAGTAGTGCCTGCCAACAGACGCTACTGCTAAGCTTTAGCTGTAGCACCGTATCAGTAGCGCGGGTACCCGCGCAACTGATAGGCCAAAAACCAGTGCTACAGCTAGGCTTTTCCCTAGTAGTGGATGTTGAGGCAGGGCGTGAGTGCTTCTAACGGGGACGGCATCAGAGGGGCTTCTGGTTTGAGATAGTCCTCATTCATGGAGGAGGGCGACAGGAATAGCTTGTCGAGCAGGTGGGCTCAACTCGTCGCCTACTCCCCCTCCACCCCCGCCCTTGAAAATATTGGAGAAGGAGGGTGCTGCTCCTCCACCTCGGCTCTAGACACGTGCTCCACATCACCAACCTGGCCACCACCGTCGCTGCAGCACAGGCAGGCCAATGCCTCGGAAATGCAGGCACCCTAGCCGCCTCCTTGTCATCCATTGCGGCCGTAGCCGTCTCTGTCACCGGCGAGGGCATCACCGTGCGTACCGGATGGTAGGGCCAGTGCACTGTGATTGTCCATAGCAGGGGTCTGATTGCATTCTTTGTAAATATCTGGGGGTGTGTGTGCTAATTTATTGCCAGTTGAGGTCCTTACAATCCGGCCCCAATTGTCAGAAATTGATCAAACGGGCCAAATCATCAGATCAGTGCCTTCTGTAAAGAGTTTAGTGAAATCACGGTGTTTTTTGCAACGGATTACTGAGTTGGTGGTTTTCCACAAACTTAACCGCCAATGCGGTAGTTTTGAGGCCTCCCATGCCAGTCCCTCCAAAATGGTGTACATTTGGTGTTGGTCCCCTCTCAGCATACCCCATGCTGGTAATACCGGCTTGTGCCTTTGTCCCTGATGTCTCCCTAGTCTAGTTAGACTCATCTACAACGGTTTCGACAATATCGTCTTCGGCATCGACACCCTCCTTGACAACTATCTAGATCGTGTCATGGTTTTCATCCCGGTGCACCACTGTGTTCCCGGATCCTTAGGGCTTCCTTACACCCCCCCCCCCCCCGGCTCCACATGCTACTACTTCGAAACCATGCTCTCAGTTTCATCGACCATGGCATCCCTCGCACGACTACCTTTACCACGGCTGCACTGCCCCACACTCTCAGCTTAATTGATATTAGCACAAAGGGCTATAACCTCGCTTGAGCAACTCATCAGCTTGTCAACGCGTCAGCCATGTGACACCGTCCACAATGCTCCCACTATGACTGCGCGGTGATGTCAGTCTGTTGGTTCTTACCTTTAGTTTCTCTTCAGTCTGATCGTTTTGCGACTCTCCTGTCGTATGCGGCACTACTGCTACAACTGCAGGGGCTGTTAGAGTATATAGACATATCTCTATATTTGGTAGAATATGATTGTAATCATCCCCAACCTTATCTCCATGAGAGACTACTCGCTCTGCAGGCCCAATACAATACACACCGCATTACATTTAGTCTCACGTTAGAAGAAGAATCGATATTTTACAGTACATCTAAATAATGTGAGCCGTTCATTTCTGGTCATTCAGTGGTCTAGATCGACCAATACTACCAGACAAAATCAAAAGTATTTTGTGCTCAATTAGTAGAATTGGAAGATACAAAAACCAATACAAAAACTCTATTTGCAGAAGCCCATGTGTTTTCTTCTCCTGTTCTGACCGGACTCCATTCATCCATTTCCAGCAGTGATGAGATGCAACAAGGCTGCAACCGCTGCACAAAATCAGGGCACGCACGCCAATCTAATTTCAATAGAACACGTTAGATGATCCCGTTGTCACAAGCAACTCGCGTGCCAGTGATGCTAAGTTGCCGATAAAGGAAGTGCAACTCCTCGTAGACAGGAACTATCGTCTCAGGCTGTACTTGGCATGGCAAAAGGCTCGACGTACAGCGTACCCCGGCAAAGAGGTCCGCTCACACATGGCCTTTGACGAGAAGCGTCAGCCGGTCGCAGACCAAGCGGAACATCGATGTTGCAGCGCCGTCGCCATCGCTGGAAGTGACAACGTCGCCAACTCAGTCGGGAAGGTCCGTCGTGCTTAAGGGGAGGGGAGTGCGAGCCTCGTAAGGAAAGGTATGCAGCCAGGTGTCCAGAATGACGGCAGATCCTTCCTCAATGCCATTAGGGCTAACAGATGGCGTGAGCTATGAAATGTGATTGATTGTTGGATAGACGCCAAAGATGACCGACAACGGCAACGACAAGGCCTGACGAGGGTGGCCTCAGGCGAGGAATTTTACAAATTATGTAACAAACAAATGGCAAAACTACCCAGCTAATCAACGGCCGAGATAACTCAATACCAGTAGAGGTCCCAGCGATAGTACGATGTACCGCAAAAAACCTCTACGAGAATAATAGGCCCAGGAAAAGGAATATGATGATATGTTGCGAGAAAAGTGAGCTTGCCTACATACTACGCTGAACTTTCAGAGCTTTAGATCAAGCTTGAGTTTGGCACGTTTGGATCTCAAGCTGAAATTAAACTGAACCAAGCTCGAACAATTTGTTGAGCGTGTTGGTCTTGGAGGTCTCCGGCAGCATATTTAGCTTCCCACTTGTTACCGAGGACGAGCCAAGCCAGATACTACCAACGAGCTCAACCAACCCAACCTACCGTTGGCGAAGCTAACCTCCTCAACTAAATTACATGACATTTATAGTCCACCAATTTCGAACCTCCATGATGCCAGACAGTGTAGTACGAACGAAAGCTACACGGTTCCGAACAAATGAAGAACCTTGACTATGACTTACGTGTTTAGCATTGGATTTAAGAGCCATACCAGTGGGTAGGCTGCCTGCACTTTTCTTCAAATTAAATGTACTAAGTGCATCTGGATTTTGGTGAGGGCCTTCATTTAGTTTCCGAATGCAGGGCCTAGTTCAGCTGACCGAAATTGCATTGCACATGTGGAGACCAATGGAAGACATCTCCATGATGCATAAATGGCAACGAAGACCCTAAGTTTCAATATACATGTCCACGAGATAATGTTTCTGAAAAACAGACGAGGATTCAGAAAATTATCAGATTTCCGAATACATTTTGATTTTGGTATCACAATCATCTATCGTCTATTCTCATAGATATAAATCCTCCAAAGAATGTTAAATATAGGGTTAGGAGGTCTTGTAAATAAGACAACATGTCGTGTCTTTCCTACAAGGGGTACTCACTTGAAGGCCACCACTCAAACAGTTGGATTGGGTGAGCTACAGCTTTGATATAGCCGTGCTAAAAGATATCATTGTACGTCTCGTCCCAGGACGGGCTACACACCATCACAATTCCAACCAAGCTGTGTATCGCCGCTATGTTGCGTCATGGCCAGCCGATGGCTACTACTGCAAATAGTGCAATGAACTACCCCACCTGGATTGTATATCGGAAGGACCACACACGACAACGTTGGGATTAACCACGTATAATGTGGTGGCCTTGTTCGGTAGTGACTTAGAAACAATCACTGAGTTGGAGAAAGTGCTGGCTTGTTTAATTAGTTACTATATAAACAATTTTAATCAGCAAAAACAAAATGCTAGGCACATCACAAGCGTGTACCTGATACAACGTCCCGGCAGGTTTTTACCCTATTAGGGGATGGGGATGGGCGACTTTCTATACCCACGGGGCTGCTGGTGGGTACACTATAAAACCCGGCATGTTTCTCGGGTTTAAGCCTGTTTGATTACGTCCCGAAGCTGAAACCCGACAAGACCGGTCAAAATACGTTCTTTTAGCATGCACTGACCCATCTTGACTCAAATGTCACGAAGCCACGACGACCGAGCGGCCAAGCCCCCCAACGTGGAGGCCTCGGGGTACAAACCAACCACTCGCTGGGTTGCTGCAGTGTCTCTCGCTCTCCAACACAACAAAACACCTAGACCTAAACATAGATCCCCCAGTCGTCGCCTGCTGCTGTAATATGCTCCTGTTTTTTTCTTCAAATGTTGCTCTTTTCATTGATTGCTCGTGTGGACAGGTTGCCCGTTGGTTTACAAAACCCGATGGGTTTAGGGAACGGGCAAACAATTAGCCTCACGCACGTTGATGGGGATGGGAACGGGCTTGCGATTTTCTCATGGGGATGGGTTTCGACAAGCAAAACCCGTTGGGTTTCGTCCCCGTTGCCATCGCGTGTGTCCCCGTGCATTTCCAGCAACAGATATCAGTGGATCTTTTTTTCATTTGCTGGGTGAGAACAACCGATATCACTAAGCTCTACCATTTCATGTGAGCCCTCCAGGTCTTGGGTTGTAGGGAACCAAAGCTAGATTTGCACTAAGTTGATGCCGTTCAAAAGCATCGGCCATAGTAGCACCGGCTTTCTCATCGGAAATAACTCATACGAGTAGGGGTGGCGCCAACTACCAATGCTCTGACTTCCATATCATGATTTGATTGCTCGAACCTATCTGGTAGAAATATAAAATTTGGAATGAAGTGGGTGATCCCAAGTTCAGTATATCCACATCTAACCATCTGTTTCTATGTCGAACTCGGTGCAGGAACTTTTCTCCTTTTCCCTCTAAAATGGAATAATACTTATATGAACTACAGATGCTGTGGTAAACAAAACATTAGAGGTACAATCTGTCAGGAATAGATTGGAACTTTTTGGTCACACACAGATAATAACTGCCAACTCTTGCAGAAAGTAACAAAGTATCTCCTACTCGGCATCATCAAAGGACATGGAACTTCCCCTCAACAAATTAGAGTATCAATTTATTTTCAACAGTTAACTCAAAGGCACATTAAGTAATTTTGAGCTGGTTGGACATGTGCTACCCTATCATTACTTCGATTTGCTTCATTATATGTACAATGCAGCTTAGTTCCGCATACCCAGTTTACATATATGTTATAGTTTTTCCAAATATAAGCCATATAAGATATTCTTATGACTAAGTCAACGCCATGAGGTTCTCATTAGAACTATATTAACCATCTGTAGACTATTTTTATTTTTGTTATTTAATTAGCATGGGTTGTTGATTGATTGTCTATGGTGTGTGCTATATGTAGCAGAGAAAAAAATCAATTTTCAAATGATTTTAAAAATAAGCAGTTTTAGAGTGTGTAGTGTATGCCGATGTGGTGTTGTGTCTTGTGTGCCGATCGGACACACAGATAATCGCCGAGTAGGACAGGAACTTTGCTTGTTTAGCTAGCATATGTGGAGCTATGTAGATGTAATCCCTTGTAAACAATTTCAAATCATGAAGGAAAGAGATGCTTATGTTGTCATCCATTCTTGTTCCGGTATGCGTGTGTTTTGCTTGTGTGCGCATCCAGACAGGGTCTTTTCTTAGGCTAGCCACGAGGAAGTGCATCCCACAGTATACTAGCATTTCGTTTCAAATTGCAACACCGATTGGATAGGAAAAGTAATTGAGCGAATCCTGTATGTGCAGACCTCATCAGAAACTACACTCTACAGGCTACGGCTAATCAAGGTCGGGCCTACACCACCAACCGTGTAGTAGCATCCCATGTAGAATCGACACGCATATATGGTGCCAGGATCATAGCAACCACTTGAGGTTGCCCCATAAAACAGCGGCCTCCACATCCTTGTATACACCCCTAGATGAGATCTCACAAAGTTAGTGTAATTTTTTGCGTAGTTGTGCTACACTCATTTATCTCTGGCGCTGAAGCAAACACTGCACCAAACAAGTTCGAACTAGGGTTGGGAGGTGTCGGAAATAAAATTGCATGCCCCGCCAAGTCTCTTTTCAAGCGCTATATGCATATACAAAGCTACATCGTAAAGGAAAGTTAAAGAGAGTGGCACATTTATGTCGGCACGTCAATACATTTGAGAATACCTGTGGCAGGGTACAAAATGCCGTGAAGAGATGGAAATCCTGTCCATGGATGCTTGGAATTCAACCAACTAAGATGCACTGACCTTGTACATGTTCCCTTCAGATTTCTGAGAGGTTTGGATGAACTTGGCCAAAACCTCCGATGGTGTTCACCTAGGGTCCGATGGCTTTGGGGCCTTTGATGGGTAGTGCAAAAACTAGATACGGAAGTTGGTCTCGGAACCTTTGGTGACGAACTAGAAACAAAAAACACTTCTCTTAAGGTAGAAGAAAGAATACTAATCCTCTGAAAAATTATAAAATACATGATGACACTTCTTTTTTCGGTACAACCCACTAAACACATGAATGGTGGAGATTTGTTTATACCCCTTCATAATAAAGACTAAGATGGTCTTTTTATTTTAAAAATACGTAGCCCGTCCACCAGAACGTATACGACACCCGCAACTGCGCCGGCCCAAAGGTGATGGCTGTAGGAGTGCGCACTTCACAGGATGTAAAAACTTTAAAGAAACAGAAAACAAGCGGAACTACCCGGAATTGAGCCACAGACCTGTTACAGTAACCGCGGGTGGGTGACCGATTGAACTGGCTAATGCTTGTTTAAAATGACGATCGTGAAACCTTAAAAACTAACACCACGGAGCGCGTTTGTTCGTGGGTTGTAAAAATTCAAAAAAGAAATGAACCCCCTAGGAATCTAACCGCAGACCTCCTGCAACAACCGTGAGGGGCTTACTAGTTAACTTTTTCAATTTACAATAATTAAAATTGTATTTTTTCTAAAAGTTTTTGAACCTTTTTCAATTTCTCAGTGCAGCTCTTTTGGTGATTTTTTTAGAAAAAAATTCAAATCCATGAATATTTCTCAGCATCGATGAACTTTTTTCAAATCCTCGAAGGCTTGGGTTGGCCCAATAGGCATATAACTGGACCAAGGACATCACCTATCAGGGTGTTAGAAATTGAAATTTTGATTTTGCCATTTTTATATTATTTCGGTTAGCAACTAAAACCACAAATTGTCAACCCAATACAACAAACCCATATTTCTATTAATCAACTGATTCAGTTTGTTTTTGAGTTTACAATGAAAACTTTTTGTAGCGTACACGTACAAGCTACAACACAACTATGAGCGCTTCCCTTGTGCTATCCTCTAATATCCATGACAACCTTTATCCTCCGAGCATACCTAGGCGATGTATTACTAAACAAATAATGGTTGCCGCTGCACGCTCTGCCTACCCACATAGTTACTACTACTACTAGCTGCCTTTGGGCCTTGCAATTAGGTAGATGACCAAGCCTCGCAATAGCTCTCTTGGTTTAGCTCTCACCGCTGGACACGTGCGCGCGATTGAGCTATTGGTGTTGGGCGACACACGCGAGGGAACCTCGCACTGGTTGCCTGGAATTTAGTTTTTTCTTTCAGTCATACAGTTTAATACCGAAGCAACTCACAACGAATTAGACTGAAGCACAGGTGCACACATGCCACACTTCCGCTGCGTTCCGCGCGCATCCGACGTGCCCGACGAGCCCGACCGTATCAGTGCGTCCCGCACGTCTCGCACGCATCCGAGGCGCCAGACGAGCCCGACCACAACAATGCGTCCTGTACGCCCCGTGCGCACCCGACGCGTCCAACACACCCAACGCACGCCCATACATGCGCCGGGCGCGTTCAACCCGTCGCCACGGCTTATTAGCCCAACAGCTAGCCTCCGTAGCAATTGATCTTGCTTCCTCCTGTACGTGTGCATCCAGCCAACCCCAGGAGCATCCAGCCAACTCCGACGACACGTGGATGCGCAAGCAGGTGCAGGAACTCGCGCGTCCGCCGCGGCTAGTAACCGACCACGACCGTCAGGAACACTGTAGGCAGCAGCGCGGCCTCCTCATCGCCGAGGCGGATAAGGAAGCCATGACGGAGTGGCGCATGCGCTACCAAAAGGACGTCGCCGGCGAGAATGCCTTCTGGGCGGAGAGGAGGGCAAAGCGGCGCGCGGAACGGGCAGACAGGCGTCGGCGGAGGGCACGGGCGATATCACGTTGCGAACTGGGACAGGCGTCGTTCTTTGAGGACAATGATCCTCGGTGGGATGACGCGTTTCTGTAGATGTCCGACGACCCCACAGAGGAGGAGGACGACTCGCATTAGTTTAGTGCATCGTGCATTGCGCGCCTGCGGTCCTGGGAGATACTCTTAAAGAGGTACAGCAACATGGCTACTTCCGGGCAATGACTGTTGACCTGTGGATATTATCATGTTGCATAATTTTTTTAGTTAGTTTTTCAGCTTAAAGAATAAACGGCTAAGACATGTGCCTGACTTGGTCGAGCTAAGTCTTAGGCGATTAGGTGCTGCCTTGATCTGGTCATGGGATGGCATGACGCGTTGAGCATCACGGGATGGTACGACCAGTAAGCTTTGCCAGGCAGGTTTTTTTTTCCCTGTTGTAATCGAAGTAGAAATAAGAAAGGAGATAGAAGGAAAGGAGTAAGTTTTACACTGCAGAAAGAAACCGTGTCTCTCTCGCTCGTTTCTCGATGAGTAAACTCCGGTTATCGCCGTCAGTCCGTCACTAACAACAAGTGGCATCATAGCCTCGAGCTAGGTCCAAGGGGCCATGGCCGATAATGAGCAGAACGCGGTGGAGGTGGCAGCGGCGAGGGACATCGCGCACTCCACCGCGAACGCGGTCTGTGAGCTGCTGACGGAGCAGGATCAGGCGCGTCATGGATATCCAGCACTGGTGGAAAAAGGGCCTTTGGTCGCGGTTCGCAACTGCCATTAGTCGCGGTTGCGCAACCGCGACCAAATAGGCGCGACTAAAGCCCCCCCCCCCCTAGTCGCGGTTGCTTAAGAACCGCGACTAAAGGCCCGTCCACGTGGGCGCCAGGCGGCCGTCCGGGCGGAGGAACTTTAGTCGCGGTTCTTCTGGCCAATCGCGACTAAAGGCCGCCGCAGGTTTAGGGTTTTAGCCCCCCCCCTAAACCTGTTTTCTGTTTAATTTGTATTGTTTTATTTCTTTTGTGCTTTATTTTAATTTTGAAGGAGTTTCACATATTCTACGGTACTACATACATGCATATGAATGTACAATTTCAAAAAAAATTGAAATTAGAACCAAAAAGAATTCAAAAGGAATATACAATATATATTCAATATCATCGGATGACCATATACAATTTTGAACAAGTTTCCATACATAATTTAATGCATATAAAGTTCTACGTCCTCGTAATGGTGTTCTCCTTTAGGATGGAGGACTTCCCTCCTGAACCATCCAACTAGTTCCTCTTGAAGTGGTCGGAAGCGAGCTTCTGGACTAAGCATCATCCGGAGGTTATTCCTCTGAGCATTGGTATCACTCGGAACCCGCTCAGAGGTGTATCTCCGGATCATCTCACAGACATAGTATGCACATAGATTGGTCCCCGCTGGCTGAATATCCTCACCATTCTTAGCCTTTGACCTTTTGAATTCTAGCTCTTTTTTGAATTCACCGACCTTTGTATCTACGAACCGTCTCCAAACCCTACGAGGCAAAGAAATTAAATGAACAAGAGAGTTATTAGTTATTTGATATTAGGAAATGAACGAAATAGGCCGATCGATATAGAGCGCAAATGAATGAAAATAATTACTTCTGCAGCATTCTTCTCATGCCGCCCCAAAGCTTTGGATCCTTATTCAGAGAGTCGTGGACGAGACATTCTGAGGTGTCAACTTTAATTACTAGCAGAATCCAGTGGAACCTGCGGACACGATACATGCACAGTACGTCATGCATAACTCATCGATTAGCCGGCCACATACCATGCATGGAGTAAACAAAAGAGAATGTGCTCAAGACATAAACACTCACCCAAAATGGTAAGGAAATAGAATATCACTTTTGAGTTCCTGCTTTGTAAGAAACTGCCACAGGTCTGCCTCCATGTCGGCGGGGTGATGCTCCAATACATATCCATTAACGATGTGTGGGTCAATGAACCCAACATCATGGATGTTCCTTACTCTGCATTCCTTAATCTTCATTCTGCATGTATAATAGCGGACACAACAATATAGTTAGGACATATATATAGTGCAGGCAATATGAACGAGATGGGGTAGAAATAAATCACTTACAGAATGTAGCAACTGATGATAGATTTGTCGAGCTCGCGCAGATTGAAAAGCTGGAACAATTCACTCAGATGAATTTGTACATAGTAATGTTTGAAGTGATGCTCATATCTAACTTCCGCATAAATATATTCTATGGCGTTTTTATTTTTTATGTAACCCTTGTACCATTTCAGCAGACCTTTCATTTATGGAGGTAGATCCTCTTCCTGCGCAGGCTCGACGAGAGGCCCATTCTTCACATATGTAATTACTACCTCCTTCACTGGCGCCTCATCAAGGCCTAACAGTTCACGAAGAGTAATACCTAAGTTGGCCGCTTGTTCTCTGGCACTCGTTACAGTCAATCCATGTGCTGCCGCAGCTGCTATGATATCGGGGTCATCCGGACCGGCGGCTTTCACTATAAGCGGGGCAATCGATTGTTTACTTTGTTCCCCGAGCTGGGCAACTCGTTTCTCGCTTTTTTTACTTTCTAATTCCGTTTTCTCGGCCTCCTCCAAGGCTTTGTTCTCCTGGTTCTCCGCCTGCTCTTTCTTCTCCTTCAACATGAGTGCCTGCCTACGAAGTTCACGTGCATAGTCGTCAGGCAGATTCTTCGCGGCTTGGGACGGTGTGCTCAAAAATGACTTAGCCCACTTCTTTTGCTCATCAGAAAATACTGGCTTGGGCTCGGGCTCTCTTTTCTTCTTGCAGTCCGCCTTCCATTTCTCATGATCAGCAGCCGCGGCCGCGGCAGTTTCCTCGGCGCTACGTTCCCAAGGCCTTGTGGGGAGAGGCTTCAGTGATGGCTCCGGTACCTTTGTGGTCTTAGGTACATAAGGGTCCGGGTTAATAATCCAGGACTGCTTCTGCTTCTTTGCCGGAGGTGGATTGGGGGGCGGCGTCTGATCACCCGCCGGACGAGGACTGGGGGGCGGCGTCTGATCACCCGCCGGACGTTGTGGACTGGGGGGCGTCGGCTGACGTGACGGAGGTGTAGGTGAACTGCCACCACCGTAGGGGGGTGGACTTGTTGTCCTTGGCGCCTCACCTGGAAACTTGATAAACTTCTTTTGCCATAGAATGAAATGGCGCTTGACATCTCCAAGTCTTTTCTCCCCTTCAGGTGTAGCAATGTCAATCTCCAGGTCCTCAAACCCTTGAACTATGTCCTCCACCGTGACACGAGCATAGCCATTTTGAATGGGGTTGTTGTGGTGGAGTGCTCCAGGTAAACATGGTAAAGCACTGCCGATGGCTACCTTCATGGACATGTTCCCGATAGGATAATACAGATGACATTCTTTCATCTCCTTTATATCGTCCACGGGGTAGCGAGGAGGCTCCGGTGCAGTAATTTCGACCACCAGAGGCTCCGGTGCAGTAATTTCGACCACCAGAGGCTCCGGTGCAGTAATTTCGATCATCGGTGCATCTGCACCAGCCGGTGGGGCCTCCGTGGAAGCCACACTGCTTCTCCGCTGCTGGCTTTTGAGATCCGCTGGATGATCTTCATGCTGCGCCCGAGCTACATCTCTTTCGGCTACTAGTACACTCACGGTTTTCTTCATCACATCCATTTCCGATGCCAACCGCGCCACAACATCTGCTTCCCGATCCATCTTTATCTTCCGGCTTCTGTAACCGTACGAGTCATCGTTCTGGGGGAACCCTATTTTCCACGGAATGTGCCCCATGCCTCGTACACGTCCTCCGTGTTCAGGATTCCCGAGGGCTTTTGTCAGCGTGTCGTTCTCTCTGTTGAACTTGATCTTCCCCTCTTGAGCATCCCTCATTGCGTCAATAAGGGCTTGGGTGGGTTTAATTATTTTGCCCCGGTAAACACACTCCCTTGTCTCCGGGTTCAGCGTTCCCCCATGCCCGTACCACCAGCTTTTGGCCCTTGGGTCCCATCCCTCCGTACCTGGACGGATTCCTCGCGCCCTCAGCTCGTTCTCCATCTTCTCCCACCTAGGCTCCCAAAGGCGATACCCTCCTGGCCCCATAATATGATTGTACTCCTTCTTAGCTGCATTTTCCTTATTTTTCTTCGATATTTGAATGAACTGCTCCGATTTTTTTTGCTTCACAAATTCTGGCCAATCATGTTTCAGTTTCTCATATTGTCCTTTGAAATCCGGAGTCTTGTTCTGCTTGACAAAGTCATGGGCTAGATTTTGCTTGAATTTCTGGAATGCGTCCGCCATCTTATGAAGAGCGAACTGTTTGACTAGCCTCCTCCTCTCCTTGTTTTCCTCAATCTTGTTACCCTCCTCATCGAATTTGTTGTATTCCGGAGGTAGAACGAAATGTTCCATAAGCTTCTTGAAGCAATCTTTTTTTGTTCTCTTATCGACAAAAGTGAAACTAGCAATTCGTGCCTTCTTTGGTTTATTCCACTCCTGGACGGTGATCGAGACGTTGTCTCTAACAACGGCTCCGCATTGGTTGACAAACTTGGTGGCGTTCTTGCGGGGCTCCAGCGGCCTGCCGGTTGCACTGTCGACAACCTCGATGGTGCATGTTTCTCCTTGTTTCATCGTCTTGGTTGCGCCACGCTTTGACGACGTACTCGATTGTTTCGACGATCCGGCCGAGGGCTAAAATAAGAAAGAGAGTCGCGCGCGTTAGTACACACATATTTATTCAAATCAGTTAGTTTGTATCACCAGAGGCTCAATGTATATATATACCTCGGCGCCGGAGGTGGTTGCTACTTCCATTTGAAGATCATCGTTTATCGACGTTTGTTCGGCATCATCTTGCTGACGGCGCCCTTCATCTTCACCGTCAAGGTTCAGATAAGAAGAGATATCATCTTCTTCTTGTCCCGTCGGCACATATAGAATATCGCCGTTTATGATGCCGAACACATGTGCTTCACCGTCCGGATCATAGTTGTCCATAATCGGGTCAGCTCTATCGTCCGCCATTATGTCAGTCCTGAAAACATGTAGTAAAAACAAATTAATTAAGTGAAGAAGGGTGGCGGTGGCGGTGGCGAAAGGGCGGTGGCAAAAGGAGGGGGCGAGGAAGGGGTGGGAGAGGGTGTCGCGGTAGAGCACGAGACGGGGCGGCAGACGACGGCGTCACGGAGAGGGAGGCGAGGACAACACACATGTATAACCCTCGCCGCCCCCTCTCGATCCCAAAAAAAAACACCGCGCGCATCGCCGCCCCCTCGCCGCCCCCTCTCCGTATATGCACGGGGTCGTGTACATTTTTTTAAAGCGGGATCGTTGTACATTGACGCGCGGGGTCGTTGTATATATTGATTATCAAGTTTTACTTTTTTGTTGTTAATTATCAAGTTTTATATACGTTTTTTTGTTAATTATCAAATTTTACGGTTTTTTTTGTTAATTATCAAGTTTTAAGTTATTTTGCCGTTTTTGTTAAACTAATTAACTAGTTAAAATTAAAAAGAACAAAAAAAGAAAAAAAAGAAAAAATTCCGGTGGCCCGCGGCGCCCCTCTCTCTCTCCACGATCTCGCTCTCTGTCTGAGACCGGTGGCCCGTGCGCGCGCAGCAGTACCGAGGCCGGCCGGCGGCGTTGAGGGCGGGCGAGCGAGGCGGCGCGCGCGCGGTGGGCGAGGGAGGCCGGTGACGGCCGGCGGCGCCGTACGCGTGGGCGAGAGGGGACGGCGCGCGTGGGCCGGGGCGGGGCGCGGTGTGCAAACATACGGCGGGTGACGGCGGGCGGCGTCGAGGGCGAGGGCGACAGCGGGCGGCGTCGAGGGCGACGGCGGGCGGCGTCGAGGGCGAGGGCGACGGCGGGCGGCGTCGAGGTCGAGGACGACGGCGGCAGGCCTTCGACGCGGTGTTGAATCGGAGAAGACGAGAAAGGGTTCGGGCCCTTATATTTATAGCCCCCCCCCTTTAGTCGCGGTTGGGGAGGCGACCCGCGACTAAAGGGTAACCTTTAGTCGCGGATGGCCAGACCAACCGCGACTAAAGGGTTTTTTGGCGGGTTTTTGCGTTCCCGCGCGCAACGACCTTTAGTCGTGGTTGGCCAGGCCAACCGCGACTAAAGGTATTTTTCAAAATACTTTTTCTTTTTCAAAATCTTAAAAATACAAATAATATATCAAAAAATTCAGAAAAATAAAACTAATTCAATTCAATATGTTAAAAACACAAATATTATATCAGAAAATTCAGAAAAATAAAACTAATTCAATTCAAAATTCTAAAAATACAAATAATATATCAAAAAATTAAGAAAAATAAAACTAATTCAATTCAAAATGTTAAAAATACAAATAATATATCAAAAAATTCAGAAAAATAAAACTAATTCAATTCAATATGTTAAAAACACAAATATTATATCAAAAAATTCAGAAAAATAAAACTAATTCAATTCAAAATTCTAAAAATATAAATAATATATCAAAAAATTAAGAAAAATAAAACTAATTCAATTCAAAATGTTAAAAATACAAATAATATATCAAAAAATTCAGAAAAATAAAACTAATTCAATTCAATATGTTAAACACACAAATATTGTATCAAAAAATTCAGAAAAATAAAACTAATTCAATTCAAAATGTTAAAAATACAAATAATATATCAAAAAATTCAGAAAAATAAAACTAATTCAATTCAATATGTTAAAAACACAAATATTATACCAAAAAATTCAGAAAAATAAAACTAATTCAATTCAAAATTGTAAAAATACAAATAATATATCAAAAAATTAAGAAAAATAAAACTAATTCAATTCAAAATGTTAAAAATACAAATAATATATCAAAAAATTCAGAAAAATAAAACTAATTCAATTCAAAATTTTATACGCCTAGGCAGGAGTACGACAGCGACGACAGCAGCGACGACGACGGCGGCAACTTAGAAGGCGACGACTACTAGTACAACGGCGGCGGCTATGAAGACTACGAATATGCATATTATACGCCTAGGCAGGAGTATGACTAAATCACTCCAAATTTCATGTATCATCAGTGGTATCTTGAATCATTCGAAAATGGACACCAAACACATCACGGGTAATATAATTCACATGATCCATTCAACAAAGTTTGGTACAATAAATTATTACACATCATTTCTTCCCTTGTGTCCCTGCTTGCTTACGATTGTGCCGTATCCATGGAGCATCCTCATCATTTAACTTAATGCTTGGGTCGGTGTTCACTTTGAAGGGCGGAATTTCAGCAAACATATTATAATCTTCTGACATGTCTGTCTTGTCCTCCAGTCCCACGATGTTTCTTTTCCCTGAAAGAACAATGTGGCGCTTTGGATCATCGCATGATGTACTGATCGTTTTCTTATCTTTCCGTTTCCTCGGTTTGCTACTCATGTCCTTCACATAGAAAACCTGAGCGACATCTTTCGCTAGGACGAATGGTTCGTCAAGGTAACCAAGATTGTTGAAATCCACCATTGTCATTCCGTATTGCTGGTCCACCTTTACCCCACCTCCTGTTAGCTTGAACCATTTGCACCGGAACAAAGGGACCTTAAAGGAGGGTCCATAGTCAAGTTCCCATATCTCCTCTATGTAACCATAATATGTGACCTTTTGCCCATTCTCGGTTGCTGCATCAAAGCGGACACCACTGTTTTGGTTGGTGCTCTTTTTATCTTGAGCGATCGTGTAAAATGTATTCCCATTTATCTCGTACCCTTGGAAAGTCGTTATAGTCGAAGATGGTGTCTTGGCCAACATGTACAGCTGATCTACAACATCATTGTCATTCATTAAATGTTTTCTCAACCAACTGCCGAAAGTCTCCATGTGGGCCTTCCTAATCCAGGATTCAGGCTTCCCCGGGTTGTCCGAGCGTAAAATATTCTTGTGTTTCTCAAAGTACGGAGCCACCAAGCTGGAATTGGTCAGTACAGTGTGGTGTGCTTCAGTCAGAGAATGGCCGTCCATACATATCGTTGATTTCCTTCCGATCGTGCCTTTTCCACTTAGTCTCCCCTCGTGCCGCGATCGAGGAAGACCAATCAGCTTAAGGTCAGGAACAAAGTCAACACAAAACTCAATTACCTCCTCATTTCCATAGCCCTTGGCGATGCTTCCTTCTGGCCTAGCACGGTTACGAACATATTTCTTTAATACTCCCATGAACCTCTCGAAGGGGAACATATTGTGTAGAAATACAGGACCGAGAATGAAAATCTCTTCGACTAGGTGAACCAAGAGGTGCGTCATAATATTGAAGAAGGATGGCGGGAACACCAACTCGAAACTGACAAGACATTGGATCACATCGTTCTGTAACCGTGGTAGAACTTCTGGATTGATTACCTTCTGAGAGATTGCATTGAGGAATGCACATAGCTTCACAATGGCTATTCGAACATTTTCCGGCAGGAGCCCCCTCAAAGCAATCGGAAGCAATTGCGTCATAATTACGTGGCAGACAACCTTCTTTGCTTCGTACGTACTGGCGGGCAACTCGTTATTCTTTGGAAACATATTCTTCAACATTTTCAGCAAGTTTTCAAATGCCGAGTCAGCTACACCTGCCTGTGCCTTCCATTTCAGCAAATCCAGTGTGCAGCCCAGCTTTTTCAGACCATCATCGCATCCGGAGTACAACGACTTTCTGTGATCCTCTAACATGCGATCCAAATTCTCCATCTCCTTTTCAGTTTCGCAGCGTCTCCGTGCATCAGCAATGGTCCGACCAAGATCATCAACGGTCTCATCACGTGCCTCTTCTTCACCTTCACCTTCCCCTTCACCTTCCCCTTCACCTTCAGCATCCTCCATGAAAGTATCACCGAAATGAGCAAGATAGCTTTCATCGATGAAATCATCCGCTTCTTCATCTTCTTCCATTATAACCCCTATTTCTCCATGCTTGGTCCAACAATTATAGCTTGGCATGAAACCGTGCCGAAGCAGGTGCAGGTGAACTTCTCTTGAGGAAGAGTAACCCTTCTGATTCTTACATTCAACACATGGACAGATAACAAAACCCTTCTGCTTGTTCGCATTAGCCACTACGAGGAAATCTTTCAAACCCATAGTGAACTCGCGGGAGAGTCGGTTACCGTACATCCATTGCCGATTCATCTGCATTATTATAATATAAAATATATAATTAACCATCATGCATTTGTTAAACTAACTAGCTATAAACAATAGAAATTAAACAATGAACAACACACATGCATATTTTATCAATGACACACATGCATGAAAGGTTCAAGTTGCTAACCGCGATCGAGGAGGAAAAAATAAATGAGGAACCTCAAGTGTGGCTCCAACACTTCATATCATGTTTGTTTCACCCTCTTGGGGCATTTCATCAAACACCTTGTGTGCATAAGAGGAACCAAAAGCAAACCTACACCCCCTTGTGAAGCTTGTGAAGAGAAGTGGCACCAAATGGCTAAGTGAGCGTGCTGAACTGGTATATATAGGGGAGGAGCTTTAGTCGCGGTTGGCCTGGCCAACCGCGACTAAAGCCCATCACGTGCACCAGCTGGCCACCGAGCGCCCTGGGCCCAGGCCTTTGGTCGCGGTTCGTCTGCCGAACCGCGACTAAAGACTTCATTAGTCGCGGTTCCAACAGCTTCGCGACTAATGGGGCTGGACGGAAGCCTCTTTTTCTACCAGTGCAGGTTTTGCAGCAGACGGTGAAGGAGCATGCCAGGTCCACATCGTACCCGATGCTCACACAAACCAACTACAGTGAGTGGGCGATCTTGATGCTTGTCAAGATGCAGGCGCAAGGAATCAGGGATCACGTCGAGCACGACATTAAATCCAGTGGGTACAAAGAAACGACATGGCTACAATTCTGCAGTCCATCCAGCCGGAGATGTTGCCGGTCTTCGCTGCGAAGGATGACGCGAGGGACACCTGGAAACCATGAGCACCATCCGTGTCGGCGTCGAGCGCGTCGGGCAGGCCAAGGCACAGTAGCTGTGCCGGGACTTTGAGAACCTGGCGTTCAAGGATGGTGACTTCATCGAGGACTTTGCGCTGTATGCAATAATCTTGATCACGGTCAGTTGGTCTTGGCCTAGCCGTCCGCGGGAGCTGGCAACAAACAGCTGCATGCACGTACGGCATGGATCGTGTGGCCGTTCAGTTAATACATGCATGCGTGGGTTTGTTGTAGACTGCAAGACATTGTTAAACTACTTTATTTATTTATAAATGTGGCCGTATGCATCGTTCTGATGCAGAGGCCGGGGAGTCCCCCCTTTTTGAAAAAAAAAAGTTGAGTTAGTGGCCAGCGTGGTAGCTAGCTAGGTGTGTGTGTGGCAATGCGTGTAGGGTGATTTGGCTGTCTTTGGTTGGACATTAGTGGAGGTTGGGGCCCACCCTGAGAATCACGGGGGAGTGTTTAGTTAGATGGAATGGAAGTTTACGTAGGTCACGTAACAGCCGTGCGTAGGTCTAGCATTGTCGATGTGCGTGCGCCTTTGGGTATAAAACCCATCCCCGTATGAACTGGTTGATTGCTGCGGTATGTGCTGAGCCAAGTGAGAAGGGCCTAAGGAAGATGTAGTCTTCATTAGGACCGTGGTGTGCGCTCGGTCGACGTGAGAGTTCTTCTGGGTTGTGCTGCGTGTGTGTGTGTACTCACTACCTCCATGTATGTGTTTGAGGGAGTTGAGTTATATAGAGGCCAACATACAAGCCGTTCGTCGGCCGAGGAGTTGGTCGCCATAACCAAGTGTGTTTTGTTCATCTTCTTCTACCTCCGTCTCGCGTTGCTGGCCGAAGAGCTACTCGGCGTTTGTCGCTGGAGGGTTTGTCCCAACATGGGCTCTGTCTCTCCGGTCTCGTCACTGACCTGCATGTGCTTGGTGACAGCATCGATGACGAGTGCGCGGTGAAAAAATACCTATGCGTAGAGTCGGCGAGGTACGCGCAGGTGGCCATATCCATTGAGACGGACAAGGACATGAGCACTTTCTGGGTTGAGGAGCTCACTGGAAGGCTGGTCGAGCGGTTTGCCAAGGGCAATGACGGTGCTGGCGGCAGCCGCCTGCTTCTCCCACTAGAGAGCAGGAGGGCGAACCAGGGACGCCGCAAGAGCGACGACGGATCCTCTGGCGGTTGGGGGCAAGCCGGGCTGGAATGACAAGGCCAACATGCAAAACCGTCATCAATCAGGCGGCGGCGGATAAGGAAACGGGAGCGGTGGTAGGGGCAACGACGGCTGCCGTGGAAAATCGTAGAAGCACTCTCGGAAGTGTCGCAGTTGTTGCATTATAAAGGGCATTGGGTCCATGCAAGCCTCACCGCTGTGAGCCCCGAGAGGAGGCAAACCCGATGCGAAGTCAGGAGGACCCACCTGGTTTTCTGCTGGCGGTGGCCGGCTACATCATCATGGCGGTGCCTTCATCAGTGTCGTTCCGTAGGCAACAACTTTGATATCATCGTGCCAAAAGATATCGTTGTACTTATAACTGTGGTGAAAGTTCTTAACTCGACTATACCGCAAGGATTATAGACGCCTCCTCCCACGATGGGTAGCGTGTCGTCACCTTAAATGACACAGCCACTCCCAGCAAGCTGTGTGTCTCCGCTAAATCTTATCATGGCCGGTCAACAGCTGCTTCTGCAACTCGTGCAATGAACTGCACCACCCTGATTGTACGTCGAAATGACCAGGCACGGCAATTAATGTTGGGATTAACCACGTAAGATGTCCAAGTTGTGTCAACTTTTCCAGAGTTCTGAGTCGAAACAATCTCTGCTGGCTCGTTTAATTAGATGCTACATATACTCATCTAACCCGTTTTAATCAGATGAAGTAAAATATGAGGCAGGTCACGAGCATGCTGCAATAGATGGTATCCTGGTGTTGTGTGCGTACGTGTTTTGTGTGCATTTCCAGCCGGGAAGATCAATCGATGTGGTTAAGCTTTGGTTAGCTAGCTAGGTACTCCCTCCGTCCGATAATGTAAGACGTTTTTTGACTTACACTAGAGCCAAAAAACATCTTACATTATGGGACAGAGAGAGTAGCTTCTAACATGAGCTTTGCAGGGTCCAAGCAACCAAAGCCATCTTCACACTAGATTTTTTTCGAAAAGGAGGATTGCCCCCGACCTCTGCATCGCAATGATGCAGGCAAACATATTATTAAACCAAGTCTCCAGCAAGTCTGAAGTGCGTTACGAAGAGTCGAAAAGAGTTGTAAAAAAAGAGCAAAGCCACAACCGTAAAAAATAAGTCTAGATGCCTATACACCTATCCAAATGTTGGATCGCAATCCAAACCGGTTTTAGGTTGTAGGTATCCCATTCTACCGTCTCCCAACGGTTGCACCCATAAGCCATATGCTCATTGGCTTCGACACGGCTAAGTAATGATAACGTACAGATCCAAGAAGTTGGTCTATAGATGACCTATAGAAAATTTGTAATGTCCCGTCTATTAAATATGACATCGTTACAACGGTTCCATATAGGTCAATTTATTCACAGTGATCTCGACAATGTATCGGTCCCAACAGCTTCGTCACGCTCGCGAGAAAGAACTCGACGAGTTGGGGAAAGCGCCAACAAGCAATGGCAAGAGTTTGATCCAGGGATTTGCATGCTATGCTTGGCTCGTAGAACTTCAAAACTTGTAGACAATTCCACACAACCCCGTTCCCCTCCGCAAGCGGCCCAGCCTGGTGCGGAACCATAGCCGCCAAACCTTCCCACCACCTCACTTCTCCCCCTCCGCCCCCCCTTGCCCGTCGCCTGTGAGCATGGGAAACGCCCGCACGACATCAGTGGAGGCGAGGCCTATTCCCTCCATCTCGCGTGGCTTTGGGCGGCATCTGGCGCTCAACTCAGTAGAAGTGGTGGGTGCAGGCGGAACGGCGAGGTTCCTGGGTGACGCCAAGACGCGCATGTGCCGACGAGGCTGAAGCTGCAGTGGCGCTGCGTGGACGGGGGCGGGGCGCGGTCTTGGTTCACTGAGGGACCATAACTAGATCTGGTCGTCCCAGGGTGGTGGGTCCGAAGAACCCACGCCTCCGTAGCCCATGATGGTCACAAGGAGGAGGGTGATATTGAGGAGATTACTCCCCCAAAGGGCAGGAGGGAGGCATCAGACGACGCCGAGGACGGCATGCAGGCTAAGGGCTCGAGGAGGTCAAGGAGAACCTTGGCTAGAGCCGTCAGCAAGTTGCTAGAGAGAGTGGAGCTCTCCCGCAGCTCAAAGGAAAGCCTCGTCATGATGGGGAGGAAAAAACCGGCGGCTTGAGGGTATGCATTCATTTTTGCACCTTGTCTTTTTATCATACATGTTTTTTCAGCAAGGGAGGACTAACAAAGTATCATTTCATACATAGTCCGTCGCAGGGGATTCACACCGGTTCCTCGTGCGGATTACCATCAGCCAGCGGGACTTGGGAGCCCAACATTCCTCCCTCTATACATGGTGGGCTAGGGGAGCGACATCCAACCTACCGCCCCCCCCCCCCCCCCCAAGTTGATACGACGAGGGTCGAGGAGGTGGCCATCATGGCCGAGGTCGACACACCGTCCCAACAAGACCCGGGGGAGAGGCACCCCGATGTCATCGAAGAGGGGCTCGGGAAGGCATTGGTCCAGTCGATATCCGCTTTAGCTCCGCCCCACAGGTGGAGGCTACCCGGGCAAGCGCACCAGCGCCTAGGTCCAAGGTCGTCCGTCCACCGCCGCCAACTAACCAAAGAAGGGCTGGAGAGAGGTGGACCAAGAAGATGGAGGAGACACTGATGGGTTCCTCTAGATCGGCGTGGCGCTGCAGGTCTTACGGTCCACAGGGGCCTGCCTGCATGAGGCTTTTACGAGCCTCGTAACGAACTTTGAGGTACGCTTCTAATCTTGCACCATGTTTAATTTGTTCATTTGAGCTTACAGATTTATTAAGTTGCCCAAGGACGTAATACCACAACCTTCTGAACGACTTAGTGAGTTAGTAGCCCCCAAGCCCGAAGGTGGTTTCAAGAAACCGACATTAAGGTTGTGAAATTTTGATAGGATCTTGTCATGCAGCCCCCAGGGTGCCGCTTTAAGGTAGCCGCCCAGGGACTTCGTTTTTTGCCTTTGTAACGACAATTATTTCCTGTCAGGTTTCGTACTCGGTTATGGACCCCATCTCGGAGGAGATTGCAGACATGAATCGGAAGCTCGAGAGGTCCTAGAAGGACCTCGACCTGGTGAACCAGAGGTTTGAGAAATCTACAGGTAAGGAAGTTAAATTTTCCTTTATATGCTGCACGAAAGATTATAAGCCTTGTTGGGTTGAAAACTAGGGTTGGACTATTTCAAAGACAGCAGCATTAGCTGAGCATGAGAAGCTCAAGGCTGAGCTCAAAACAGCTCGGCGGGAGGTGGAGTAGCATGAGGTTGCGGCCGCGAAAGAAGAGAAGGCCTGAGCCACCGAAAAGGGAGCCGGAGAGGAGGACCGGGCGCGGGTTGTTGAGGTCGAAGAGACCCTGAAGGGTGTGTTTGAAGCACGCGACAAGCTTTAGGCGGAGGGGCCAAAACGAAGGAGGAGCTCCAAAATCTTAAACCTACCCATGCCGACCTCAAGACCGAAGCCCAGGCAGACCGCGAGGTGCTCCAGTAATTGGAGCAAATCACCTTGGGTAAGCACTACTTATTGCAGTGTGTGTTTGGCCGTGCGTCGAGCTCACCCAGCTGTGGCATTCCACAGAAGTTTTCACGGATCTCGCGCAGAGCATGGCAGATTCCGTCGCGCACATCGACCAGTTGGCGGGTCACAAGGTGGAGAAGGCCTTCTAGGGTCAATTCCCGGGGTCTCTGGCGTTGCAGCTGGTGAACAACCGAATGAATCAGCTAGCGAAGCTTCTCCGCTTGGCGAGGCCGACGCTACAAGACCTCTGCGTCGTGTTGTGACTTACCGCATCCCTTCCCACCAGCCTCCTCGGCCTAGTGATCCTCCTAACTGGGGATGTCGCCCGTGCGGACAACTGGAGGAGGTTCGCGTGCTTTGAAGGAGCACGAAGGGCGTACGTCAGCACGAAGACGCACTTCCGCAAGGTCGACGCAGTGACAGTGGCACGTGCCCTCCTGCGGATAAGCCTGGCACCGCGGAACAGTTCTACCCGAAGTGGAGGAAGGAGCTCGGATCACTGAGACCATGTGTCCAAAAGATATACTGTATTTCTAGGTAGCACTACGTAGTAGTCGAAGTTATGTAATGTATAAGACATTATCGTTTTGCTTTAATGGATATGGCTTTAGATTCCATTTGTGTTGTTCGATTTTCCTCTTGGATGACTTTTTTAGACTGTAAGTAGCTAGACGTCGCCTTCTCAGCCCTCATGTATTTTAATAAAACGGTGTCCCAAGATGCATATTTGACCCTTAGCAGACGTCTCGGTGCCTGGAGGCGGTCTTCTGCGTTTACAAATGAGGCAATCACACTATAGTGGCTTGAGAGCTGTCAAGTAGTCCTAGGAGTTTATTTGTGGGCTGATGCCCAGCCCCCGGTATGGGAAGTTGTCAGTCTGGTAGGCCGAGGTCTAGGCCTTGACACACTTTGGCTCGGTAGTAAAGCCCTTCGTTTAACATGGGTGATCTCTACTGACACATCGCTTAATGCAGTCCGTGGATGGCCGACAGGTTTGCACCTACCTAGATAGTCAGTTTTCGGCTTTCTCCATTAAGGTGCTCTGCCAATTAACCCGGCGGCGCTATCACAGTGGTTCTCCCTAAAAGCAGCCCAGGAAGATTTCGAGAGCTTCACAAAAACCAGAATGATGTTGTCGTTCAGAAAAGCTCAACTGGCCGGCCGAAAAAGAATCGAACAAACGAGAGGTTGTGCACCAATTTGCGAAAACGCCTGTAACTAATACTACATGCACCAAAATAGGTTTAGGCACTAAACTGGGCTTGCTGCTTCTTGGCTCAAGAGTATTCTGAGGCCAAGTTTGTGTCATGTCGCCTCCACTCTAGTTGACCGCACACGCACCAAGCAGGGTGACACCCACATGTTGCGTAGATGGATTTGTTTTCGTGCATGTTGTTACATTTCTCACTTTAGAGTTGACATATCCACAACCTACAAATTATTTTTCATATGTATGAGACCGTCGGCAAACTCCTTGTTTCCTGTTGTGTATGTAGAACAAGTAGTGACAAATGAAATGATACTATAGAACTCAATTTGTTTCTGAAAAGAAAACTTATTAATTTCATGGTTCGACGATGCCATCAATTTCGGAGCTACCGGAGTCATAGGTATTACTTCCTCCATCAATGATTTGCTTTTGGTCCAAATTACAAATTGATTTAGTCGTTGCAATGTAATTTTTCCTACCTCATCAAGATTATAAAATAATGTTGTAACCAAATAAGATTTTGGCTATTTGTTCTTTAGTTAGTGTATGTTAACGACCATGATGTGTGATATTTGGATAACAATGCTATTTAAGGGTCTGGATTATGATTGCCTCTGGTGGATCCTATATGTACTCTAGTAGAGAAAAAACATATTTTAAATAATTTTAGCAGTTAGAGGTTTTACGGTGAGTAATTTATGTCCATGTGGTGCCATGAGTGGCTCCGACACTGACAAGCACCGAATAGGATATGCAGTTTGCTAGTTTGCTAACAAATGTGTACCAATCTAATCCATGTAAACGATTCCAAACTATCAATAAAAGACACGCTCCTGTTGGTATCTGATCTCGTTTCCGTGTGCATGTGTTTTGCTTGTATGCACATCTAGCCTTGGTGTGTTTTCTTAGGCTAGCCCACATAAGTGCATCTCGTGGTATATTATCAACTCCTTGCAACATTGATCAGCTCCGAAAGTAATTGAGCCATATCCGTATGTGCGTACCTCGTTGAAAAGTACTCCATTGATTACGGTGGCTCAGAGTTGGGCCTACGCCAGCACTGTAATTGTATCCCGCTGCAGGATTGGCACCTGTGGTGTTACAATGATATCAACCGCTCGAGGGAGCTCCATAAAAGGGAATAAACAACCTCTGCAATCCTTGTAAAAGACTAATCGATGAGTTCTCACAAAGTTTGTGTAATTTTTGCGGAGTTGTGTCAGTCATCTTTCTTCTGCGCTGATGCAAAGACGGCATCAAAACAAGTTCCAACTAGGGTTGGGAGGTGTCGGAAATAAAACTGCATGCCCTGGATGATATAGTTGTTTAGTCTCCCAGAGGTTGCCAGCTAAACAGTCTCATGCAACTGAGAAAATATGTACCATATTCATGTGCAAAAAATAAGGCAGTGCTTGTCCAAGCTGAGCTAGTAGATTTTTAGGTGGGGGTCTCAGTCTTGAATGAAAACACGAGCATGAGGAATGTGACCAGTCTGACGCTATGGATATCAGCGCCCCTCTTGCCAAAACTCACTCCATTTAATGCGAGAAAAGGAATAGTATAGCTGAACCTCTGCCAGCCCATCTGTGGAAAGAAGCGGCAACTAGGGTAGTAAACATAAGGTGATACTTGCTCATCAAAATAAATCATTCACGAAAAAGCTGAATTGTCTCTGACATGCATCATACACAGGCTATCATATTTAACATGTGTTGTATCATTTTGTACCGTCTATAATTTGACATGGATCTTTACATTGAATCGGCAAGTTTTCGGTGGATGAGCCACAATGGAAACCAATGATTTGTTGATGCTCCAAATTACAATTTCATTTAGTCGTTACAGTATAAGTTTGCCTACACCATCAAGAATATAGAAAAATATTGTAACCAAACAGGAATTTGGCTATCTGTTTTTTAGTTAGTGTTTGTACATCAATTAAATTTGGGGCATTTATTTCTGTGATTCAACGGACCAGATGAGACAATAGTACACTAGATTTGAGGTAGTATATCAAGGCCACAGGGGCATTTTGGGTAGCTCTGGCTTATCAATCCTGGAGCAAGGTACACCACGGCATTCCACCCGGAGAATGCGGGTGTGAACCACGAGCTCCTCGCCGTGACGAGCACCAGGCGCACCGCTGCCCGACGGAGGAGCATGATCCCGTTGTGAAGTCACCCTCCGCTGTCAAACATTTTCCGCAAAACATAACGGCCTCGTGTATCGTACGCAATCCACCGGACATCAGGTCATGTTGTGCGCCAATAATGCTGAATCTCCTCGAGCGACAAACCCAATCCTGTGGCAGCCCTTAGGTAGTACTAAGAATACGTTCTACTGTTTCCAAACATAGTTCAGAGAATATTAAACTTGCAGTACGTATGCACGGAAAGAACCATAGCAATTGAGGCGAGCCTTTGGCGATTCAGCAACTCAACATCATCATTTGACAGTCAGTTTTGGCGATGTGCCGATTATAATGGAAAAATTGTAGAGCTGCTAATGCACACGGGGATGATTCATGGAGAAGAGGGCGCCAAGGGATTTGGGTTCAAGGCAATGAATTGGGTCCAGGGTGCTTGTCCCTGCGTACCAAGGCGGGAGGCGCGGACATGCACGCTGCTGGCCGGCGGCGCAGCGAGGAAGCATCGGCATGGCGGAGGACGGCGTGCATTGGCCATTATTAGGATTAAAACATGGAAAAAAAGATCTGTCCCAATAACAAATTACCAATCTGTCCTTAAGCCAAAATCTGAGTCAAGCCGTTTTAACCGTTAGATCAGCTAAATACTACCCTTTATATTAGGTTGTATGATGTACCGTAAGAAATCTCTATGTTGGACTTTGATGTGTCATATTCTGATGACAATGGTATTTAATTAACTGGATTATGATTGCCTCTTGTGGATTCTATATGTAGACGAGAGAAAAATTTGAATTTTCAAATGATTTTAAGAGTAAAATGTTTTACAGTGAGTAATTTATGTCGATGCGGTGCCGTGTGAGGCTTGGACACACAGACAAGCACGGAATAGGATCGGTAGTTTGCTAATTTTGCTAACAACTGTATACCAATGTAATCCCTGCAAAAAATAACAAATCATCAAGAAAAGACACGCTCCGGTGGTCATGTGATCCCGTTTCGCGTGCATGTGTTTTGGTTGTGTGCAGTGTGGGCGCATCTAGCCGGGGTGTGTTTTCTTAGGCTAGCCGGTCTGCATCAGTGCATATCGCAGTATATTGTCGTCTCTTTGCAACACTGATGAGCTTGGAAAGTATTTGACCCCGCTCCGTACGAGCGTACCTCGTTGGAATGAGTACTAAATTGATTACGGTAGGTCTGAGTCGGTCCTACACTAACAGTGTAGCATCGCACCGTAGGATTGGCACCTATGGTGTTATAATAAGAAACAAACTGTATGTAACTTCCGTTCTACATTTTACAATAGGCTAGAACTGTAGCATTGTGACTTTTCTTCTCAATGTTAGAAAATCCCGTTCGCATAAAAGGGAGGAAACAGCCTCACATCTTGTATACGCATAGGCTCATGAATGCATCCTCACGAAGTTGCGTAATTTTTATGTTATTGTGCCACAGTCATTAATCTTCTGGGCCTATGCAAATATTCCATCAAATACAAGTTCAAAGTGGGGTTGGGAGATGTCGGTAATAAAACTACATGTCAGGAATGTCTTGCTTGTCTAGTCACCTAAACACTGGCGGCTAAACAGTCTCATGGTACCAAGAAAAACTTTACCATAGTCACGCGGAAAAAAATAAGGCGGTGCTTGGATAAGCTTACTAAGTAGATATTTTGCGCGGGGTCTTCAATCTTGAAATGAAATTCAAGCATGCGACCAATCTCAGAGCTCCTCTTGTGGAAGCTCGCTCCATTGAATACGAGAAAAGTAAGAAGAAGAAGAAGCTGAGCCTCTGCTAACCCATCAGTCTCACAGAAGCGGCAACGAGAGAAGATGGTACTTGCTAACCGAAAATAAATTATTCACGTAAAATCAAATGAAAGATTTCTGATATGCATGACACATGTGCTCTTATTTTGTACACATGTACATACGTGGTCACATTTTCCAGTTTCCATACTTCATCCCGCATTTATGACTGATGGTCTTTCCAAGAAACGTGGGAGCTGAATATTGGCTGTTAGGATACCTACCGAGGAACTACGTCTCTTTAGGGCTTGTTTGGTTCTGCGGGATCCTGCCGGGATCCCCTTCTTTTCCCTGGGCGAGAACCCCGCGTGGCATTAATGGCCCGGTTTCCTTGCTGCCGCGTTTGGTGGCACGTCGGAGCGGAAGTTCGCGCCCCGATCCAGCCGATATTCCCGGGTTTCTCTCCCACGCCTCTGGGCACCAGGAGAATTCTCCCCAGCCGAACTGATCTCTCCGCTTCTTGCTCGTGCAACAACCTCCCGTGGTCTTCTCACCCGTCGATCAGTCGACGACCAAACGATGACATGGAACAATCACACGTGTGGTCTTTTCGCCCGTGGATCCATGTATGCCGGAAAATTCTCTCCCGTGGTGTCTCTCCCCTGGGTATTATCTCCCCAACAACCAAACAAAGCCTTAGAGGGGACCAGGATATCCTGGGGGAGAAGGACTTGGAGTATGATCGTACACTTCAAGAAGCCGGATAGAAGACCAAGGACACAAAGCTACAGTTAGGCGAGTATAAGGAACACCTTGCGGACAATCCAATAGCTTACGAAGGACAATGAGAGACTTCTGCAAGAGAAGAAGAATGTTTTGACAAGTTAAACCAAGAGCTGCAGCAGCAACTCAACAAGCTGATGAGGCAGGATACATAGCAGAGGGCAGAGGAATGTCTGGAGAGGCTCGCCAAGACCAACACCCAGTACGAGAAAAAACTGGTTTAAGAGTTGAAGAACGTGAGCAACAAATTACTCCATAAGCTTACTATAAGTCCCAGCAATCATTACGACTGATTACCCCTGGTTTGACTTAGTACACTATATGCTTCTGAGCCAAAGCAGTACTCTACATGCTTATGGCCTACCACTCATCAAGGTCGGGCCTACACCACCAATGGCATAGTAGCATCCCATGTAGAATTGACACGCATACACGGCGCGACAATCATAGCAACTACTTAAGGTTGCCCCATAAAACAGCCTCCACATCCTTGTATACGTCTGTAGATGAGATCTTACAAATTTAGTCTAATTTTTGTGTAGTTGTGCCACAGTCATTTATCTTCTGCGCTGATGCAAAGATTCCACAAAAACATGTTCGAACTAGGGTTGGGAGGTGTCGGAAATAAAACAGCATGCCCTCCAGAGTATTCTTGTAAGGACTATATGGATATTCTACGCCACATCGTAAATGGAAGTTAAAGAGAGTGGCACATTTATGTCTGCACCTCAATACGTGGGAGAATACTTGTGGCAGGGTACACAACCTCCTGAAGGAACGGAAGTCCTGTCCGTGGATGCTTAGTCGCCATAGCCGGCAGCGACAATGCCACCAAATCAGTCGGGAAGGTCTGTCGTGCTTAGGGGGAGACGAGCGCGAGCCTCGGAAGGAAGGGCATGCAGCCAGGATTCCAGAATGACGGCAACTCCTTCGGCAGCACCATTAGTCCAACAGCTTTCTTTTAGAAATGAAGGAACTCCGTTGCAGTCATTTATTAAAAAAGTGCTCAAAAAGTCTCAATACAAAAATAGGCTCACCCTGAGCTGGAAGAAGAAAAGACAGCCACAACCGGGCGGAAATAGAAACAGATGACTAAACACCTTTCCTTTTACATGACCGCTATCCAAGATATCTCGAGCTACCATCTCCCATCTCGTAGAACCAGTAAACAAAGGCTCCCTGACTTTCATAGGAGTGAGTACCGACCACATACTGTCCCAGCAGTGGCGCTGAAGATAACCTGGAAAAATCAATATGCACTTGCATGTTAAAACCCATGTCATTCCTACAGTTCCATATAGCCCAAAGTCATGCACATACGCATACATGAATATGTTTTGCCGATTTAGTCTCCACCCCATTTAGCCACGTCCCAAATAACGCGTAACGCGTGAATACTATTTGGAGGTGAGATATTGAAGGTTATATGTACTGAGCGCCATAAAACTATGGCCATCGGACAAGCGATAAATAGGTGTTTGATAAATTCAACAGATGAGACTAGCTCTGAAATGTGATTGATTGTTGGACAGGCACCGCCGATGACGGATGACGACAATGGCGAGCCCCGACGAGGGTGGTCTCAGGCGATGGAATTTACAAATTATGGAACAAACAAATGCCCAAACTACCCAGCTGATCAACGGCCGAGATAATTTAATACTGCTCGGTCACAGAGGTAGTATGACGTATCATAAAAAATCTCTACAACAATAATAGTTGCAGGGAAAGGTATATGATGATATGTACGAGGAAAGTGAGCTTGTCTATATACTATGCCATGTATTGTTTTTTTTTCCGAGTAGCCATGTGTTGAGCTTTGCCAAACCATCCAGGCTTTAGATCAAGCTTGAGTTTGGCTCGTTTGGGTCTCGAGCTGAAATTAAACTGAACCAGACTCGAACAGTTTGTCGAGTGTGTTCGTCTTGGATGTCTCAGGAAACCATCTTTAGCTTCCCACCTGTATCCATGAACGAGCCAAGCCAGATAGTGCTACCAACGAGCTCAATCAACCCAACATACAATTGGCGAGCCTACCCTCCTCGGCTAAATTACGTGTCATTGATAGTCCATTAATTATCCAATCTTCGTGATTCCAACCTGTGGAGTACGAACGAAAGTTACACGATTCCGAACGAATGGAGGACCGTGACATAACATACATACTTGTTTGAGCATTGGATTTAACAGCCATATACCTGCAGGTCAGCTGCCTACAAATTTCTTCCAATTAAAGGTACTAAGTGCGTCTGGATTTTGGTGAGGGCCTATATTTATTTTCGAATGGAGGGCCTACTTCACCTGACGGAAATTACATAGCACATGTGGAGACCGGTGGATACCAATAAGGGAGGGACCCATGGAAAACATCTCCATGCTCCATAAAAGGAAACGAAGACCCTATGTATCAATATACATGTCCATGAGAACCGTTTTCGGAAAATTATTGGATTTCAGAATACATTTCTGTATCATAATAATCTATCGTCTAGGCTCATACATAAGAGTTCACCACACACGGTTCAATCTAGGGTTAGGAGGTATCGTCGATAACACCACAAGTCATTTCTGACCTGCAAGTAATACTCGCTTGAAGGCCAGCGCTCAAACTGTTGCATGCGCTAAGAAACTACTTTGATATTGCCGTGCTAAAAGATATCGTTGTACTTATAACACGGGTCAAAGTCCATGTCTTGTCTGTAGCACAAAGGCTTTAGACATCTCCCAGGGCAGGCTTCTATTCATGGTGCACACGTTCCCCGGGACTGCTATGGATGCTGCAAACAGGCTTTCGGCAGCAATTCCAGAAAAAAGGAATAGGTGTTTTAGCCAAGTCATCAAATCAAGGGGGATATGCCAAGAAGAAATCCATGGAAATCAGCATTCCTGTCGCCACTCCAACCAAGCATGTATCCTTAACATATACTGTCATGGCCGGCCGAGGGTTACCACTGCAAATCATGCTATGAACTACCCCACCTCGATTGTATGTCGGAAGGACCATGAACGGCGATGTTGGGATTAACAACCATGTAATATGTGGTGGCCTTGTCCGGTAGTGACTTAGAAACAATCACTGAGTTAGATATGTGCTGGCTCGTTTAATTAGTTACTATATAAACCATTTTAATCAGCAGAAATAAAACACTAGGCACATCACAAGCGTGTACCTGATACAATAGATCTGTATGATGTGTCTCGTGTGTGTCCGCGTGCATTTCCAGCAACAGATATCAATCTATCTTTTTTCATTTGCTGGGTGAGAAAAATCAATCTCGCTAAGCTTAAATTAGCTATCTAGCTTTTCATGTGAGCCCTCCATGGTCTATGGCAGCATGGAACCAAAGCTAGATTTGCACTAAGTTGATCCCGGTCAAAAGCATAGGCTATGGTAGCATCGGCTTTATCGTCGTAAATAACTCATACGAGTAGGCATGGCACCAACAACCAATCTTATGACTTCAATGCGACGATTTGATTGCTCGAACCCGTCTGGTAGAAATAAAAAATTAGGAACAATGAGAGTGAAGCCAGGTTTAATATGTCCATTTATCTAAGCATCTATTTCTATGCCGAGCTCGGTACAGGAACTTTTGTCCTTTTCCCTCTAAAATAGAATAGTACTACTTATATGAAGTACAAACATTGTGGTAAACAAAACATTAGAGGTACAATGTGTGAGAAATAGATTGGAACCTTTTGGTCCACCACAAATATATTAAACGTGATTTCTTGATTATGCTATATTAGGGTGCACCAACGAATCCCAATTATTTTATAACGCATAGTAATTTTTAAGCTTTGTTGACCCTTAGCTATGCTATTTATCTATACTTTCAGAATTGAAGTTTGAAAAATTGAAAGAACTTTTTTTTGCTCAGGCTGGTAACAGAATTTACTGCCCGTTAACCAAATGCTTTGGTAGATCAAACTCATGCCCTCTGAAACTTTTTTCTCCATAGTGGCACCAGCTTCCGTATGATTTGATCATGTGATATACATACAAACTGACCATTTATTAGACATGTGCATTCTAATTTGCAATTAATACACTTGGTTTCAGTTTCTTGTATTATCTGTGACAGTTATATGCAACAAAAACCTGAACAAAAGGATATTATACCTTTTAAATTTAAATAAGGAAGGCTCCGAAGTTGTTACAGCATATTGTCATAACAAGATAGATAGCACTGGGCTATAAAATCTTCCCAACACACAGGAGGAGGTTATAGTAGTTTAGTGCCACTTCCACCAAGTTGAAGAGTGGCATAGGCAGTCCGGGTATTAAGTATAGTAGGCAACAATATATGACATGTCTCTCAACATAGGATATCCTAGTACAAGTTTAACTTAACAACATAAGTGTGACATGCCTCAGTTTGTCCGAAACAGGCATATCTTGGGGGTTCGGAGGCATCAAGACAAGAAATTCCAGAAATAACATTCCCAGAGGACATTAATTTCCATATACTTTATGAAATAAGTTGATAAAACACCAATGTGGACAGTGAATTGAACTATGTTTGTTCTATCAACCCAACATTTGCAGAAATGCACAAACTTTGTTTATCATTGATGTACTAAGATTTAACACACTTCATATTAACTATGGTTACATACTTTGATATACGCCATGACATTACAAATGAATGGAAGGATTAGAGGCATGTAAGTGTCTGAGAGATAGTTAGTGTCGCTGATCATCTCTGCATCTAAGAAAGATGTGCCAACTCGTCACTAAGGGCAAAGAAATAATACTGCACGAATGCCTAGCAGTGGCGAGCGCCAAAAGGCCAGCAGTGGTGGGCCAGGCTCCGTGGGGCGCCCGCCACTGACCTCTGCCATTGCTATAATGGCATCAGTGCCAGTCACGCGCCTGCCACAGGTAGAGTCTCTGCAGTGGCGGGCAATCGTTGTTTCCTGTCATTGGTTTATATTATTAGTTGTGGCGGGCCTTCTATGGCACCCACCACAACTACTTCTTCAGTCGCCAGCCCTTCCCACTACCAACAAACAGCAGTCAATACACATTACAGCATACAAATAACACAAGCGATCATACACATTACATTTAACATAACAATAATCTAAACCTCATTCAATAGATGTACGCATTAGAGTGCAACAACTCACGTAACAACATTAGTACACGTATACATACAAAACCTCATGATAACCACAATACCATAATGACAATGAGGTGGATCAACATTATCAATTATTTTACTCGTCCACTTGTCCACACGGTCGTGCATACTTCATACTTGATTTTCTCTTTACGGACGTAGTTGGCAAAATGATCCTTAGATTCTTTGCGGCTGTAGTTGGCATAATGATCTCGGCTTCTTTTTAGTCTTATAGCCTTTAATTATAGCAGCTATTCTTGTATCTGTCCACTTGTTCCTTCCATATCTCCCATGAATTATAAATTCGAAAATTCCTCCGGGTGTACACCAGATATCAGTTCCACTTCATCTACGTAAATAAATAAACAAGCTAACAAGTCAATTTCATAGTTATCCAATCACATAGAGAAAAGTCACATCATAATCTTCATAGCATCATAGATGATACAAATGACCACGTTGCACAGTTCACTAGTACTTTGGAAGCAAAAGTTTAGCTCCATCATAGCAATTTAAAAATTAAGTTCACAAGCATCGGTCATAAAGATCACATGAAGGCAGTGCACTAGTTGTTCAGAAGTAAAAGTTCAGCTCCATCATGGGCTATCCTCGCCTTCCATCATCTCTGTGATCTCGGCTTGGGTGGTCCTCGCAGCTTTGACGGCTGCTCGCGCACTCTCGGTGGCTGCTTGCGCACTCTTAGCGGTTGCTCTAGCACTCTCGAAATATGCCTGAGGGCTCTTGGTGCTTGCTCGAGCACTCTCGACATAGGCGAGCACGATCTCCGTCTACTGAGCCACCCTCATGACGATGTCTACGGCAGTAGGAATTCCATCTATGGATGCAGGGGACCCAACGAGGCGTCTCGGCTTCTCCATCTAAATGGCATTAAGCAAGTTGGCATTTGGATGTCTTCGTAGGTAGCTCGTCTATAAAAAAGTAATAAATTTACGGAGAAAATGGTATGAGCTTTGATAGAAATTGGACATGTTGAGTGCCAGAAATTAAACAAAACGGAACTTAATCCATGCTTTGCAAAATCATTGGCACTCACTATGAATACCGTGCATCATGAAAAAAATATTGTACTCTATCTTTATCTATATGTAGTACATTTTGTATAGCACACACATTCAATTTTAGGACATTTACTTATGAAGATTCAATAGTACATCATACAACAAATTTTAACTACACTAATAAAATGGTGTACTACATTTTTATTCATATTTAGTACATTTTAACTACACAAATAAAATCACCATTAACAGAGAAAAGGGAGGTGTGCTTAGCGGGCCGGAGTTGGACGGCGGGCTGGACGAGGCTGAGGTCGACGGTGGAGGTGTCAACGGATGGAGATTTCGACAAAGACGAGGACGATGCTGGATGTGGAGGAAGGCTGGGGCGAAGGTCACGGCGAAGTACTTCGACGTAGCGTTGCACAACGACGCCAACGAACTTCGAGGCGAGGTTGGACGGCGCGGGCGACGGCGAAGACTAGCTCCTAGACGCCGGTGGCGATGGACGACGCCACGGCGCTGGAGATGGTGAGGCATAGGGGAGAAACAGATGTTTGCGTTTGGAATGAGATCTGACTGCTGCGGGTCAGGGGATGTGGTGGATATTATCATGTATAGAAGTGACGGGTGCAGGGTAGAGCCCGCCACCTCAATATATGCGTGGTAGGCGGCAACATGACCAAATATAGCTATGACGGGCAATTGTCAGAACCCGCCACTGCGCACTCTGAAATCTTTGGGAAAAATTGGCGCGTGGGTACCCAAATATATCTGTGGCTGGCATTAACAGCTGCCCGCCACAACTGCGCAAGGGATCTGTGGCGGGCACAAACCTTTGCCCGCCGCGGCTGCTTGTCAGCCTGAAGCAATTATAAATCACATAGTTGTGGCAGGTCCTCGGTCGCGCATGCCACTGCTTGTTTCCGAAAATATCTGTAGCGGGTCACGCGCCTCGCCCCCTACTCATTTGGGTTCACCTATAAGCCCTTTCTCGGTAGTGAGAAGTTCCTATGACGATACATAGCTGACAACTCTTGTAGAAAGTAACAAGTTATCTCCTAGTCGGCATCAGCTCTAATCCAAATGACAAAAGGACATGGAACTTCTCCGGAAGAAATTAGACTAACAATTTATTTTCAACATTTAACTCAAATGCACATTAAGTAATTTGGAGATGGTTGGACATGTGTTACCCAAGGATTACCTCGATTTGCTTGATTAAATGTACAACGCAGCTTAGTCCTCAAAGTCAGTTTACATATCTGTTATAGTTTTTATAAGGATTGTCTATGGTGGGTGCTATATGTAGCCGAGAAAAAAAATGAAATGATTTTAACAATAAATAGTTTTACAGTGTGTAGTTTATAGGGATGTGGTGTTGTGGGCCGATCGGACACACAGATAATCACCGAGTAGGACAGGAATTGCATGTTTAGCTAACCTATGTGGCGCTATATAGATGTAATCCCCTGTAAACAATTTCAGATCATGAAGGAAAGACATGACATGTTGTCATCCATTCTTGTTCCTGCATGCGTGTGTTTTGCTTGTGTGCGTATCCAGACAGGGTTCTTTCTTTGGCTAGCCACATTGAAGTGCATCCCACAGTATACTACCATCTCTGCAAGCTGCAACATCGAGTCCCGTACGTGCGGACCTCATCCGAAACAGAAAGTACTCTACAGGCTAAGGATCATCATGGTCGGGCCTACACCACCAAAAGTGTAGTAGCATCCCATGTAGAATCAACACGCATACATGGTGCTACAATCGTAGTAACCACTTGAGGTTGCCCTATAAAACAACCTCCACATCCTTGTATACGCCCGTAGATGAGATCTTACAAAGTTAGTGTAATTTTTGTGTAGTTGTGCCATAGTCTTTTATCTTCTACGCTGATGCAAAGAGTGCACAAAAACAAGTTCGAACTAGGGTTCACTAGTAGAAAAACACCTATTAGACCCGGTTCGTAAGGGCCTTTAGTCCCGGTTCATGAACCGGGACTAATGGGTCGTTACTAATACCTCCACCCATTAGTCCCGGTTCAAACACGAACCGGGACAGATGTGCCTCCACGTGGCCGGTCCGCCGAGCCCAGTCAGGGGGGCCTTTGGTCCCGGTTGGTGGCACCAACTGGGACCAAAAGTCCATGTTTTTATTTTAGAAAAGTGGCTGCTTTAGGGGTTTTGGGGTTATTTTTAGGTTGTTATTATAGCTAGCTAATAGAGAGAAGTGTCCTCTCTTATATCTTCGTCCTTGGTGGACCCGCTGATATAATAACTCATGCATGCTCGCATCATACATCATCATATATAATAACAAGTCCTACTAATCATGCATCATCATACAACTTCTACTCGTTATTAATAATAAGTCATACGATCATCATTCTCATAGTCATCGAACCCAACCCTACATAATTGTTCTTAGCACATGATCATCAGTATCAGGTAGGACCTAAACACCCTTAAGGTAAAATAGCATAAAACAATATAGACCCTGACTCTCCATTATGAAGAATGGCGATCATCCTGTCTCCAATTCTTGCCCTTTGCTGCTTTTTGCTTCCAAGAAGCTCCTTACGACTGTCCATACATTTTTGTCATTCTTTGATTGTCATGTCTCCAATTCTTTTAGAAACCCGGTATGGACAGTTGAGATTCGTAGGAAGACCTGGTTGTATGTTCAAAACATGAATGGTACTGTGCGTATACATCAGATGAGGCACACAATCATTCGGGATTATCTGTTGAAAAACATAGTAATAACTTCATAGTTAGCAATGATGTACTAGTTTTAGAAGTGTGCAAAAAGATGCACGGATGTCGTAATAGTAAAAAATCCTACCAGGGTATCTCCATGGTAGTTACCGTAGTTCAACACGTGCACTAGTGGCATGTATTGACCATAATGTTGAGCAGTTTGATTGTAGATATTGTAATTCTCAAGATCAGTACAAAATGCGACCAGATGATTTTTCTCCTGATAAGTTAATTCGGAGCCTTCGGTGTAGTAGGTTCTGTCTACCATCTTCCGCACATTCTTTGAAGAATAAAAATAAGCTGTCAATGGAAATAAGTTGTCAACTATTTTGAAATAAACAATATAAATTACTTAATAACTATGTTAAGCTCACATGGGGGAAGAATTGGAGGTGTATCCACAAGGACCCAAATCGAAGGTCTGTCTTGCTCGATTGTAGGATCACCAAGATCCATGATGACAAACATACCCTCATCAAAACCATATATCTTGCAAAGTGCTTCCCAATTTTTGCAACTAAAAAGGGTTACACTCTAAGCATTGTACAGCTTTACTTGAAAATCCACACCATGATGGGTACTTAGGATAATTTTTTTGGTTTCCATACTTTCGTGGTCTTCAAAACCCATCCTCTCCAAGACATAGCGTCTTGCAAAGCACGGGATAAGCCAGTCGAATTGGAAAAGATGAAAAATACACGTTAAAATAGTTGAAGTCTTGCTTAATTACGAAAAAAACTATTGTCGTCGTTGCGTGCCGTATGAACATCGCAGGTCTCCTCGAGCTTAATGCTGAAGCGCCGATCTTCGTCCAGCTTAATGAACCTGTCGTAGATACCTCGGTCGTCGTGGCACCAGTTGCACTCCCCCGGGCGGTTTTCGTCGTCCGATGAGTACGACATTTCTGGCCTATGTTCATAATTCAAATATTAAACTAGATCATTATTATTAATCACGGGTTGACTATCGGTGATGTACATAGCTCCTCTTTTCATTCCCGAGTGCATTATTATACCAAATTGTCTAGCACACGGGAATGAAGGAGAACTTATCCAATATGAGCATTCAATAAGCAAAACCAAATCATAAAATAAGCAAAACCAAATCATAAAATAAAGTAGTATTCAAATTAGCATGCATTCAATAATTATAAGCAAAAGTACATCATCTATTGGTGTCCCTACATCGTCAAATATTATCACTAATACAACTAGAACCGTAGCGCTCGACGGGTATCGACGCGGGTGGTGGACACCCAAAGATAAGGAACCATCACAGGATCATAGCTCTAGTGAGATCCCTGAAGAACCTGCCAGGTATTGTCGAACCTGCCCTCCAACGCAACCATGTAGCAACGGACGTGCTCGTCCTCCTCGCTGACACGGTGACGTACCACCTCCGTGGTGTCCGGAAGCCTCAGCACCGTCACTGGCCCACGCGACCGCCACCAAACAAGGATCAGGTCAACAATGGGCTGCCTCCTCACCAACCTACGTCCCCCGGAAGGTAGCACCTCCCAATACCAGCCCGGCGGAGCCCAGTCGCGAACATGGCCATGATCAAGCAGGCCTCCACCGCCAAGTCGATGACGCCGAGGATGCGGGATAGGCATCGCCGACGTCGATGCAGGAACTACTTCTATATATAGTTAAATAAAGTAGTTTTATTAATTAAATCAACTATCTAGTTCAACTACTAAGCACTTACTATAAATAAATAAATTAGTACTTACTAAAAACAAACTACTTCTATATATAGTAAAATAAATTAGTTTATTAAATCAACTAGCTAGTTCAACTATATATAAACTACTTCTTTTTTTTCCTTTCTCTAAATACTATGAACAAAAAAATCTGTTAACAATAATATCACCAAACATGCATATTCAACAATAATATCACCAAAAAATCTATTAACAGAAAAAAAATCTAACATAATATGAACAAATTTATTACACAATCTAAATTACACAATATGAACAACATATCTAAATTACTACACATCTAATCTAACAAAAAAGATCTATTAACAATAATATCACCAAACATGCATATTCAACAATAATATCACCAAAAAAATCTTTTAACAGAAAAAAAACTAACATAATATGAAGAAATTAATTACAAAATCTAAATTACACTATATGAACTACATATCTAAATTACTACACATCTGATCTAACAAAAAAAATCTATGAACTACAAAAAAATCTAAAAAAATCTAACAAAAATAAAAAAAAGTTGCTCACGGCCGGCGACGGCGATGGCGAGGTGCGGCGATGGCGTCAAGGCGGCGTGGGCCGGGCGGTGACGTCGGGGCGGCAGGGCGGGAGGCGACGGCGCGCGGGGCGGGGCGGGGCGGGGCGGCGACGACGTCGGGGCGGGGCGGGGCGGGGCGGCGACGGCGAGGTGGCGGCAAGGGACAACACGCGGCGACGGGAGAGGAGGAGGAGAGATCGAAGTCGGGAGAGAAGGACGGCGCGCTAAGTGTTGTATATATAGCAAAGGCTTTGGTCCCGGTTCGTGAAACAAACCGGGACTAATGCCTGCCTTTAGTCCCGGTTGCAGCCACCAACCGGGACCAAAGACCTCTTTTCAGCAGCACAAAGGGCGGGAAACGAAGACCTTTGGTCCCGGTTGGTGGCGCCAACTGGGACTAAAGAGGGGCATTGGTCCCGGTTGGGGCCACCAACCGGGACTAAAGAGGGGCATTGGTCCCGGTTGGGGCCACCAACCGGTACCAATGGACCCGTCTAATTACTTTTTTATTTTCTGCAGCTGTTTTTTAGTTGATTCTTTCTGCAGCTGTTTTTTTAGTCCCACCTCGCCAAGCGAGAGGCACTCATAGCTGTTTATAAGCCCTGAGTGCAGAGACGATGAAGAAGAGGCTCAATGCTCACCTGCACGTTGGTTAGCTTCCAGCCTTGAGGACACTATTCCGAAAGGCTTGAAGCAAATTAACGAGCATTGCGCCTCTTATTTATTTTTAATGAATTTTTACAACTCAGAAATAAAAAGAAAAAAATAAACGTAGCAGAAAAGAAAAAAAACTATATAAAAAACCACTCAGAAATAAATAGAAGAAAAAATAGTTTTGATTAACTTTACTAAAAAAATGAGCATAGATGCTTATTTTTGATGACTTTTTACAACTCAAAAATAAAAAGAAAAAAACAAATGTAGCAGAAAAGATAAAAACTATATAAAAAACCACTCAGAAATAAATAGAAGAAAAAATAGTTTTGATTAACTTTACTAAAAAAATAAGCATAGATGCTTATTTTTAATGACTTTTTACAACTCAGAAATAAAAAGAAAAAAATAAATGTAGCAGAAAAGAAAAAATATATATAAAAAACCACTTAGAAATAAATAGAAGAAAAAATAGTTTTGATTAACTTTACTAAAAAAATGAGCATAGATGCACTTATAGAGAAAATTCGACCTAAATTCATAATAAATTTCTACTAACTTTAGAGAAATTCAGTATGAATTTAGGTCAAATTCCCTGTATAAGGGCATCTATTTTTATTTTGAGAGGAGCTCAACACAGCAGAGAGGGAGGGGCTTATAAACCGGTGTGAACCCCCTTCGGTTGGCGAGGTGGGACTAAACTCTGGCCGCAACGAGGACCAACCCTTTAGTCCCGGTTGGTGGCCTGAACCGGGACGAAAGGGCAGCCTTTGGTCCCGGTTCATGCCTCCAACCTGGACCAATAGTGGTGAGCCAGAAGCGAGGACCATTGGTCCCGATTCGTCCCTCCAACCGGGACCAAGAGGTCCAGACGAACTGGGACCAATGGCCCACGTGGCCCGGCCGGCCACCGGGGCTCACGAATCAGGTCCAGTGCCCCCATTGGTCCCAGTTCTGGACTGAACCAGGACTAATGGGCTGGCCCTGCCTGGACCATTGCCCCCTTTTCTACTAGTGGTTGGGAGGTGTCGGAAATAAAACTACAAGCTCCGCTGAGTCTCTTTGCAAGGGATATATGCATAGACAAAGCTACATCGTAAAGGAATGTTAAAGAGAGTGGCACATGTATGTCGGCACCTCAATACGTGGGAGAATACCTGTGGCAGGTTTTTTTTGACGGTAAGGCCTTCACGGCTAGCTTTATTAATCAACCACACATACATCGTTTGCTAGAGATTTTACAATAAACTCAGGGGGTGCGTCTACCCATACAGAGGGAGAGTTTGTACTTCCCCAACTAGCTAGCTCATGAGCAACTACATTTGACTCTCGATCACAATGCTCAATAGTTACCTTCCCGAACTCACGAAGCAAGAATCTACATTCTTCTAAAACTGGGGCCGCCACCATAGCATGACCTTCATTCATCCGTAGAGCATCAACCACCACAATATTATCCATTCTCAGCATCACATTGTTGCAACCTAGGATTTGGAGAAGTTTTATGCCTTCTAACAGAGCTGCAGCTTCCGCCGAGACGACATCCGGGATTTGCATAGGATAAGCTGTTGATGCCCCGATGAATTTCCCGCGGTTGTCTCTTACTACTGCTCCACACCCGCCTGTATGATCTTCAACATGAAACGATGCATCAACGTTTAGTACTTGTTGGCTGGACAAAACAACAGGCCACTTGTTCAATCGAGGTCTCTCCTTCGGTTTCCCTGCTGCCCGAACAAAATTTCGGCTTAGAGCCCGGATCTCTTAGGGTAGAAGCAAGAATACTAATCCTCTGAAAAATGATTAAATACCATATGAATGTCTGGAGAACATAAACTTTTGCATTAATGGAATAGGACTCGCCTGTCGCTGGGAATTGCGTTTTGCTATCTTAGAATCAATTGAAATTTCATACTATGGAATAAATTTTGTGGTCAGCAGAATACGCATTTGCAAGATTGTCGGCACACTTTTTGATGGACTTTACACTTGAATAGTCAAATCAATTTATTTGGTGCTGGTCCAATTAACTGTTGTTAGAATAACCTTAGATGCATAGTCGCATTCATTGGGTAAAAGCAATCACACAAGCACGAGCAACGAAAACAAAGTTTGTTAAAGATGTACAATAACATGGCTAACTACGGGCAATGACTGTTGACCTATGGATATTATCATGCTGCATATATAATTTCTTCAGTTAGTTTTTCAGTTTGTGCCTGACTTGGTCGAGCTGTTTTTTTTTATGTTAATTAGTTAGCCGATTAGGCGCTGCCTTGATTTGGTCAAGGGATGACATGACGTGGTGATCGCGGCAAGTGCGCACACCTAGCTCACTCGAGCGTCATGGAATGGCACGGCCAGCAAGCTTGGCCCACACAGGTTTTTGTTCCCTTCTGTAATCAAAGTACAAATAAGGGAGGAGATAGAAGGAAAGCAGTAAGTTTCATACTGCACAAAAAAACCGTGTCCTTTTTTCGAGAAAACTTTCAATCTATTCATAGTTCTATCATGGCAGTACAACGAACACTATAAATAATAAAAATTACATCCAGATCCGTATACCACCTAGCGACGATTACAATCACTGAAGCGAGCCAAAGGCGCGCCGCCGTCATCGCCCCTCCCTCGCCAGAGTCGGGCACAACTTGTTGTAGTAGACAGTCGGGAAGTCGTCGTGCTAAGCCCCCGTAGGACCAGCGCACCAGAACAGCAACCGTCGCTGATGAAGAATAACGTAGATCGAAAGGATCCAACCTAAAGACACACGAACATAGACGAACCACAACCAGATCCGAGCAAATCCACCGAGGATAGATCCGCCGGAGACACAACTCTACACGCCCACCAACGATTTTAGACGCACCACCGGAACGGGGACTAGGCGGGGAGACCTTTATTCTATCTTCGGAGCCGCTGCCGTCTCGTCTTCCTGAGTAGGACACAAACCCTAACAAATCTTGAAGGAACGACTAACAACGGAGCCCTCCCGCCGGCCCTTGCCAGGATCCACCGCGGCCCCATGGCACTAGGGCCATCGGAGACGAGACGGTCCTGCAGCGGAGCCGGCGAGAGGCACGAAGCCTAGCTTTTCTTGGAAGAGGAGGCAGCGGCTGGAATGCTTCCTATCTCTCTGGCTACTTTTCTATGAGTAAGAGCATCTCCAACAGTCGCCCCAAACGACGCGCGCGCGGTAAACGCAGCTTTTAGTGCGCGCGGGGAGGTTTGCCGTGCTCCAGCTGCCGCGGGAAACAAGCGCGTGCGGGAACCGTTAGCGCGCGCGCGAAAAGGGCCAGCTCGCGCGCAAGATTTGGCGTGCCGCTTCGCGCGCGCCTATAAAAGCTGTGCGCGCCACGCGCCTTCTCCACACACATCTCTTCCCCTCTCCCTCTCCCTCTCTGCCACGCGCCGCTCCAGCGCCCCGCCACCGACGCGCCGCCATGCCGCCGCGCCGCCGAGGAGCGTCCGGCTACCGCGGCGTCCGCCTGCGGCCCAACGGCAGCTACACCGCGGAGATACGCTCCGGCGAACTCCGGCTCGCCCTCGGCACGTACGGGACGGCGCGACAGGCCGGCCGCGCGTACGACGCGGCGGCGTGGCGCCTAGGCCGGCCGCGCGGCCAGATGAACTTCCAAGATGTGTACACGCTCGAGCAAGCGCTCAACCTCGCCCCTCTGCCTCGTCTGAACACGGCGGAAGACCGTGCGGAGCACGCCGAGCGGCAACGCCGCCTCCTCGTCGCCCAGGAGGACGAGAGGGTCATGGCGGACTGGTGCCAGCGCCACCCGGAGGACGTCGCCTACGAGCAAGCCTACTGGGCAAGGCGCCGCGAGGAGGACACGCAAAGGCGTCGCGCGTCGCGGTTGGACAGGCGTCGGCGGAAGGCGTCGGCGAATGCGCAGTCCGACCTCGTTGCAGCAGGTGGGCGGTCGTTCTTCACGCCGAACGATGAGCGGTGGCTGGACATCTTGCTATCTACCTTGGACGACACCGCCGAGGATGATAGTGGTGATGATGATAGCGACTTAGAGTAGTTTTTTTTTAATGCAATCTATGTTTATCGTTTGTCGTTTTTATTTTATGCAATCTTTGTTTCGGATGTAAAATACCTTTGTATCGTTTAATCTATGCAATCTATCTAGTTTTTTAAAAAAATTCAACTTTTAAAAATGCATACATTTTTAGTCTCGCGCGCTGCAATTTAGCGCGCTGCTGCAGCGGCGCGCGCGCGCTGCATTTCGGCGCGGCTGCTGGAGCCAGCGCAGGCGGGCACGCAAAATCAGCCGCAGCGCGCGCGCTAACAGGTTTTTTGCATGCGGCGCTTTAGCGCGGCTGTTGGAGATGCTCTAAACTCCCATTATCGCCATCGGCAACAACACGTGGCATCATGGGCTGGAGCTAGGTCAAAGAAGCTATGGCCAATGATGAGCAGAACCCGGTGGCAGCAGTGGCGAGGACGCCACATAGCGGCGGAGGGCTGTGAGATCCAGACGGAGCAGGACCAGGTGCGGCATAGATATTGTTGTTGCCGCCCTAAACCCTAGCCTGATCTAGCTAGTTCTCTCTCTTGCAGCTCGCTTCGCTCTGCAACTGACCGAGGAGGAAGGAGGAGGGAACAAGGTGGACACAGGGGATGCCGGCGCATGAACGCCCCGCCGCACGGATGGCTTTCTTCTTTTCTCGAGCACGAACTCGATGCCCCAAACCACACCGTTACAACAACCAACGCGAGGCTTATATAGCCGGGCCTGCGCTGGGCACCACCCACATGCTCCCACACCTGCTGGCACCCCGATCGGCCCGCTCCGCTCGCGGCCACCTTGTGCACGCACGCGCGCAGCTCGCTGCAAGCCCGCAGCGATCACGCCCACCTCGCGATCCCGTAACCCCCTGGTCTACACCACACACGCCCGCTGGGTGCACACACGCACGCACACTCAAGCCTAACTCACGCACGCATGCACACACCCCCTGAGCCACCGACCTGACGCGGTCCGGTCCGCGCCCGACGCGCGCACACGCAGCCACTACGCTCTGGTCGTGGCTCTTATTGCCAACAGATATCAAGGGCGTGAAGCAGACGGTGAAGGAGCACGTCAGGTCCACATCGTACCCGATGCCCACCCGGACCAACTACAATGAGTGGGCGATCTTTATGCATGTCAAGATGGAGGTGCGAAGGGACGAGGGATCCCGCCGAGCATGACATCCAATCAAATCAGTAGATAGAAAGGTCATGGCGGCAATTCTGCAGTCCGTCCAGCCCGAGACGCTGTGGGTCATTGCCGCGAGGGACACCTGGAAAGCCGTGCGCACCATCCGTTGAGCGACTCGGTGTCGACCGCGTCCGGTAGGCCAAGGCACGGAAGTTGTGCCGGTGAGCCTGCTGGCGCGAGCAGGAGATGTGGCCTGGCGCTGGCATGCGGCCTATGGCCATGTCCACTTCCGTGGACTGCACGATCTCGCAACCAAGGGCATGGTCGCCGGGGTGACATTGATCAAGCGCATGGAATAGTTCTGCGGGGGCTGCTCCATTGGCGAGCAGCACCGGCCGGCGTTTCCTCACGCCAATGCATACCGTGAGGAGGAGTGGCTCTAGCTCATGCAGATTTGTGTTCTCTACCATAGACCTTATACAGGCCTGAACATTATAGAGTGTTAGAAGGGGATAGGGAGCGAGATTGATAGAATCAATTGTTTATTGCTTGAGCCTCATGGGCATATATGTAGAAATACAATGACCGACTTGCAATACAAGTCAAGGCATGTCAAATCCTAGTCTATCCTATGCCTCAAGATAATCATAACACTCAACATCCCCCCACTAGTGGAAAAAGGGCCTATTGTCCCGGTTGATAAGGGCCTTTAGTCCCGGTTCCTGAACCGGGACTAAAGAGTCGGTATTAATGCCATGGCCCTTTAGTCCCGGTTCAATCCAGAACCGGAACCGATGGGCCTCAACGTGGCTTGTGCGCTGAGCCCATGTAGGAGGGCCTTTGGTCCCAGTTGGTGGTATCAACCGGGACCAATAGGCATCCATGCGTCAGCATTTCTGTGGCTTGGGTTTTTGTTTTTTTTTTGAAAAGGGGGTAGGGGGTTTTGGGGGGTTAATTTAGGTATTTCATATATTGTGTTAGCTAGCTAATTAATAGAGAGAAGTGTCTTCTCTTTTGTCCGTGCTTGGTCGAGGCTACATACTATACATACGTATAGAGAGGACTAGCTAGACACGCTAGCTAGCTAGTAAGCAAACGAAGGAAACAGAAGATCGTCATGAACATATATGCATATAGAGAGAAGTGATATCGATCACCTCTCCTTCTCCGAGAGATTGGTCGAACAACAAGTTCTCGTATATCTATCCGACACTACCGACTACATATATATAGTAATTATCTTTTACAAATATAATCTCCTAACATACGGACGCGTGGTCCACATAGTATTCTCCGTCTTCAGCGATCACGTGGTCAAGAAAGAATGCCGCCAATTCCTCTTGAATTGCTCGCATGCGATCTGGTGCTAGGAGTTCATCCCGCATCTGAAACATCTAATTTTAAGAAGGGGTTCAATACATATATATATGAATGAATGAAACTCAACACAGATGATGGTAATACAATAAAATTGTGAATATTGTTATTTACACACTTCATATTGTTTTTCAGAGTAGCCCCGCTCACAGGTCGTGTGGCGGATGGACTCGCAAATGTAGTATCCACAGAAATCATTCACTTGTTCCTGCCACAACCACTTTACAAGAAATAGAGGTCAATCAAACTGATAATTAGCAAGCCTGCTAAATGGTATTGATGAAACTAGCGCTTGAATCACTAAGAGATGCGTGGAATATGCTACTATAGTACTTACTTTCGGGTGTCTAAATTGCAGCTTCTTCGGCAGTCCCGGAGCTTTTTTGGTAAATTTTCTCCAAACCCTGCCATATAAAGAAAACAATTACTTGATATCAGAAATGAACAAAGTTGCTGATATGGTGGATAATGATCGATTTAACTTACTTCTCGAGCATTTCAGTCATGTCCGCATACTCCTTGGGATCTTCTCGTCTCGAGTCTAAGACAGTTACTACTCCCTGCTCAAGCTTAATCTCTAGGAGAATATAGTGGAAGCTGCGCACGCATGCATAACTCATCAATATTACATTACTATAACCTAGACTAATAAAGGGAAACTGAATATGCCACAAGACAGTAACACTCACTTGAAGTTGTAAGGAAAGAGTATTATATCTTTGTGTTCATTTATTACCAACGATCGTAGCAAGTTGGCCTCGGTACTTTCGGCATGATATTCAACCTCAGTTGCATCTATGAGATATGTGTTAATGAACCCAATATCACCCACTTGTCTTTTCTTCAATTCGGCGATCTTCAATCTGCATAATATAGTGAGGATAATTATAAATACATGCAATGAAAGAGCTGAGTTATATAGAGAGACTTAATGACAGAAGTAGTACTACTTACGGACAGTAGCAGGTGGTGACCGTTGCTTTATCGAGGGCCAATTGATTGAAAAACTGATAGAACTCCTCAAATGGAATAGGCAACAGTTCAATTCCAACGAGGTCATGCTCCTTTTTAACTCTCACATACAAAGTACTCCTCCCCTCAGACTCTCTGCAGGTTTTCATGTACCAATCATGCAATCTTCGCATCATCGTTGATAGAGATCTTTCATCTTTGACGAGAGGCTTCCCGTACTCGTATCTTTGTATCTGCACCTCCAAGAAATCATAATGTACATCATCGGGTAGGTAATCTACATGATTGCTATAACCGGGCACCATCCTCGGATCGACGATGTCGCTAGCAGGCACCTTGAGCGGGGGGCACAATTATTTCGCTTGTTCGCCGAGCTAGGCAATTTGTTTCCCAGCTCGTCGTTCTTTCATCCTTTGATCACTTTTAGTACTTCCCGACCTCTCCGCTTCGGCAAATGCCTTTCCAATAATGCGAGTTGCCTTTCGGCGGAGACTTGGGTGGTTTTGTCAGGGAAGCCAGAGTGCGCTTCGCTTTCGCCTGTTCTACCTTCTCCTCCGGAGGTGGATGTCTCTTTGCTTTCAACCCTTCAAAGAAGTCCTTCACTTCGGTCCGCGCGATATTCGCGTTTTCCTTCGGGGTCCTCTCGTATGGTAACTTCTCTGGAATCTTCAGAGAAGGACTGAATCTGTATGTCCTCCCGCCTTTGGTTGTACTGCTAGACGCCGGCAGAGCAGACGGAGCGGATGTCTTCTTTCCTTGCTTACGAGGCGGAGGAGAAGGACTACGATGCGCCGGAGCAGCCGGAGCGACTGCGGGTCTCTTTCGCCCTTGCTAACGAGGCGGAGAAGGAGGAGGCTGGCTGCTCGGGCGCGCCGGCGCAGGCGGAGAAGGAGGCGGAGTGCTGCCACGCGCCGGATAAGGAGCCGGCCGAGTGCGCTGATCGTCACTCGCAGGAGGCGGAGGCGGTGGAGGAGGCGGAGTGCCCTGACTCGCCGGAGGAGGAGGAGGAGGCGGAGGCGTCCAGTTCGGAAGGTTGATGAGATCCTTCCGCCATAGGCATGGAGTCTTCAGAGCAGAACCCAGCCGAGTCTCCCCTTCACCTGTAGGGTGGTCAAGCCGGAGGTCCTCAAATCCCTCTGTTATTTCATCCACCATCACCCTAGCATATCCTTCTGGAATCGGTCGGCAGTGAAAAGTTGCGTCGAGTTTAGTAGGATAAACAGAGCCAACAACCGCCTTGACCTTCAAATTCATCCATTCCGCCATAAGGTGGCAATTTTGAGCCTCCGTGATAGCATCCACGGGATAGCTGGCAGGAGCCATCAAGGCATGCTCCGGCTGAAGCAGCTCGGTGGAAGCCACGCTGCTTCTCCGCTGAGATGGCCGGGTAGCTTTGGGGGAAGCTTCGGCAGGTCGTTTGCTGCGATTTGCTTCTCGTTCCTCTATCGCTTGTACCATTGCATGCAGCGCCTGCAGTTCGGTCTGCTGCACTTTCTTCCTCCTCTCCTGGCATTTGTAACCGCCTGCGTCCAGAAACCCAGCCTTCCACGAAACGGAGCCTGGCGTGCCTCGTGTCCGTCCAGGGTGCTCAGGATTCTCGAGGGCCATTGTGAGCTCGTCGTTCTCTCTGTCTGGAAAGAACGTCCCTTGCCGCGCTGCTTCGATATATTGCTGAAGCCTCTTGACTGGTATGTCCAATTGATCGTCCGTCCAAATGCACTTCCCTGATACAGGGTCCAAGGTTCTGCCAGCCCCGAAGAACCAAGTCCGGCAATGATCTGGCCAGTTCATTGTCTCTGGTTCAATCCCTTTATCAAGCAGATCATTCTTAGCCTTGGCCCACTTAGGCCGGGCTATGAGGTAGCCACCTGACCCCGTGCGATGGTGAAGCTTCTTCTTCGCATCATTTTGCTTGTTTGTCGCCGACATCTGTTTACTCTTTTTCGATGTCTTGTGGGCCACAAATGCGGGCCAGTCATCTCTAATCTTCTCATATTTGCCCTTGAATTCTGGGGTCTATTTTTATCGACAAACTTATTCAGGTCTTTCTTCCAATTCCTGAATAGGTCTACCATCTTCTTAAGAGCAAAATAATTGATTAATTGCTCTTTAACTGGCTTCTCTGGATCATCCTCTGGTGGTAGGGTGAAATTTGACTTCAGCTCTGTCCAAAGATCATTTTTCTGCAGATCATTGACATAAGACACCTCAGGATCTTCATTCTTAGGCTTATACCATTGCTGGATGCTAATTGTGATCTTGTCCCTAACCAGAACCCCGCACTGAGCAAAAAATGCCTTCTTTGTCCGGATGGGTTCAATCGGTTGGCCGTCGCGCGCGATTGCTATGATCTCAAACCTTTCATCCGAGCTCAACTTTTTATTTGGGGGCCTCGTCTCTTTACCAAAGTTGTGCTCGATCCGGAGGGCTAGAAAAAAGAACAAAGACAAGACTTAATTAATATGTGTACATACCAAAACAATGAATTCATCAATTAGCTAGTCAGCACAGGCTTAACTAATATATATACCTGGCCGAACTCGGTTCGGTCACCGGAGCCGTCCTCATGGTCTACTTGTTGCACCGGCATTGGGTCATAGGAGCCATCATAATCATAGCCAACTGCTTCTTCACCCTCTCCTTCCAGACCATCGGTGTCGTTGAGAAACATCAACGAGCAGACGGCATCACTTCCTTCTGTGATTATGTCCCTCAACAACGCTTCGTTTGCTTCGTCTTGGGGGGTGTCCATAGTTTCTACAAATATTTACAACATGGCAATTATTATTCAAACATGACAGATATGGATACATTAGTGGCAAACGTAGAACTACCTAGCTAATCACAAAAAGGAATCATATTAATTAGTGGCCTCGACGCTGCTTCTCTAGGGTTTCGGGTGGCCTCGACAACGCTTCAAGGGTTAGGGGTGGCCTCGAGAACGCTTCAAGGAGGGGGTAATATCGACCCCCCCCCCATGTGTTGAAGCTATCGGGAGGGGGTCGGCATTGAACACTACATCTATGTCCCACAAGTGACATGGGCATCAACGCCCGCGGTAGGGTAGAGGGTCGTGGATCGCCGAGCGGTCCAGGGTCAAGGGGTCGAGGATCGCCGAGGGGTCGGGAGGTTGCCTAGTGTCAAAGGATTCAACAAAACCATGTCTTCATCATTAAGCGAAAGTAACAGGTGCATGATGGTACGAAGCTCTCCAAAGTTATTTTGGAACGGAGTCCCAGATAGGATAATTCGCTTTTTGGTACAAAGTTCAGCAAAAACCTTCCGAATATAGTTATTTGGAAGGCCATTTCTGAAATTCATACAAAAAGGCAAATTATCCTATTCGGGAATCCATTCCAGAATAACTCTGGAGGACTTCGTACCATCATGCCCTGGTTACTTTCGGCTAATGATGAAGCCATGGATTTCTTCAATACTTTGACACTAGGAAACCTCTCGACCCCTCGCCGATCCTCGACCCCTTGAACCCTCGACGACCCTGCAACCCTTGACCCCTAGACGACCCTGGAACCCTCGAACCCTCGACCCTAAAACCCTTGCCCCTTGACCCCTTAACGACCCTCGACCCTCTACCCTAGTTCCCGACCCTCGACCCCTCGGCGATCCTCGACACCCTCGTTGCCGATAATAATTAAGAAGAAGAAGAATAAAAAAAGAGGAGAAAAAAAGGAGAAGAAGCTCCTCTATTCCTTCTTCTTCTCCTCTTTTTTTTCTTCTTCTTCCTCTTCTTTCCTCTCCTCGTCTTCTCCTTCTTCTTCTCCTTCTTTCTCTACTTATTTTCCTTTTTCCTCTCCTTCTTTTTCTTCTTCTTCCTTCTTCTTCCGTCCTCTTTTCTTCCTTTTCCTTATTTTACTTATTCCTCTCCACTTACATAAAATGCACTAACCTAAAATGCAACAAACATAAAATGCACTAAATTGATCAACTAACCTAAAATCAGTGATAAAATGCACTAACCTAAAATCGATATCTACTAACAACTTAAAAAAATAATACATATATGAAAAAATGCATATATGAAAAAAACATCATCATATCATCAACATGAACATATCATCAACATCATCATATCATCAACATCATCATATCATCATCAACCGGGACCGGGACCAATGCACCCTTTAGTCCCGGTTGGTGCCACCAACCAGGACCAAAGGCCTTGTGCTGCCCCGCGCCCAAAAGTTTAGTCCCACCTCGCTAGTTGAGAGGGCTCGAGAGTGGTTTATAAGCGCCGCTGCGCCCACCCTCTCGAGCTCCTCTTAACTGCAGGCTTTCGGGCCTAATTTGTCACTATGTGCCTGTGGGCCTACTTGGCCTCCTGCGGGCCTGAATCCTGGCCCATGGTAGGGTTTCTAGTCGTATTCAGGCCGTGGGGGCCCAGTAGGCGGCACTATTTTTTATTTTTTCTAGTTTTTTTTGTTTTGTTTTCTGTATTATTTATTTTTTGTTGTTTTTTGCTTTATTTTTTAATTCTTTTTGCTTTTAGTTTTAGAAAAATTATAAACTTTCTGTTAGTGCCATTAGTTTTCAAATTTGAAAAAAAAATTGTTTTCTTTGTTGCTTTATTTATTTTATTTTGTTTCTACTTACAACAAAATACTTATTGTTGCTACTTTTATTTTTTTTCCAGTTTTTTGCTTTGTTTTATGCATTATTTATTTTTTGTTGTTTTTTGCTTTATTTTTTAATTGTTTTTTCTTTTAGTTTTAGAAAAACTATAAACTTTCTGTTAGTGCCATTAGTTTTCAAATTTGAAAACACTTTTCTTGTTTTCTTTGTTGCTTTATTTATTTTATTTTGTTTCTACTTACAACAAAATACTTGTTGTTCCTATTTTTATTTTATTTTTTTCAGTTTTTTTGTTTTGGTTTCTGCATTATTTATTTTCTTTTGGTTTTTAGCTTTATTTTTTAATTCTTTTTGCTTTTAGGTCAGTAAAATTATAAACTTTCTGTTAGTGCCATTAGTTTTAGATAAATTATAAACTTTCTATTTGTGCCATTAGTTTTCAATTTTGAATAGTTAAAATTTGAATTCTTTGAAATTTGTGTGAATCACAAGTTTGTGATTAACTTTACTAAAAAAAATGAACATAGATGCACCTATAGAGAAAATTCGACCTAAATTCGTAATCAATTTCTATGAATTTTAGAGAATTTCACTATGAATTTAGGTCAAATTCCCTGTATAGGGGCATCTATTTTCACTTTGAGAGGAGCTCAACAAGGCAGAGAGGGACGGGCTTATAAACCGGTGTGAGCGCCCTTCGGTTCGCGAGGTGGGACTAAACTCTGAGCCAACGAGGACCAACCCTTTAGTCTCGGTTTGTGGCACAAACCGGGACTAATGGTCATGGGCCAGGGGCGAGCCGCATGGGCCAGGGACTAATGAAAATAGATGCACCTATAGAGAAAATTCGACCTAAATTCATAGTTTTCAAATGAACTCTGAAAAAGTTGGCATAGCATATGCATATACAAAATGGACAATGGTATCATACTCGTCTGTTACAAAGTTGGCATGGTATCGTCATAATAGTTGCGGGAGAAAGTCTTCACTTTTTCTTTGCTTGTGTCATTTGCTTATTGCGCCGTAACCATGGATAATCTTCATCGTTTATCAGGATGCTTGGGTCAGCCTTGACTTTGAAGGGAGCATGAAACTCCACTCCTAGGATGTCCCTTTTTCCTGAAAGAACTATGTGGTGATTTGGCTCATCGTATGATGTATTCGCTTCCTTATCTTTTCTTTTTCTCGGTCTAGTAAACATGTCCTTCATATAGATAACCTGTGCCACATCATTGGCTAGGACGAACGGTTTGTCAGTGTACCCAAGATTTTTCAGATCCACTATTGACATTCCGTACTGTGGGTCTACCTGTACCCCGCCTCCTGACAGATTGACCCATTTGCACTTAAACAAAGGGAACTTAAAATCTACTCCATAGTCAAGTTCCCGTATGTCCACTATGTAACCATAATATGTGTCCTTTCCCCTCTCGATTGCTGCATCAAAGCGGACACCGCTGTTTTGGTTGGTGCTCTTTTGATCTTGGTCAATTGTGTAAAATTTATTCCCATTTATCTCGTATCCTTTCCAAATCATTACAGTCGAAGATGGTCCCCTGGACAACAAGTACAGCTCATCACAAACAGTGCTGTCACCTCTGAGACGTGTTTCCAACCAACTGCTGGAAGTCCTGATGTGTTCACATGTAATCCAGTCGTCGCACTGCTCCGGGTGTTTGGAGCGCAGACTGTTCTTGTGTTCATCGACATACGGGGTCACCAAGGTAGAGTTCTATAGAACTGTGTAGTGTGCTTGAGACCAAGAATATCCATCCCTGCATATTATTGAGTCCCTTCCAAGCGTGCCTTTTCCAGTCAGTCTCCCCTCATACCACGATTTAGGGAGACCTATCTGATTGAGGCCAGGAATGAAGTCAACACAAAACCCAATGACATCCTCTATTTGATGGCCCATGGAAATGCTTTCTTCTGGCCTAACACAGTTACGGACATATTTCTTTAGGACTCTCATGAACCTCTCAAAGGGGAACATATTGTGTAGAAATACGGGCCCCAGAATGACAATCTCGTCGACTAGATGAACTAGGACGTGCGTCATGATATTGAAGAAGGATGGTGGGAACACCAGCTCGAAATTGACAAGACATTGCGCCACATCACTCCTTAGCGTTGGTACGATTTCTGGATCGATCACCTTATGAGACATTGCATTGAGGAATGCACATAGCTTCACAATGTCTAATCAGACGTTTTCCGGTAGAAGCCCCTCAATGCAACCGGAAGCAGTTGCGTCATAATCACGTGGCAGTCATGAGACTTTAGGTTTTGGAACTTTTTCTCTGGCATATTTATTATTCCCTTTATATTCGACGAGAAGCCAGTCGGGACCTCCATACTGAGCAGGCATTTAAAGAAGATTTCTTTCTCTTCTTTCGTAAGAGCTTAGCTGGCAGGACCTTCATACTGATTCGGAGGCATGCCCTCTTTTTCGTGCAAACGTTGTAGGTCCTCCCGTGCCTCAGGTGTATCTTTTGTCTTCCCATGCACGCCCAAGAAGCCTAGCAGGTTCACGCAAAGGTTCTTCGTCACGTGCATCACGTCGATTGAAGAGCGGACCTCTAGGTCTTTCCAGTAGGGTAGGTCCCAAAATATAGATTTCTTCTGCCACCTGGGTGCATGATTCTCAGCGTCATTCGGAACAGCTAGTCCGCCGGGACCCTTTCCAAAGATTACGTGTAAATCATTGACCATAGCAAGTACGTGATCACCAGTACGCATGGCGGGCTTCTTCCGGTGATCTGCCTCGCCTTTGAAATGCTTGCCTTTCTTTCGACATTGATGGTTGGTCGGAAGATATCGACGATGGCCCAGGTACACATTCTTCCTGCAGCTTCCCAGGTATATAATATCGGTGTCAAGTAAACAGTGCGTGCATGCGTGGTATCCCTTGTTTGTCTGTCCTGAAAGGTTACTGAGAGCGGGCCAATCGTTGATGATCACAAACAGCAACGCCTTTAGGTCAAATTCCTCCTTTTTGTGCTCATCCCACGTACGCACACCATTTCCATTCCACAGCTGTAAAAGTTCTTCAACTAATGGCCTTAGGTACACATCAATGTCGTTGCCGGGTTGCTTAGGGCCTTGGATGAGAATTGGCATCATAATGAACTTCCGCTTCATGCACATCCAAGGAGGAAGGTTATACATACATAGAGCCACGGGCCAGGTGCTGCTGCTCTGCTCCCCGAAAGGATTAATGCCATCCGCGCTTAAAGCAAACCATACGTTCCTTGGGTCCTTTGCAAACTCATCCCAGTACTTTCTCTCAATTTTTCTCCACTGCAACCCGTCAGCGGGTGCTCTCAACTTCCCGTCTTTCTTACGGTCCTCACTCTGCCATCATATCAACTTGGCATGCTCTTCATTTCTGAACAGACATTTCAACCATGGTATTATAGGAGCATACCACATCACCTTCGCAGGAACCCTCTTCCTGCGAGGCTCTCCGTCAACATCACCAGGGTCATCTCATCTGATCTTATACCGCAATGCACCGCATACCGGGCATGCGTTCAGATCTTTGTATGCACCGCGGTAGAGGATGCAGTCATTAGGGCACGCATGTATCTTCTCCACCTCCAATCCTAGAGGGCATACGACCTTCTTTGTTGTGTATATACTGTCGGGCAATTCGTTATCCTTTGGAAGCTTCTTCTTCAATATTTTCAGTAGCTTCTCAAATCCTTTATCAGGCACAGCATTCTCAGCCTTCCACTGCAGCAATTCCAGTACGGTACCGAGTTTTGTGTTGCCATCTTCGCAATTGGGGTACAACCCTTTTTGTGATCCTCTAACATGCGATCGAACTTCAGCTTCTCCTTTTGACTTTCGTATTGCGTCCTTGCATCGACAATGACCCGGCGGAGATCATCATCATCGGCCACATCGTCTGGTTCCTCTTGATCTTCAGCATCTTCGCCCGTTGCAGCACCATCGTGCACATCGTCTGGTTCCTCTTGATGTTCAGTAGCATCACCGTATTCAGGGGGCACATAGTTGTCATCGTACTCTTCTTCTTCGCCGTCTTCCATCATAACCCCTACTTCTCCGTGCCTCGTCCTAACATTATAGTGTGGCATGAAACCCTTGTAAAGTAGGTGGCTGTGAAGGATTTTCCGGTCAAAGTAAGACTTCGTATTCCCACATATAGGGCATGGACAACACATAAAACCATTCTGCTTGTTTGCCTCGGCCACTTCGAGAAAATCATGCACGCCCTTAATGTATTCGGAGGTGTGTCTATCACCGTACATCCATTGCCGGTTCATCTGCGTGCGTTATATATAATTAAGTGTGTCAAAAATCATTACAGAACATCATGAATAGATAATTAAGTGACCAAATTAATAAAAGTTCATCATCACATAAAAACCAAAGTACATGCATAGTTTTCATCTAACAACATAAAGCTCTGTAGAGCATCTAAATTAATTAAACCATACATTGAAACTATGTAAAACATTTCAATGCGAAAACAAATGCGATCATAATCGCAACCAAGGTAACAATTGATCCAACGGCATAATGATACCAAGCCTCGGTATGAATGGTATATTTTTTAATCTTTCTAATCTTCAAGCGCATTGCATCCATCTTGATCTTGTGATCATCGACGACATCCGCAACATGCAACTCCAATATCATCTTCTCCTCCTCGAGTTTTTTTTTCCTTCAAGAAATTGTTTTCTTCTTCAACTAAATTTAACCTCTCGACAATAGGGCCGGTTGGAATTTCTGGTTCAACAACCTCCTAGATAAATAAAATCTATGTCACGTTGGTCGGCATAATTTTCATAAACAATAAATGAACCAATAGTTATGAAAAGATAATATATACCACATCCGAATCATAGATAGGACGAGGGCCGACGGGGGCGGATACCAAAACCATCGCACTATATAAGATGCAATAATAAAAGTAAGAAAATAATACAAGTATCTATCTAAACATACAAGTAAGAATATTTTTCCTTTCAGAAAGAAGATAAGAACAAGAGGCTCATCACGGTGGTGCCGGCGATGAGATCGGCGCGGGTGATCGACGGCAGTGAAGACGGGGACGGGTCGTGACGGACCGCTAAATCTAGACAAATATTGAGGAAAATGGAGCTTGGAGGTCGAGCTTGGAGAGGAGAAAGCTTAAGTAGTGTGGCTCGGGCATTCCATCGAACACCTTGTGTGCATAGAAGGTGAGCTAGAGCACCACTAAGCCCTCTCCCCTCGGCTAAGACAAAAAATAGAGCAGTGTGCTCTGCTCTCACGTGAGGGGTATATATAGGCACCTCATTGGTCCCGGTTGGTGGCATGAACCGGGACTAAAGGGGAGCCTTTGGTCCCGGTTCATGCCACCAACCGGGACCAATGGTGGTGGGCCAGGAGCGAGGCCCATTGGTCCCGGTTCGTCCCACCAACCGGGACCAAAAGGTCCGGACGAACCGGGACCAATGGCTCACGTGGCCTGGCCGGCCCCCTGGGCTCACGAACCGGGACAAATACCTCCATTGGTCCCAGTTCGTGGCAGAACCGGGACTAATGGGCTGACCCGGCCTGGGCCATTGCCCCCTTTGCTACCAGTGCCCCTGTCCCCGCAGTTACAAGGATAGCGACCCAAACGGTGATACTGGGGAAGAATACGAAGGCAAGCCGAACGGACACCCCACACAGTTGTAACGGTCGATGCATCGCGAAAGTCGTGGCTGGAGTGAAAACCGGCAAGAATGCTCAGGCAAGGTGGTAGCGGTTGAGGAGCACATGTGGCCATATCCATCGAGACGCACATGGACATGAGGATGCTCTCGGTTGAGGAGCTTACGGGAAGGTTGCTCACGATGGAGGAGCACTTCTCGAAGGGCAACGATGGCGAACCGAGCTGGAAGGACAAGGCCAACGTGCAAAAACGTGAATAATCATGCAACGGCATACCAGGATTCAGTAGAAAGGACTGGCGGTAGGGGCAACACCGGCTGTTCTCGTATTATCATAGAAGCACTCCGGGAAGTGTTGCAAATGTGAGTCCGTGACATCAAAAGGCATTGGGTCCGGGAATTTTGCAAGCTTTAGATCAAGCTTGGATTTGGTTTAGATCAAGCTTTAGATCAAAGAGAGGAGGGCGCAAGCTGGTTTAGATCAAGCTAGTTTAGATCAAGCTTTAATGAAAACATGGATAGTCACCTGATAAGAATAACATGGATACATCTTCCGATGGTAATGTTTATTTCCGGCCAGATATATATGATCCAAGGAATTGGGATGCCCTTGACTCAAAAGCGATTGACATCTTGGTAGAAAAGGGCCCCAAAAGAGATTTAACTATAAAAAAAGGCCGGAAGGATAAAAATAAAAGATGCTTTTTTTGATATTTTCACAAGTTCTACCAAATGGAGAGAAGTGTGATAGAGATTGGCTTGTATACTCTAGAGAACTTGACAAGGTATTCTGCTTTTGTTGCAAATTATTTCGAAAGGGGCATGGAAAGAGTCATTTGCCTAGTGAGGGTTTTAATGATTGGGCACATATTAGCATTAGAATTAGAGAGCACGAAACAAGTGCCGAACATGTTCTGAAAATGGTCACTTGGTGTGCTTTGCGACTACGGTTGCAAAAGCATCAAACTATTAATTGTGTAGCGCAGCGACAACTTGAAACAACACGAGATAGTTGCCTTGCCTTTGATGTTACCTGAGGTTGTAAGATCGATCCTCTCTGGCTCCTATTTTTGTTGGGCTTATACTTATATTTGTCAGGGCTTCCAGGAGAGTCCACTTGGTGGCCCATAATGTAGAGACCCAGCTGAGCGTGCAAAACACATGCTGCCGACGCCGTACGAAGAAAACGAACCACAAAGGGTAAAAACAACGACGTACGAAGAAACGGATGAAACATCCGAGTAAGAAGCGATCACCCCTTTATTATTAGCTAAAGATATATTATACGTGGGTTATTGTGTTCCGGATTGCACCATATATCATATAACATATCTATTTATATAGCTATTTGGACGTGACGGTTCTAAATTGTTCTACCATAACAATATTTGTGTGTAACGTTGTATCTTTAAATCTCAGCCTTTAATATTGAAACTTAAACGGCTGAGATAATTTAATCTGTGTGGACGAACGTAATGGCTTATTTTTCTCTTGTCTTAATTATATAATAGTCTAAATTGTTCTGCCATAACAATATTTGTGTGTAACGTTGTATCTTTAAATCTCAGCCTTTAATGTTGAAACTTAAACGGCTGAGATAATTTAATCTGTGTGGACGAACGTAATGGCTTATTTTTCTCTTGTCTTAATTATATAATAGATAGATGTGCATAATTTTGGTCATTTTCATTCATATTTCTTTCAATTTTCGTTCAAAAATTAAAATTTTGGATTGATCCATCCACCCCTCCAACCACTGGCCTGGACATTCCTCCAACCACCAATCCTTCAGCGTCCAGTGACCAACCCTTGCGCGCACACATAATCACCGCATTGCCTCTGCCAGCGAGGCCTTGGCTAGCAGCATCGCCCTGCCTTCCGAACTTGATGTCGCCTAGGGACACCACGGCCGTCTCTATTCGTTCAATGTACCTTCATCATATCTCGCAGGAATCGACTGGAATGATATTTTTTAAGTTGGAAACCGTACAAAAAAATTACTTCTGCTGCTTGTTCGTATGTATACATATACAATAAGAGTACTAACATTCCCATGCTAGCTTAACCCATGGAAGGTCCAAATTATTGTAGAATTTGTGAAGATTATTGATAAGCAAGGCCTTGTTGTGCAAATCAATATTAATAACAGCCAGTCCTGCATGGCTTTTGGGCTTGCAGACTTTGTCTCAGGCCATAAGAGCAGGGCCCCTTTCTTCCTATCCAAATTTGTCTAAGGAATAGAAAAGCTACTTCCGGCTAAGACAACCCCAACCTTCTGCATGGCTTGACGCTGGGAATACCCGCCACGCTACCTACACTTGCCCACCAATTAAATATACAACCATCATGTGAGGGCCTACATCAGCCAAGGAAAAGTAGTGCCACTAGTAGAAAAGGGGGCATTGGTCCAGGCCGGGTCAGCCCATTAGTCCCGGTTCAATCCAGAACCGGGTCCAATGGTGGACCCGGTTCGTGAGCCCCGGGGGCCACGTGGGCCATTGGTCCCGGTTCGTCTGGACCTTTTGGTCCCGGTTGGTGGGACGAACCGGGACCAATGGGCCTCGCTCCTGGCCCACCACCATTGGTCCCGGTAGGCGGCTTGAACCGGGACCAAAGGCTGCTGTTTAGTCCCGGTTGGTGGCACGAACCGGGACTAACGGGTTGGTCCTCGTTGCGGTCAGAATTTAGTCCCACCTCGCCAACCGAAGGGCGCTCACACCCGTTTATAAGCCCCTCCCTCTCTGCCTTGTTGTGCTCCTCTCAAAGTGAAAATAGATGCCCTTATACAGGAAATTTGACCTAAATTCATATTGAATTTCTCTGAAATTAGTAGAAATTTATTATGAATTTAGGTCTAATTTTCTCTATAAGCGCATCTATGCTCATTTTTTTAGTAAAGTTAATCACAACTATTTTTCTTCTATTTATTTCTGAGTAGTTTTTTATATAGTTTTTTCTTTTCTGCTATATTTATTTTTTTATTTATTTCTGAGTTGTAATAAGTCTTTAAAAATAAAAAAGAGGCGCAATGCTCGTTAATTAGCTTCAAGCCTTTCGGAATAGTGTAAACTGCACTGCACATAGCTCCGTGCAGTCTACCCTATTCCTCAAAGCTTAAAGCTAAACAACGTGCAGGTTAGCATTGAGTCTCTTCTGCATCGTCTCTGCACTCGGGGCTTATAAACCGCTGCGAGTGCCTCTCGCTTGGCGAGGTGGGACTAAAAAACAGTTGTAGAAAGAATCAACTAGAAAACTCTTTTATCGGTTCATGGCACGAACCGGTACTAAAAGGTGCTCGTGGGGCACCAGCCTTAAAACCTGTACCAAAAAAATGCCTTTGTAACAGCCTTAGAACCGGTACTGAAGGAATCAACTAAAAAGATTTTATAAACCTCTAGTATTATTGAAACTAAAATTATATAGAATTTTGTTACAAACTTTAATAGCAAAAAGGATTATCATAAAAGAAAATAATTAAGTAATTAGAATTCCGTTCAAAACATTAAAAGCAAAAAGAATTATCATAAAAGAAAATAAATAAATAATTAGAATTCTGTTCAAAACATTAAAAACAAAAAAAATTATCATAAAAGAACATAAATAAGTAATTAGAATTTTGTTACAAACTTTAATAGCAAAAAAATATCATAAAAGAAAATCAAAAGAAAATAAATAATTCAAAGAAAAAAATAACAAAAATAAAAAAAAGTGCCACCTAAAGGGTTACCACAGCCTGAATACGACTAGAAACCCAACAATGGGCCAGGATTCAGGCCCGCAATAGGCCCAATAGGCCCACAGGCACATATAATGAGTTTAGGCCCGTAAGCCTGCATTTGAGAGGAGCTCGAGAGGGCAGCGGGACTGGGGCTTATAAACCACTCTCGAGCTCCCTCAGCTAGCGAGGTGGGACTAAACTTTCATGCTGCGACGCGGGCAGCACAGGGCCTTTAGTCCCGGTTGGTGGTACTAACCGGAACTAAAGGGCTGCATTGGTACCGGTTTGTGTAGTCCACGTACCCTCGTAGACCGTAAGCGGAAGCGTTAGCACAACGCGGTTGATGTAGTCGTACGTCTTCACGTTCCGACCGATCCAAACACCGAACGTACGGCACCTCCGAGTTCAGCACACGTTCAGCTCGATGACGATCCCCGGGCTCCGATCTAGCAAAGCTTCGGGGATGGGTTCCGTCAGCACGACGGCGTGGTGATGATGATGATGTTGTACCGGCGCAGGGCTTCGCCTAAACTCCGCGACGATATGACCGAGGTGGAATATGGTAGAAGGGGGCACCGCACACGGCTAAGGAATGATCCGTAGATCAACTTGTGTGTCATGGGGTGCCCCCCTGGCCCCGTATATAAAGGAGGGAGGGGGAGGTGCGGCCGGCCCCCTTGGGGTGCGCCTGGAGGAGTCCTACTCCCACCGGGAGTAAGACTCCCCCCTCTTCCCTTGGTGGAGAAGGAAAGGGGGAGGGGAAAGAGGAAAGGTCCCCCCCCCCTTCCTTGTCCTATTCGGACTAGGGGGGGAGGGGGCGCGCGGCCTGCCCTGGCCGACCCTCCTCTTCTCCCTCATGGCCCACTAAGGCCCATTAACCCCCGGGAGGGTTCCGGTAACCCCCCGGTGTTCCGGTAAAATCCCGATTTCACCCGGATCCTTTCCGATGTCCAAACATAGGCTTCCAATATATCAATCTTTATGTCTCGACCATTTCGAGACTCCTCGTTATGTCCGTGATCACATCCGGGACTCCGAACAAACTTCGGTACATCAAAACTTATAAACTCATAATAAAACTGTCATCATAACGTTAAGCGTGCGGACCCTACGGGTTCGAGAACTATGTAGACATGACCTAGAACTATTCTCGGTCAATAACCAATAGCGGAACCTGGATGCCCATATTGGTTCCTACATATTCTACGAAGATCTTTATCGGTCAAACCGCATAACAACATACGTTGTTCCCTTTGTCATCGGTATGTTACTTGCCCGAGATTCGATCGTCGGTATCCAATACCTAGTTCAATCTCGTTACCGGCAAGTCTCTTTACTCGTTACATAATGCATCATCCCGCAACTAACTTATTAGTCACATTGCTTGCAAGGCTTATAGTGATGTGCATTACCGAGAGGGCCCAGAGATACCTCTCCGACAATCGGAGTGACAAAACCTAATCTCGAAATACGCCAACTCAACATGTACCTTTGGAGACACCTGTAGTACTCCTTTATAATCACCCAGTTATGTTGTGACGTTTGGTAGTACCCAAAGTGTTCCTCCGGTAAACGGGAGTTGCATAATTCTCATAGTTACAGGAACATGTATAAGTCATGAAGAAAGCAATAGCAATATACTAAACGATCAAGTGTAGGCTAACGGAATGGGTCATGTCAATCACATCATTCTCCTAATGATGTGATCCCATTAATCAAATGACAACACATGTCTATGGTTAGGAAACATAACAATCTTTGATTAACGAGCTAGTCAAGTAGAGGCATACTAGTGACTATATGTTTGTCTATGTATTCACACATGTATCATGTTTCCGGTTAATACAATTCTAGCATGAATAATAAACATTTATCATGATATGAGGAAATAAATAATAACTTTATTATTGCCTCTAGGGCATATTTCCTTCAGTCTCCCACTTGCACTAGAGTCAATAATCTAGATTACATAGTAATGATTCTAACACCCATGGAGTCTTGGTGCTGATCATGTTTTGCTCGTGAGAGTGACTTAGTCAACGGGTCTGCAACATTCAGATCCGTATGTATCTTGCAAATCTCTATGTCTCCCACTTGGACTTGGTCCCGAATGGAATTGAAGCATCTCTTGATGTGCTTGGTCCTCTTGTGAAATCTGGATTCCTTTGCCAAGGCAATTGCACCAGTATTGTCATAGAAGATTTTCATTGGTCCCGATGCACTAGGTATGACACCAAGATCGGAAATGAACTCCTTCATCCAGACTCCTTCATTTGCTGCTTCCGAAGCAGCTATGTACTCCGCTTCACATGTAGATCCCGCCACGACGCTTTGTTTAGAACTGCACCAACTTACAGCTCCACCGTTTAATAAAAACATGTATCCGGTTTGCGATTTAGAATCGTCCGGATCAGTGTCAAAGCTTGCATCGACGTAACCATTTACGACTAGCTCTTTGTCACCTCCATATACGAGAAACATATCCTTAGTCCTTTTCAGGTATTTCAGGATGTTCTTGACCGCTGTCCAGTGATCCACTCCTGGATTACTTTGGTACCTTCCTGCCAAGCTTATTGCTAAGCATACGTCAGGTCTGGTACACAGCATTGCATACATGATAGATCCTATGGCTGAAGCATAGGGAACATCTTTCATTTTCTCTCTATCTTCTGCTGTGGTCAGGCATTGAGTTTGACTCAACTTCACACCTTGCAGTACGGGCAAGAACCCTTTCTTTGCCTGATCCATTTTGAACTTTTTCAAAATTTTATCAAGGTATGTACTTTGTGAAAGTCCTATTAAGCTTCTTGATCTATCTCTATAAATCTTGATGCCCAATATGTAAGCAGCTTCACTGAGGTCTTTCATTGAAAAACTTTTATTCAAGTATCCCTTTATGCTATCCAGAAATTCTATATCATTTCCAATTAATAATATGTCATCTACATATAATATCAGAAATGCTACAGAGCTTCCACTCACTTTCTTGTAAATACAGGCTTCTTCAAAAGTCTGTATAAAACCATATGCTTTGATCACATTATCAAAGCGTTTATTCCAACTCCGAGATGCTTGCACCAGTCCATAAATGGAACGCTGGAGCTTGCACACTTTGTTAGCACCTTTTGGATCTACCAAACCTTCTGGCTGCATCATATACAACTCTTCTTCCAGAAATCCATTCAAGAATGCAGTTTTGACATCCATTTGCCAAATTTCATAATTATGAAATGGAGCAATAGCTAACATGATTCGGACAGACTTAAGCATCGCTACGGGTGAGAAAGTCTCATCGTAGTGAACCCCTTGAACTTGTCGAAAACCTTTCGCAACAAGTCGAGCTTTATAGACAGGTATATTACCATCAGCGTCAGTCTTCTTCTTAAAAATCCATTTATTCTCAATGGCTTGTCGATCATCGAGCAAGTCAACCAAAGTCCATACTTTGTTTTCATACATGGATCCCATCTCAGATTTCATGGCCGCTAGCCATTTTGCGGAATCTGGGCTCATTATCGCTTCCTCATAGTTCGTAGGTTCATCATGGTCAAGCAACATGACTTCCAGAATTGGATTACCGTACCACTCTGGTGCGGATCTTATTCTAGTAGACCTACGAGGTTCAGTAGAAACTTGATCTGAAGTTTCATGATCAATATCATTATCTTCCTCACTAATTGGTGTAGTTGTTACAGGAACCGGTTCTTGTGATGAACTACTTTCCAATAAGGGAGTAGATATAGTTATCTCATCAAGTTCTATTTTCCTCCCACTCACTTCTTTCGAGAGAAACTCCTTCTCTAGAAAGGATCCGATTTAGCAACGAAAATCTTGCCCTCAGATCTGTGATAGAAGGTGTACCCAATAGTCTCTTTTGGGTATCCTATGAAGACACATTTCTCTGATTTGGGTTCGAGCTTATCTGGTTGAAGTTTCTTCACATAAGCATTGCAGCCCCAAATTTTAAGAAACGACAACTTTGGTTTCTTGCCAAACCACAGTTCATAAGGTGTCGTCTTAACGGATTTTGATGGTGCCCTATTTAACGTGAATGCGGCCGTCTCTAAAGCATAACCCCAAAACGATAGTGGTAAATCAGTAAGAGACATCATAGATCACACCATATCTAGTAAAGTACGATTACAACGTTCGGACACACCATTTCGTTGTGGTGTTCCGAGTGGCGTGAGTTGCGAAACTATTCCGTGTTGTTTCAAGTGTAGACCAAAGTCGTAACTCAAATATTCTCCTCCACGATCAGATCGTAGAAATTTTATTTTCCTGTTACGATGATTTTCTACTTCACTCTGAAATTCTTTGAACTTTTCAAATGTTTCAGACTTGTGTTTCATCAAGTAGATATACCCATATCTGCTCAAATCATCTGTGAAGGTGAGAAAATAACGATATCCGCCGCGAGCCTCAACATTCATTGGACCACAAACATCAGTATGTATGATTTCCAACAAATCAGTTGCTCGCTCCATAGTTCCGGAGAACGGCGTTTTAGTCATCTTGCCCATGAGGCACGGTTCGCAAGTACCAAGTGATTCATAATCAAGTGATTCCAAAATCCCATCAGTATGGAGTTTCTTCATGCGCTTTACACCGATATGACCTAAACGGCAGTGCCACAAATAAGTTGCACTATCATTATTAACTCTGCATCTTTTGGTTTCAACACTATGAATATGTGTATCACTACTATCGAGATTCAATAAAAATAGACCACTCTTCAAGGGTGCATGACCATAAAAGATATTACTCATATAAATAGAACAACCATTATTCTCTGATTTAAATGAATAACCGTCTCGCATCAAACAAGATCCGGATATAATGTTCATGCTTAACGCTGGCACCAAATAACAATTATTTAGGTCTAAAACTAATCCTGATGGTAGATGTAGAGGTAGCGTGCCGACCGCGATCACATTGACTTTGGAACCATTTCCCACGCGCATCGTCACCTCGTCCTTAGCCAATCTTCGCTTAATTCGTAGTCCCTGTTTCGAGTTGCAAATATTAGCAACAGAACCAGTATCAAATACCCAGGTGCTACTGCGAGCATTAGTAAGGTACACATCAATAACATGTATATCACATATACCTTTGTTCACTTTGCCATCCTTATTATCCGCCAAATACTTGGGGCAGTTCCGCTTCCAGTGTCCAGTCTGCTTGCAGTAGAAGCACTCAGTTTCAGGCTTAGGTCCAGACTTGGGTTTCTTCTCTTGAGCAGCAACTTGCTTGCTGTTCTTTTTGAAGTTCCCCTTCTTCTTCCCTTTGCCCTTTTTCTTGAAACTTGTGGTTTTGTTAACCATCAACACTTGATGCTCCTTCTTGATTTCTATCTCCGCGGCTTTCAGCATCGTGAAGAGCTCGGGAATAGTCTTGTTCATCCCTTGTATATTATAGTTCATCACGAAGCTCTTGTAGCTTGGTGGCAGTGATTGAAGAATTCTGTCAATGACACTATCATCAGGAAGATTAACTCCCAGTTGAATCAAGTGATTATTATACCCAGACATTTTGAGTATATGTTCACTGACAGAACTATTCTCTTCCATCTTGCAGCTATAGAACTTATTGGAGACTTCATATCTCTCAATCCGGGCATTTGCTTGAAATATTAACTTCAACTCCAGGAACATCTCATATGCTCCATGACGTTCAAAATGTCGTTGAAGACCCGGTTCTAAGCCGTAAAGCATGGCACACTGAACTATCGAGTAGTCATCAGCTTTGCTCTGCCAGACGTTCTTAACGTCGTCAGTTGCATCAGCAGCAGGCCTAGCACCCAGCGGTGCTTCCAGGACATAACTTTTCTGTGCTGCAATGAGGATAATCCTCAGGTTACGGACCCAGTTCGTGTAATTGCTACCATCATCTTTCAACTTTGCTTTCTCAAGGAACGCATTAAAATTCAACGGAACAACAGCACGAGCCATCTATCTACAAACAAACATACACAAGCAAAATACTATCAGGTACTAAGTTTCATGATAAATTTAAGTTCAATTAATCATATTACTTAAGAACTCCCACTTAGACAGACATCTCTCTAGTCATCTAAGTGATCACGTGATCCAGATCAACTAAACCATGTCCGATCATCACGTGAGATCGAGTAGTTTCAATGGTGAACATCACTATGTTGATCATATCTACTATATGATTCACGCTCGACCTTTCAGTCTCCGTGTTCCGAGGCCATATCTGTATATGCTAGGCTCGTCAAGTATGACCTGAGTATTCCGCGTGTGCAACTGTTTTGCACCCGTTGTATTTGAACGTAGAGCCTATCACACCCGATCATCACGTGGTGTCTCAGCACGAAGAACTTTCGCAACGGTGCATACTCAGGGAGAACACTTCTTGATTATTAGTGAGAGATCATCTTAAAATGCTACCGTCAATCAAAGCAAGATAAGATGCATAAAGGATAAACATCACATGCAATCAATATAAGTGATATGATATGGCCATCATCATCTTGTGCTTGTGATCTCCATCTTCGAAGCACCGTCATGATCACCATCGTCACCGACGCGACACCTTGATCTCCATCGTAGCATCGTTGTCGTTACGCCATCTATTGCTTCTATGACTATCGCTACCGCTTAGAGATAAAGTAAAGCAATTACAGGGCGTTTGCATTTCATACAATAAAGCGACAACCATATGGCTCCTGCCAGTTGCCGATAACTTCGGTTACAAAACATGATCATCTCATACAATATAATATAGCATCACGTCTTGACCATATCACATCACAACATGCCCTGCAAAAACAAGTTAGACGTCCTCTACTTTGTTGTTGCAAATTTTACGTGGCTGCGACGGGCTTTAGCAAGAACCGTTCTTACCTACGCATAAAAACCACAACGATAGTTCGTCAAGTTGGTGCTGTTTAACCTTCGCAAGGACCGGGCGTAGCCACACTCGATTCAGCTAAAGTGAGAGAGACAGACACCCGTCAGCCACCTTTAAGCACGAGTGCTCATAACGGTGAAACCAGTCTCGCATAAGTGTACGCGTAATGTCAGTTCGGGCCGCTTCATCTCACAATACCGCCGAACCAAAGTATGACATGCTGGTAAGCAGTATGACTTGTATCGCCCACAACTCACTTGTGTTCTACTCGTGCATATAACATCAACGCATAAAACCTAGGCTCGGATGCCACTGTTAGGGAATGTAGTAATTTCAAAAAAATTCCTACGCACACGCAAGATCATGGTGATGGCATAGCAACGAGAGGGGAGAGTGTTGTCCATGTACCCTCGTAGACCGTAAGCGGAAGCGTTAGCACAACGCGGTTGATGTAGTCGTACATCTTCACGATCCGACCGATCCAAGCACCGAACGTACGGCACCTCCGAGTTCAGCACACGTTCAGCTCGATGACGATCCCCGGGCTCCGATCCAGCAAAGCTTCGGGGATGAGTTCCGTCGGCACGACGGTGTGGTGACGATGATGATGTTCTACCGGCGCAGGGCTTCGCCTAAACCCCGCGACGATATGACCGAGGTGAAATATGGTGGAAGGGGGCACCGCACAGGCTAAGGAACGATCCATAGATCAACTTGTGTGTCATGGGGTGTCCCCCTGCCCCCGTATATAAAGGAGGGAGGGGGAGGTGCGGCCGGCCCCCTTGGGGTGCGCCTGGAGGAGTCCTACTCCCACCGGGAGTAGGATTCCCTCCTCTTGCCTTAGTGGAGAAGGAAAGGGGGGAGGGGAAAGAGGAAAGGAGGGCGCCCCCCCTTCCTTTTCCTATTCGGACTAGGGGGGAGGGGGCGCGCGGCCTGCCCTGGCCGGCCCTCCTCTTCTCCCTCATGGCCCACTAAGGCCCATTAACCCCCGGTAGGGTTCCGGTAACCCCCCGGTGTTCCGGTAAAATCCCGATTTCACCCGGAACCTTTCCGATGTCCAAACATAGGCTTCCAATATATCAATCTTTATGTCTCGACCATTTCGAGACTCCTCGTTACGTCCGTGCACATCCGGGACTCCGAACAAACTTCGGTACATCAAAACTTATAAACTCATAATAAAACTGTCATCGTAACGTTAAGCGTGCGGACCCTACGGGTTCGAGAACTATGTAGACGTGACCTAGAACTATTCTCGGTCAATAACCAATAGCAGAACCTGGATGCCCATATTGGTTCCTACATATTCTACGAAGATCTTTATCGGTCAAACCGCATAACAACATACGTTGTTCCCTTTGTCATCGGTATGTTGCTTGCCCGAGATTCGATCGCCGGTATCCAATACCTAGTTCAATCTCATTACCGGCAAGTCTCTTTACTCGTTACATAATGCATCATCCCGCAACTAACTTATTAGTCACATTGCTTGCAAGGCTTATAGTGATGTGCATTACCGAGAGGGCCCAGAGATACCTCTCCGACAATCGGAGTGACAAAACCTAATCTCGAAATACGCCAACTCAACATGTACCTTCGGAGACACCTGTAGTACTCCTTTATAATCACCCAGTTATGTTGTGACGTTTGGTAGTACCCAAAGTGTTCCTCCGGTAAACAGGAGTTGCATAATTCTCATAGTTACAGGAACATGTATAAGTCATGAAGAAAGCAATAGCAATATACTAAACGATCAAGTGCTAGGCTAACGGAATGGGTCATGTCAATCACATCATTCTCCTAATGATGTGATCCCATTAATCAAATGACAACACATGTCTATGGTTAGGAAATATAACCATCTTTGATTAACGAGCTAGTCAAGTAGAGGCATACTAGTGACTATATGTTTGTCTATGTATTCACACATGTATCATGTTTCCGGTTAATACAATTCTAGCATGAATAATAAACATTTATCATGATATGAGGAAATAAATAATAACTTTATTATTGCCTCTAGGGCATATTTCCTTCAGGGAGTAAAACTTAAAACTACAAGTTCTCTCGTCCAACAACTTTGCAGATAGTGAGCAACTCGTGTGGCCGGGCAGGCTGGACAGGTGTGTGCCCCTGCAGTTGCATGCCCCTGCGAATATCCTATGTCTTTCATCATGTACTACTATGTCAGATTAAGTAAGTGTTATATGTATGTGATCACTACCTCATGTTAATGTGTTCATGCCGCCGACGTACTCATTTATCAAACGATTAGGCTATGTACTTGTGTGTCTACCTTTATTAGCTTCCGTCTACAAACTCTTGGTGCTGCGTCTAAAGGTATTAGATGACGAATCACGTCGTAGATTAACAAATGATTAATACCTTAATTAGCAAATATCTGTTGCACTTAACGCGGAAGGCCATCATGCGTGGGTGAGAAGAGGTGCCAAGTGCATTATAAGGCTTAGCAACTAAACTTTTCAGTGCATAGGTGCTTAGTTTTTGGGTTGCTAAGCTCCCTTCATTTAATTAGGAATAGACTCAGATTTGTGATTCCACCTAGGTACATGGGCTTAGCATCGTTTCCTCCTGAGGTCACCGTACTACTCTCACTCTTCTTAGTTAACACGTCACATCAGATTTTCTACTTAATTGGAAACCTTAGCACATGTACAAGGTGAAGCATTGGGAGAGGCGTAAGTCCTTCTTTAGGCCCTTCCAATGCTCTACCTAGGAAGAAAAAAGGTCGAGTGCGTGAACCTAGGCAACACCAATTTAATGATGGAAGCTCACTAATGCATGGAAGAGTTTAGTTGCTAAATCATTAAATGAAGGGAACTTAGCTACAACAAGTTAAGCACCTATATTGGGGCCTTTATAGTTGCTAAAGTCTTTAATATTCTAGGCACCTGCCTATTGGACGAGGCATCACTGTAAAATTAACTTGTGAAGCATCCTCATTAAGACACATCACTTTACAAAGAATAGTCATTAGAGTAAATAGGATTAATTGAGTGTATTGAATCTTAGAAGTTGGCGCATCTCCCATTGTCATGTTCATCGACATAAAAAGACATTTACTGATGAAATGATGTCTGTTACATGAAGAGAAACATTCACCGATAAGATATGGTCCTTGATGAAACAATGCCTTATTTTTGGAAAGGTGTATCCCTAGGACAAGAGATGTCCCATTGTGAAAACACACTCCCCTTGGTGAAATGAAGCGCTAGAACATTTACACTAATACGTTATAAATTTCACTATATAACTTCCCAAAGGATGTGATAATAAAAATTACATTGGCTGTGCCAAAACACTAATGCACTGTAATTTCTTTATCCGCTTTAATGACACTTGAACCTATCAAATGCAACCTTGAAAATATTGAAAAAATATACAAAAATCTCAAATTAATTTCACCAAAAGAATCAAATAATATCTACAACAAAGCATGATCCTTAAACTAATATTTACTAATAGTGAAGAATATAAGTGCTAATATCTTATGCATGCTTGTAGGGAAATGTTTAGATATAATTCGATCGGTCGAGATTTATATGTGTTTGATCACTTCTAACATTATAAAATATTGGAAATATTGACAGGTAAAACTAGTTCTCCCAACTCCGTGCGCCGCTAAGGGAAAAAGTGCATAAAACAGTTATCTTATACAAACCAAACATTATTTTGTAGAACAACGATGATAATGTTGTTTCAGTTACACACTGGTGGCCAAGTGTTGGGTTGGAAGCTAAGACTCTGATGTCATGCACCAAATAATGTTGGGTTTGTATAATATTCATACTGTAAACTAGTCAGCTTCAGTTAAGTCATATCTGCTGTGGTCTCTTTTTGCGCTGCCACCGCATTATTCTTCCTCCAACCCGGTCAATCCTCCGGCAGGTAGAGACTCTAACACGCACTACCTCACCTCCTATCTTGCCTATCCTTGCGGGGTCCCATTTCTAGAGGTCGATCCAGTCAATCAAGCATGACATTTGACTAGAACTTTTAGTCTCCATAGGCAATGGATAGGGACCCTCTTTTGGCTGGAGCCTTGGTTTCCTGGATCTCCGTTATATACTGATTTCTTGGACTTGTTTTCTATCTCCTCGGACCCAATGTTGTTGAGGTTCTTGGCTACCCACAATGGGAATTGGAACATCTTGTTCCGAAGAACCTTTGGACACGAGGAAACTATTGATTCAGCCCAGCCTTTGAACGGAGCTTCCACTTTGGGGCTCTTCTTTATTGGCTCCACATACAACACCTTATGCTAGCGACAGACTCTTGTGTGGACCACACCTTTGTGGAAGGCACCCTCATATCGAATGATCAAGATCTTCGCATGGCAACTTCCACGGAATTGTCTCCATCAGGAATAGAGGTTGTCAAGCGGAATGGTCCTGGCAATGGTTTATGCCTCTTTTGTGGTGTCCTAGAGACTAGGACCCATATATTTTTTGCTTCCCTGGCTGGCAAATTTCTTTGGTACTTTGTACATGAGGCTCTAGGGCCTAATTGGAAGTCTAGACTTGTTTGGGTTTGTCAAAATTTGTTCCAACCAGACTAGGAGGAGAAGTCGCCTCTTTGGATTAGGGGGTGCACACCATGTGGTCCCACAGTTCTTGTGTCGAGCCGACGACCCACCAACAACTGAAGAATGGACCATGCATGCGCTAGTCCTCGACGTAATTAAGATGGAGTTCTCCAAAAATTGGCATACACTTCAAGCCGTATTTGAATGATCGGCATGTTTATCACCAGATTGTAACAGACTATGTGTAAACCCTACATAACCTCGATGCCTATTTAAGCAGAGGGGCTTAGTCTGTAGAGGCAGAATTTCAAGGTCTAGCTCTTGGAACTCATTCATACAATCTTGAGGTAGATCATACTTTACTTTGTACCCCATCCACAGTCAATATAAAAAGAGCAGGACGTAGGGTTTTACCTCCTTGAGAGGGCCCGAAACTGGGTAAAATGTCGTGTCCCCATTCTTCCTGTTACCATCGTTCCAAGACCACCAGCTCGAGACCCCCTACCCGAGATCCGCTGGTTTTAGCACCGACACCCTCCAGTTCTAATATTTTTGTATCGTGCCCTCTACTTCTATTATGTATTTTGAATGCAACGAAAGGCATATTTAATATTCCCTCCATTCCACAATGTAGTGCGTCTGCGTTTCTCGAAATCTAAATTTGACCATAAATTTAACCAACGAGACCGATTGCGGCGGGAGCAAAAATTATAACACTGAATTCGTATCGAAATACCAATTACCGGAAAGAGCGGGTGCACTACATTGTGGAATGGAGGGAGTATAGAGTGAATAGGCCGACTTGATCATTTTTCTTTTTTCCTCACCTACGTATTGTTTTGGTCCTAACTATCAAGTGAGTGTTGCCAGTGTTTTTGTGTGTGTGTGTGGGGGGGGGGGGGGGGGGGGGGGGGGGGGCACGCGTTGGTGTTGGCTATGTGCATCCTCACTATCAAGAGGCCGAATGTATGCTCATTGTGTTTGTATCGTCTTGATATCTTATTTTGAGTCAATAAAATCAACTTTTTATTAAAAATGTGTGGTCTCCTGAAGCCATAAACTGCCGTTTGCCAGGAACGCCCTGTTGCACAGGGGGGCGCCGACTAGGCTGTGCACTTTGAATACGAGTGTGAAAAAAACTCAAAAAAGGTTAGCTCGGTGGTAACCACTGCGATATAATTGGCTTGTTGACTGAAATACAGCCGTAATCCAAAAGAAACTAACTACGGTTCTGGACTTAACACTGTTTGACAAAATCCCAATATTTTCCCCAGTTTTTTAAACATACAATTTTTTTCACAAACGAAAACAAAATTGATGATAATGAACAAATTTTCAATTTACCAATCATTTTTTGAAAACATGAAGGTTTTGGAATTTGCGAACAATTTTTTAAAGCATGAACACTTTTTGATTTTTGAGAATAGATTTTGAAACGGAGAACAAATTTGAAAAATTACGAATAAATTTGGAAGCGTGAATTTGTTTTAAATACGTGAAAAATAGAACTTTTTGTGTAATGCAAACAGTTTTTGAATTCTGAGAACATTTTTCTGAATTTTGAGAACATTTTTTCGAAAACTGAACATTTTTTCAAAAATGGAACTTTTTTGTGTAATGAGAACTGTTTTGGAATTTTGAGAACATTTTTTCAAAAACTGAACATTTTTTGAGAACATTGGAATTTTTGATCAATTTTTAAAGCATGAACATTTTTTGAATCTCGACAACAAATTTTCAAACGGATAAAAAATTTAGAAGTGCGAACATTTTTAGAATATTGAGAACAAATTTTGAAACAGCGAACAATTTTGAAAAACACCGAACGAATTTGAAAGCATGATTTTTTAATACGTGAACAAAACAAAATCAAATCTGGTACATTCTCTGAATTTTTTTGAATACGTGAACTTTTTTGTGTAGTGAGAACAAATTTTCAATTTTGAGATTTTTTTTTTGGAAAACTGAACATTTTTTGGAAACACGAACAAAACTTGAATATTTTGAAAAAAGTTTTAAAAAAGAGAAGAAAATGAAAAGAAATAAAAACCAAAGAAACAAAATTTGTTGAAAAGAGAAATTAACTCAAAAATGAAAACTGAAAGACCGTAAAAAGGTAAGGAAAAAAGTAAGGAAAAGAAAAGGAAAAAGAACCAGAAAAAGTAAGAAAAAAACAGAAAGAGTAAAAAATGAAAAAGGAAAAGGAAAAAAAATAAAAAACCGTTTCCGGAACCTTCTAAATAGTTCCCAAAACCAGTAAGAACCGGCTGGAAACGCTCTAGAAGGTTTCCGAAACCGGAACCTGTACGGACGCTACGGATGGGCCGGCCCAAATTGCTCGCTAGTCGGTTCTCATGTGCGATTCGTCGACAGTTTGCCAACCTATCCTACTGAGAATACGTAGAACAGATCATACAAATATTGGCGGGTTGTTAGATTAACAAGTCAGTAAAAGCCCAATTATCAAGCACACCCAATTCTCACGCGCTGGAGAACAAACAGTCGGATTTTACGTGGCACTCTAATCTGACTACCATTGTCCTGTAGGACCACAAACGAGTCGACCACTGGATTAAAGAGCCATACTGTACTTTTCCTCCCGATTAAAGATAAGTGCATCTGGATGAACGGTGGCTGCCCATTGTCAGCTGACGGAAATGTGGAGGCCATAGATGCCAGTGGGGCAAAGACCATAGAGGATATAACCAGGTTGATGGGAGCCCAAAAGACAACGAAGAGTGTATGTATCTGTATACACGTCCACCAATGAGGTCTCGCAAGGTTATAACATTTCTGAATAATTGTTCTACAATTATTTATAATTTTATCTAATGCAGAAGAGTCCATCAAAGCCAGATCAATCTAGGGTTAGGATGTATCAGAAATAGAACTGCATGCCCTTTTATACTTACAAGTCAGAGCCACCGGGAGATCAGTGCTCAAAATGTTTTACAACGTGGAGAGCAAATTTGTCATTGCCGTGCCAGAAAATATCGGTGTGCTGGTAACGTTTGTGAATGTTCTATACTCAATTCTGCCACAAAGATTTTTGATGTCTCCTTAGAGGACAGGCTCCGCAGATGGCCTGCTGCTGTTCCTTGTGCTCGTGCAACGAGCTACCTCGCCTTGATGACATCGAAAGGACCACACGAGTTGGATTAACCACGACGTGTGTGTGTGTGTGTGTGTGGGGGGGGGGGGGGGGGGGGGGGGGCGAGTCCTGTACTGCCATGGAAACGATACCTAATAGGATTAGTGCTGGCTCCTTTAGCTGATGTATGTACTCATATAACACTTTGTTGTCTAGCAACTACTACCTTCATTCCAAAATATAAGCCTTTTAGATATTCCAATATGCACTACATATGAAGCAAAATGAGTGAATCTATACACTTAAATACATGTATATACGTCCGTATGTAGTCCATATTAAAATATTTTACTAATATTTAGAAACGGAGGGAGTAGGTCAGAAGAACTAAAATACGAAACAAGTGTATTGGAATAAATCGGCGTCGTATGTCTCGTGTGTGTTTCGAGACGGCGAGAACAACTGATCTGGGTCCAGACAACCAAAGCCAAAAGCATTGGTCGTAGAAGTTTTTTTATGATTGTTGGATAGAACAGATTGCTCGGGCCAGGGCCAACAACCAGTACTAAGACTTGGATACATGCATTTGATAGCTCGAACAATGTGGTAAAAATCCAAAATTACGAATGAAGAGGTTGAACCCTACTTCAGTAAATCCGCTTACTTTCACGGTCCTCAACGTCTCATATTTTTGGCTATCCATCCGATGATCTAATGGGGAGAGAGAGAGAGAAAGGGAGGGAGAAAGACTCAGTACGAACTGCCAAACGAAAAGGTGTGGTAGCTCCCGGGTGTATCCCCGGTTATGCTATCCGTCTGGCCCATTGAGATTCGTATGGTGTTCTACGGCTGCAGCTTATTTAGGCAATTTGACTATTCTAATTGCGATCCTCATAGGAGACTATTAGGCTCTGGGGTTCAAGCAGCAGGTGTCTCGTGAGGCAGCATGTTGTAGGCCTCAGGCAGCCTACTGCTAACAAGACTTGTCAATATTGATGCAGGCCAGGTTGATAGGTGAGTCAGACCATGTGTGCCTCCACCGATTCATGCATCACCAGTTCACCATTTCCACGGCGGGGAGAGATTTGATGCCTCGTTGATTACGCTACAACAAAATACGTAATAAAGAAGGAAAACGTAAAAGCAATACTTGCTCGGCATTTCAATTTAACGACACAACCATTGAGCAATGCAAGGCCTGCTGCAGCAGAAAGATTCCACAAGAGGGTATTATTTTTACTAAATGACCCCTGATGGAACTTATGTCGCCCAATGACTCATGGTCTATGGTCGTCGGCCATGCCACCAGTGTGGTGCCGGTGTGAACGCGCCGGATGAAACAACGATATATATGCTATAATAGCTTCCTTTGTTATAATCCCTAGCATCCTTGCATCAGTACATCTGTTGTCCTAATTGGATGTTCTGATTTACACCTGATACGCCTATCTGATAGGCCTCGATGATTGAAACCGAACACGACCTGTTTTGCGTGTCTTCAGATGATTCGCCTTACCGGTGGCTTGCATACACATTAGTTAGTAAGTCATATCGCTAGTGTCGCCTAGCAATTAGGCGTGGTAGTTCGTCCGCCCGCCAATTTGGCGTGGCCATGCATCGACAGTGCCGCCTTCCAATTAGGCGTGGCTGGCCTTCTTCAGTGCGGCCTGCCAATTAGGCGTGGCAGGTCGTAGGTCGCTGACGCCTTATGTGCGCCTAAGTGACGTATTTATTTTCTTGCCCTTTGTTATTTGTTCACGCACATGTACTAGGCGTGTCTGTTTCTAACTCTTTTTTTCTGGTTTATCAGTATTTGTATTGGCGCGGTGGAATTTGTCTATTCGACCGCTGGTTACCCCTGCTGCCCCCATCCACCCTCCCCCGAAACAAGTCATCCCCTCCCCCTCCGGGTGTTACTCTCCGAATCCATATAGCCACTCGCAAGTCACCCACCTCGTCGTCCCCTCTTCGTGTTCCCACAGACCGTGCGGCCCACTTCCATGGACACTAAGTTTGCTCTAAAGTCCAAGTTGCTACTAACTGCTGCCCCAAAACTTAACTTCATTATTACGAATGAAGCATACATTGTGAGAAAGATACAATGTCAACATTGCAGCCATACCATACGGTAATTTCCCTTTCACTCAAATTTTAGAATTGTCAACCTCCACGGCTATATCACCATATTGGAGACAGAGTGGATGTTCACACAAAAACCAATTGAGATGGACATGAGCTCAAAACCATTTCTATCCGTTACTACAGACAAAAAAAGACTGTACGAAGGGATGAGACCATTCCAAAACAAGTAAAGGTGATATAAGTGGAGAAACTCTAGAAAATGATGAACTAAGGAGTTATGGGGGCTGTGCTATATATTAATAGCCTTGAAGGCAGAGCCCTACAAAAGACAAACACTATTTCCACTTAATTCCAAAAAATGTTAACTTCATTGATTGATACCTTTTCTGAACCTACTGAGTTACAAAGGGGTTGTGGCCATACCATTCTCCTCACGCAGAGTGAAAAATAGTTAATATCAGACCTTACAGATTGCGGCGCTACCGAAAGAATACTATGGAAGAAATTATTGGCAACTCTATGGAGAATTGGACCATAAGACCCAACAGGAACCATTTCTCCTCTTCATCTACACTTGTGAGGAAGAAAGATGGTACCTAGAGGTTGTGCGCTGACTACAGACAACTCAATGCTCTAATATCAAGAACAAATACACCATCCCTGTCATTGAGGATCTAATAGATGAATTACATAATGATTTGATGTTTCCTAAGATTAATCTGAGAACTCAGGATATTGGAAAAGATGCTTTTGGCACTGCCAGTAAATGTTACTCTGCTGAGAGGATTTCTAAGGATAGCAGGCTAGTAGAGGTTTATACAAAACTATGCGCTTATATGAAAGCCATTGTTCCCAGCTTTAAAGAAAATGGCTTCTATTGGAGTGAAGAGAAACAATAGGCCTTTGACACATGGAACTCCATAATGACTAAAGCACCTATACCTGCATTTGCATCCATATCCACCCCAAGATGTCCCGCAAAGCTACCTGAATTCTACATAAGCCGCAACAAGCTATAGTGAATGCTTGCGCAAAGATTCCACAAATAACAGTTTGATCTAGGGGTCGGACTGCAAAGAGTCCATCACAGAAGAAAAAGACATATCCATGATATTTTGGCCGAAACAAAAATATTTTCTGCCATATTAGGTACACTATCAGAACAAAAGATGTTGGAGAAACATGTATTGTCATGTATGTCTTGACCAAATATTTCCATGACAAATTATGCGGATGGAAAATCAAAAGTTTGTCCTGGGCAGACCGAACATGTACCTGGATGAAATTCTTTGCGCCTTCCGTGAAAAAAGGTTGTGGTAGAAGTGAGGGCGAGCATTTTTCAGTGATTCGTCGTGTGAGTTTTGCATTGCTTGATATACATTGGTTAATGTAAGCCAAGGATGATATTGGGTACTCGCATGATCGTCGGAGATTCCGCATTACAAAACAAGCTCACTCTCAATCGATGGATCACTTATCCGCTAAGTGCTGATTTTCACTAAAGAAAACCTTGCAAAACAAAATTAGATGGGAGGTAGCCGATGTTATTTTTTACATGAAGATGAAGCAACTAGGCATTAATTTTGTCCAACACAAGTCCGCTCGCGACATGGTAAAAAATACAAGTGTAAGCTAGCTTGTATCCACCCCGTAGTGTCCCAAATATGTTTGACAATTGGTTATGTGGATTTGGTAAAAAATTAGAGTGCCTAGCCTGATGGGGGCAGGGCACTAGTTTGGTCGTTGTTACTATGTAGAAATGGTTTGGTGTTTAACAAAAGGAAGGGCTCCTCTCCATAGCAAGTTATTTACCAGTTTATGCACTGGCTTTGCTCTTGGTCTACAACATCTGGAACACTAGCATATGGTTTGTGCGAGTTATGCTTGTATGCAGCAAGTGAGTGTACACATCTGTATTGCATCGGCTATGTGCATCCTAAATATGCAGAAGCCAGGTGTGAACTCGGTTATGCTTGTCACGCCTTGATGTGGATTTATAAGTCAATAAAGCGCCTTAATCAAAACAAGGAACATCCATAGCTGCAAACTTTTTCACAAAGTATCAAACTTTCTCCTACTCAACATCATCTCTAGTTATAAGGGGACATGGACATTTATGTATAAAGTGCATGAATTTATTTCCAACATTTAATTATCCGACAATTCCAACAATTTGAGTAACCATCAAAAAATAGAAAAGTGTAATGTATCGGAAGCTTGCAGAAGCTCCCTAAAAGCGACCCAGGAAGCTTTTGGGAGCTTCCCAAAAACCACAACGATGTTGTCGTTAAAATATGCTCAACGGGGCGGCCGAAAAAGAATCGAACGGAGGAGAGGTTGTGCACCAAATTGCGAAAACGCCTGTAATTGATACTACAGCACCAAATATGGTTTGGGCACCGAACCAGGCTTGCTGCTTCTTGGCTCAAGAGTATGCCGAGGCCAAGTTCATGTCATGTTTCCTCCACTCCAGTTGAACGCACATGCACCAAGCAGGGTGACACCTACATGAGGCGCGGATAGATTTGTTTTCGTACATGTTGTTATATTTGTCACTTTAGAGTTGGCATATCCACAACTTACAAATTATTTTTCATATGTATGAGACTGTCGGCAAACAACCTGTTTCCTGTAGTGTATGTAGAAAAACTTAATAATTGCATGATTCTACGATGTCACCAATTTCGGAGCTACCGGAGTCATAGGTATTATTTCCTCCATCAATGATTTGCTTTTGCGCCAAATTATTATTTGATTTCGTCGGTGCAGTGTAATGTTTCCTACCTCATCATGAATATAAAATAATGTTGTAACAAAATAAGATTTTGGCTATTTGTTCTTTAATTAGTGTATGTTAATGATCTTGATGTGTGATATTCAGATAACAATGTTATTTAAGGGTCTGGATTATCATTGCCTCTGGTGGATCATATATGTACTGTAGTAGAGAAAAAAATATTTTTAATTATTTTAAGAGTAAGAGGTTTTACAGTGAGTAATTTATGTCGATGTGGTGCCGTGAGTGGTTCCGACACTGACAAGCACCGAATAGGATACGTAGTTTGCTAACAAATGTATAGCAATGTAATCCCCGTAAACAATTCCAAACTATCAAGAAAAGACGCGCGCATGTGGTTATCTGATCTCGTTTCCGTGTGCATGTCTTTTGCTTGTGTGCGCATCGAGCCTGGGTGTGTTTTCTTAGGCTAGCCCGCATAAGTGCATCTCGCGGTATATTATCATCTCCTTGCAACATTGATCAGCTCGGAAAGTAATTGAGCTACTGTGCTGTCGCATGATCGAGTAGCTCCAGCCATTGGCTCCTCTCCAACGTCCATGGCGGGATGGCAGCTCCCCTTCTGCTGGTGGTGGCTTCCCCGCGTCTGCATCGACCAGCTATAGGTGGCAGCTGCAGCGGCACTTGCCAGATCCGCACAGCTCCGGTTAGATCGGGCCCTCCCGCGTTGGCTATGGCGGTTGGGGGCTCCGGTGGTGGTGCTAGTGTTGCGTCAGCAATGGATTTGGTTTGGTGGGTCGGGATGGGGTGCAAGACCTCCCTCCCAGCTCTAGTGGTTTTCGTCTGATGCCGCATGGGTGTGTAGCGGTGGTGGGAGTCTGATGATGGCTTGGCTTGGCAGTCGGCAAGGTTTGAGGTGGCTCATGTGCAGAGACAACGTGGTTGCTGCACGAGAGGTGTACGGATCAGCGGATTCCGGCGCGTGGGGGTGGTGTCCGTGAAGTTCTGCGTGAAAGCCTGCATGGTTGTTGCCAGCTGGTGGCGGCGGCACCTGTGGGCGTCATTGCCCTCCCTAGAGGCATCGTTGTTGAGATCTCTGACCTCGCCTACCCTTGGTTGAAGATCTTTGGGTGAAAGCCTAGACCCAGGTCGGTCGGGCAACGATGTCGTCCATGCGACATTTCCCCTTTTGGGGCGTTTCTTTGAAGATGTGGATCCTTGATGACCCAGAAATATCGAAGATGATGTTGATTTAGCCGTGTAGCAAACCAAATAGTTGGATCATGTGACAAAAATATAATTGGATCATGCTTGTCGACAAACAACGTGGGAAGCATAAAAAAACCAATCTGACCTAAAGTTCTGATTGAGGCATCTAGTAGATTTAGAGGGCCCCGAAAAGATAATTATTCGACCATGCTATCAAAGAACAAAAGATATAGTTCCTCCATGCCATCTGGTCAGAACACATCTTGTCTTATTGATCTAATTTTAACATCTCTGCTAATCCTATGTCAGTGAGAGCTAGGACACAGAAAAACTTATTTGCTATGAAGGCGGTATGGAGGACAACATACTTGATCTGTCAATGAAGATGGCAGTAGTTGGCAATGCGGTTTCGATGTAGTTCATCCATGGCGGCCACCACGTGCGGACGACCTTGATGTTCTCGGGGTTTTTGCTGGGTTTGGGCGGATGCGACGGACGGGGCTGTCCTCGGCTCGCCGGTAGATGAAATGTACGAGCAGGTGGAGATTATATACGAGGTCGATCTCCTAGGTCGTCCTAACTTCCCAGGAGAGTATCTCTAATCTTTCTTTCCCTTTAGTAACGCGAGGCAGTACGTGCTCCTCAATCCTAGGGATTAGGACGATATGGATTACCACAATCCAGGAATTGTTTAAGAAAACGAGAACTCCTCCAGTGATCAACATGCATGAAAAGCGCACCGCTGTGGGCTCCCGCACAATGGATCCAACTGGTATTTGCGGTCTGGGTTGGCCCACCTACCTACATCCGTGCTCATATAATCTTTGTTTCATATTTTTTTATGTTTGTTTCATATTCGTATTTGTATGTTTGTTTATGTTTAAATATATATATATAGTCTTTCTTTCATATCTGCAATATTTTAAAATCAAATGTATTTTTCCTATTTCCTTTTTTAGTTTGCTCGTTTCTTATGTTTCTCCTTCTTATCCTAATTTTTTTTTATGTTTCATAATTCCCTATCATATCTTCTTACAGTTTTCAAATTCAAATAAGTAGGATAAAATGTTTTCTTATTTTTCACTTCTTAATTTTAATCTTTCTTTTCTGTTTATATTTGAAACATTATTAAATGAAATCTAAGTTTTCTCTTCCCTTTTCAGGTTTCCTATGTTTTCATTTTTATCCACATTATTTCTAATTTTTTACATTTTCTAATAAATTAGGTACAATTTCAAAGTTCAAATATGTAGGATAATATCTGATCCAATATTTCAATCCTGTATATACAAATATCCATTACATGCATGAAATGACCCCAAAATTTGTCACCATGTAGGCATGTCGAATGTGCTCCCCCAGGCAAGGTATGGATGAATTCGGACACAAAACGCATGTTGCCTCACGTATGGGCAGTGTTTTATGTTTTTTTTACCGGAAAAACCCTAGAAATTGCATGAAGTGTCAGATAATCTTCAAAACTTGTAATGCATGCTTGCCATAGTCATCGTAGCATGTGTAAAAAGTTTGGCCTCATTTGGTGGGACCGGGAAAAAACCTCTTGCACACTTGCCCTCCGGTAAACCCGGAGGGTCCTGCTTGTACATGATGGATGTGAAGGCATGCATGAAATGACCCTAAATTTTGGCACCATGTGGGCATGGACAAAGTGCTCCTCAAAAAAGGTACGGACAAATTTGGACACAAAACGCACGTTGCGTCACGTCCAGGCAGTGTTTTATGCTTTTTTGCCGGGAAAACCCTAGAAAGTGCATCCAGTTTCGCATAATCAATGGAACTTGTAATGCATACTTGCCATGGTCATCCTACGGTGTGCAACAAGTTTGGCCCCATTTGGTGGGACCGAGAAAAAAAACCTCTTGCACACTTGCCCTCAGGCAGAAACAGAGGGTCCCGCTTGTACATGGTGGATGTAGAGGCATGCATGAAATGACCCCAAAATTTGGCACCATGTGGGCACGGCCAAAGTGCTCCCCCAGGCAAGGTATGGACGAATTCGGACACAAAACGTATGTTGTGTCACGTCAGGGCGGTGTTTTATGGTTTTGTCACCGGGAAAACCCTAGAAAGTGCATCAAGTGTCAGATAATCAAGGAAGCTTGTCATGCATGCTTGCCATGGTCATCGTAGGGTGTGCAAAATGTTTGCCCTCATTTGGTGGGACCGGGAAAATATACTCGAGGCAGTAGATTTCACTAGTAGCTTCTCTCGAGAAAATAACATATGGTGGGTAAACAAATTACTCTCGGGCAATTGATATAAGAGCAAATAATTATGACGATATCCAAGGCAATGATCATCTATATATGCATCACATCCAAGATTAGTAGACTGACTTCTGCCTGCATCTACAACTATTACTCCACACATCGACCGCTATCCAGCATGCATCTAGTGTATTAAGTTCATGGGAAAATGGAGTAATGCAATAAGAATGATGACATGATGTAGAAAAGATCTAATCATGTAGGAATAGACCCCATCCTTTTATCCTTAATAGCAACGATACATGCATTCTTCGCTACCCCTTCTGTCACTGGGTGAGAATACCGCAAGATCGAACCCATCACAAAGCACCTCTTCCCGTTGCAAGAAAAATCAATCTAGTTGACTAGACCAAACCAAAGTTTCGGAGAAGAAATACGATGCTATAACATGCATATAAGAGATCAAAGAAGACCCAAAATTCACCGGATCCAAACAAACACACCGCAAAAAGTCATTACATCATATAGATCTTCAAGAACATCGAGAAAAACATTTTATTGAGAATCAAAAAGAGAGAAGAAGTCATTTAGCTACTGCCTATGGACCCGATGAATTTTTGTATGGCATTTTTCAAATTTAGAATAATTGAATTTTTGTGTTAAAGTCATTGTAATTTTTTGCATGGTAGTTTAGTATCTTGGTCCCTTGGCATTTTTTAAATTTTGTTTTTTTTCAGTATTGCGTGCAGTAGCATGGCTATTCCAATCATATAGCGATTTGGTTTCTGATTTGTTTTTAGCATGTCATTTCTTTTTTCAATTTTCTATAATTTATTTTTCAGGGGATGTTAAAACTGGGCGTTTTTTTGCCCTACTATGGCAGGTTTCCGTCGCCGCCACGGCCACCCGCGAGCCCACCCCCTCAGCCGCAGTCGGTTTCGGCCGGCTCGCACGCTCTACCGCTTCGTTCCCGATCCAGCTGGCCAGCACGCAGAAGGTGGCCAGCTTTCGTGCTCTGCCTCCGGAGCGCCGGTAGGACCGGGTAAACAGCGTGGGCGCGGCCATCTTCCGCGGCTTGCTGTTTTTCCTCTGGCCTTGGCGGACCTTCCATCACGATGTGGGCCAGTGTAGTGAGTAAAAAAACTAAATTTTGATTCTCGTCGGGGTAATGCTTTTCCCTGTGTACCAAACAGGTTAAGGGTTGGGATTGACCGGGATCCCTAAGTACAGGGTATAGAATTCAGGGATTTAGAGATGAGGGTTTATTTTTGATGAGCTCTACAATTTCAAGGTTTAAAATAGACTTTACTCAGTTATGAGAGACAGCAAAGTATTAATCCCTACTGGGAACCCCACAAGTGAGCCGAACCCTACACCCTCTGACAAACAATTACGGTGCACATGCACACGCATTGGGCACTGACGATTCAGTCACCTAGAGGAGATATCTCTATGCTCCATAAAAGGCAACGAAGAGCATCTACATCAATATACATGTCCATGAAATGTGGTCTTGCAATGTTGTCAGATTTCTGAATATTTATGCCACAGTTTTCTTTCGTCTAAGCTAATACAAAAGAGTCCATCAAAGCCAGTTTAATCTAGGGTTAGGAGGTATTGGAAATAAAACTACATGTCCTGTTTGGCCTACAAGTCGTACTTCGTTGGAGTTGAGCGCTCAAACTGTGGCTTTCAGTGGAGAACAATTTTGTCATCACTGAGATGGAAAATATCAGTGTGCTCACTGGAAACGTGCCCGTTGAAGTTCTATATCAAATTCTACTACAAATATTTTAGACGCCTCCAGGACTGCCTCCGCGTCTGCCTCATAAGTGTCATAGACAGTCCTCGCTGCACATCGCCACCATCTGCAGTCCTGGCCGGCCAAAGGCTGCTCCTCAGGTCGTCGTGCGACGGTCTACCCCGTGAGAGGCATGATTCAGGACCATGGTCCATGGAAAATATCATGTGATATGGTCCATAGCATGGTACGGTGCTCCAAGACTGTGTGGTAGTGCTACATCAGATCTGCATTCAAGGCATCTGATCAAAGTACTTGTCTATTTTACATATGCCTCCTTGTATATTTGCATCTTGCCATCCAAAAGCTGTGTGTACTGCTGCCCATACATTTAATCATGATGCAAACTCTTTTTCCTGATTACAGAAGAGGGAGTAACTCACAAGTTAATGCGTAAATAAAAGATGAACCAATAGCATTTTACTGTAGATGTAGATGGTAGACTGAAGCTGAATGCAAAATCAGAGGTACACCTCATATGTGTTTTAAACTTTTGATGTGGATTGACAACAACCATTTCAGCAAATATTTAGACATTTTCAAGGCAATCCTCAACAACATAAGTAGACTGGGTATTCAATTATTTGACAAGGAAATTGCAAGGAGGCTGTGAACTTTCTAAAAAAAGGAGGTTTAGAAGTTTTATTAATGTGATTATGGTCGCTGCAAGGAAGTTCGGAACTGCACGTTTTATTGTACGTACAAATAATAAGTAGCCTTGGCGGCAGATAACCTAATTGTACCAAGATTTTTTGTAGAAGAAGCGAGAAACCGGTTGAAATATCCGCTCCCCGTGGCGATCGAACCTGGCTGGTTTGGAACATTGTACCAAGATTTTGATTCAAGCGATCATCCGCATATGATACACAATTTTGATTCGAGCGATTAGCCATCTACGGTACACGATTTCGATTCAACTAATAAGTAGCCATGGCACCAAACTAGGTATGCAATTTGCCGCATATGGTACAATATTTCGATTCGAGCAATTAGCTAATTGTACTAAGGAATAACAGGTATGAAAATTTGCTTGGTACAGACAGATTATGATAACCCATGGCACCAGATAAGTACACTCGTGTATCTCAAATACAATGTTCTCCTCAAACTTCAAAGATTAAGCTAATTTTAGAACAGTGTCGGGGACCTGGCCTATGCCCTTTCTTTTCTGAATCTACGTGGGCACAGGCAGGTGCCCCAGTCCTGCTTCCCGTCTTGGTTGTCCCATACAAAGAACTCACGAGGCCTCTTGTGCTCGCACGGCCAAGCAAGCTTATCTCCATCAAGCTTGCCGGATGTCGCTGTCGAATCGCGGAACAGGGCAAGAGCTTCCCTTAAGAACATCGTCTTCATGTGAAACCCCTGCCGATACGACTAGTGCTGCATTAGAGGCAGAGACGGCTGACCACACCCTCTGATCTGGCCACGAGGGGTCCAGCGGCAGGAACGCCTCCCCGCACCTGAGTACAGTGAGGACGGCGGCGACATAGTCCACTGACGGCGAGGCACCTACAAACCCACGAACCTAGGCGCGCGGGTGCGTCCCCTGTGTCCATCCGAGCAGCCTAGGGTTCCAAATTCAGACTCAGAGAGGCGGAAGGAAGGGGGTGGGAGCGAAATTACAGCAGACAACAAATGTCAGCCGGGCGCATCGCAGCTCACGCAGGCACCTGGCCTTCGAGTTGGGTTTGCGTACCACGCAGAACCGTTTTCCCCAGTGCAGCAGCGCAGAGAGACGCGCAAACCTTCGTTTGCAAGCTCTATATCTCTGAGTGATGCCATCTATTCTCAGCTAGTATACTTAGTAAAAGAAGATGGTCCTAGTTCACAATTCTACATTAAGGTATGAACCATGTAACACGATGTAATCCTAACATCGACCAATCATGGAAGCCCCAAAATGCTCATCGTCCGTCAACCCACGAAAGAGCATGCAGTCCAAGGACGACTAAATGGTAGGAGCAACCACATATAGCACCACACCATGTTGTCCTATCCCTTTTCCGGCTCCTTCGCCTCTATCTCATCCAAGTCTGAGGCCTAATACCCTCACACGTTGCTTCCATGGGCCACGACGAGGGCGCTCCCGCCGTCGCCGCCAGCACCGTCCTCTCCCTCCCTCCTCCCTTGCCGCCGTCAAAGGACACGACCGAGCAAAGCGTGGATTGCGTCGACGGCGGCGGGGCGCCATTTCGCCTTCTCCTGTAGGGCCTCCGCCACGCGGCAGCGCTGCAAGGCTGGGACACCACAACGGCGAGGATCACGGTGTTCCAGCAGTGGATCCCCATGGCGGCGGCGCACGACGGGCTTCGAGGTGGCGGATCGTGCAGGTGAGTGTTGGCAGCGTATTGGGATCCTTCTTGATCTGGCATCCGTCTTCAGCCAGCGGCGCGGGCTGTGGGTAGTGCGGGCCGGTGTCCTCCGTTGTGGCGGTGATAGCGTCAGCATGGTGGAGCCAGCGCTCTGGTGGCAGTCCAAGTGCTCTTATCACATCACGGCAATGATCTGCATGATTGCTCCTCCTTGGTCTGGCCGTCGATGTGTTCCAAAACTGCTGCAGAGATCTTGCCCAAGGATATCAGGCTCAGATAGAATCCGATCATGCTCGTCCATATCAGCCTACAGGCTACATGAGGGCGTGGCACGAAGTTTTGTTGTTTGTTCATGCCAAGGGACATGTCGGTATTTCGATTTTCATGGCATACACAACAGTGAAGAAAGTCATGGTGGTTGAGATCGAAGGATCCATAAGGCTGAGGGGGCCTTGGAGGCGATGGAGTTAGCTAGGTGTTTCATAACTTTCAGAAGCAGCGGTGACAAATGGGGCAACAACACTGGAGGATTTCCTTTTTGGTGGTGCACCTCGGGTGCCGAGTTGTGAATTTTAGCATGAAAACTTAAGGTATGGCCTTCATTTGATCTGCCTAGCAATTGCCTTGCTGAAGGTAATGTTTTGAGAGCTCGGACTTTCTCCAGGGTGAAAATTTAAGATCTTGGACCGGACGACGACGGCGCTTGTGCATTGTTTCCTTCTTGAAGGCGTCGCTTTTGGAGACCTTTTATGTTTTGCGAGTATTATCTTTGGTGGTGGTTGGTTTACCGCTGCTGAGAGGATTTGATCTCTATGGCGAGGCCTTTGTTATTTTTTCGGATTGTGTGCATCCTGGATGTTTTTGAGACATCTTGTTGATGCAGAGACTGGATGTAATTGATATCTTCGCGACATTAATATATTGCGTCTTTCAAAAGAAAAATCTCGTCCAAGTCCTCCTTGCTCAAGGAGCCATCAATCCTGGTCGATGCCAAACATGTGGGAGTGATTTCGACTAATAAATTGAGGAGGTCACCGTTGTTCCACACGGAGAAGCGCTCCAACAGCTGCCCGTATGCGAGCTTACGGACAAACTTGACAATGTGGTATACCACATCAATCAGTTGCATGTCGCTATACATCGCGCCTTTCTTGACCATCTTGACAAAAAAATTAGGCTCGCCTTTCTGTAACTAACACAATGAATGTTTTACATAGAAACGCTCCTTCTTTTCCTGGTGTCTCTTATTCCCTGGTATGTTTTCACATTCTATTTATGTTCATCTCCTATCACTCGAGATTAGCTCCTTTTTTTTCAGTTTCCTCACATCTGAACATGATGCATGAGTGCTACAACTAGGAGAAGTGGATGTTAGTGCTTGAGTCATGATGGAGAAGTATATATGCACACATATACAAACCAAATATCATGCATGGCGTTCATGGTTGGAAGTTGTTGGCACAGTACAATATTGCATTGATACGATCTAAAGGTCTGGTCAATTGTTTTGTCATCATCCTTCTATTTTCAAGATCGACATGATATCGTACAGTAGGTATTAAGCGAAGCCAAAGTAATGATAGTTGTGCACGCATTGTTGTTGTCGTGTCACTTTTTTAAGATAATTAATCTGCATGTTAAGACTAGTTTTTTCTTTGAGAGCTCATATCAAGAATGTGGCATTGCGTTGCTCGGAAACTGGAGGTACTGTCTAGAGATTGTATCCTCTCTTTTTGCATAAGACCGTGCAATTCTTATTCGATACTATTAAGATTAGGCATTAATTTCATAATTTGGTGACACTATGATGTATTACTCTTCATCATTCATAGATCAGACACGTACCGGAATATCAAGCTAAACAGTGACCGGTATATGTGATGATAGGTCTGAAACACAATTTAAGAATTATATAATTGGTTACTATCTGTGGATTGCCTATATTTATGACCTTTGTATAATTTCTTCCTTAAAATATCAATACTTGTTTTTCTATTTTCTATTTCTCTCTCTTCATTTTAGATAAGGACCACGTGCATTCACGATGAAGATGATGCATCCTTGAATGGGTTTCCTTGTACATATTTTCTTCACCCAACTATGCAACATAAAAGGAGCACTCCATCCAAATAAAAATTGTTATTATTATTTTTCTTTTGTTTGATTTTTGTGGCACCCATCTTCTTTGCCATGTGGAAGAGTAGTTCATTATGGTCAACTCTCCTTCTCGTGAACTTTGACGAATGGATCATAGCGAGCCCATAAACGATATCAAGGAGGCGTAACACATCAACAACTTTGTTGAGTTTGATGATGATTACTTCGACCAACAAACCTTTGTAGTCCAGCCCTGGGATATTGCCCTTTCTTTATGCTGGTTGCACCTCTAGATCCTCAACTATCTCTAGTTACTAGATTGCTTTGTTCAAGCCATTATACTTCACTTTGATACATGGTGTTTCCATGGTTCAGGGCGTTACCTACCCTTGGATTAGCTTGCTAACGATGTTACGAATTTATAGGTAATACCGTTTGTAATCTTTACTCAATGTGGATGCTTTACTTCCTTATGCTTCTTCATCATGTTTATCTACAATGAGTCAGAGACATATTGATATTGGGTACAGTATTTGGATGATTGTTGTATTTCTTATACCATAAATTGGATGTTGATGCATGAAAAATATATGGTACATGACTGTTGTATAAACAACCAATTGCATATAAATGTATGCAACTCCGGTAGCATAATGATTGTTAGATGAACAAATGTTTATACAATTCTTGTAGAAGAACATGGTTAATGATGGTTGTTATATGATAAATGATGTATCTCATCATGGACATATGAATACTAGGGACAAAGCTAAAAAAGTAATCCCATGGTGTCACACTAGTAGGAAACGGGCCTTTAGTCCCGGTTCCAGAGGGCCTTTAGTCCCGGTTCTGGAACCGGGACTAAAGGGTCGAGACTAAAGCTCCCCCCCCCCCCTAGTCCCGGTTCTGTGACGAACCGGGACTAAAGGCCCTCCACGTGGCCGCTGTCTGGAGCTCCACCTTTAGTCCTGGTTGGTAACACCAACCGGGACTAAAGGAAGTTTTTTGAAAAAAATATTGAATATTTTTTTGAAACACCAATTGGGACTAAAGGAAGTTATCTGAAAAAATGAATTTTTTTAATTTTTTTTCTCAATTTTCAAATTTCTGAATTATTTTACAATTTAATCTCTATTCACCCCTCATCACTGCTCAATTTAATCTATGATCTCTATTCTCTGATCACTCCTCATCATTCCAAATCGTCTAACTTCCTGGCCGGTCACCCATTCTATCACTACTCCAGCATGAGCACGCTTAACTTCCGAGTCCTATTCCCCCTAGTTTTCAAGTCTGCACTTGTTGTTTTCCTGACAATTGTAAGATGTCTATCCTATTAACCCTCAGGAGTTTAGCTTGAGCATGAAGTCACACGTTTCACTGTTGAGTTTGAAACTATTATTCTAAAAAACAATAATTATTTAATAACATTAATATTTTTGAATAAGTAGTTTGACCATAGTTTGACCAGATTTGACCAAAATTTAAAAAAACTGAAATAATTATTTAGTAACACTAATATTTTTCAATAATTATTTAGTAACAGTAATATTCTTGAATAATTATTTAGTAACACGAATACTTCTTGAATAAGTAGTTTGACCATATTTAACCAAAATTCAAAAAAACTAAAACTTGAGCATAACTTTTTTTACTTTTAGAATTTGAGGATTCTAAATATTTGCAAAATGGCCTACGGCGGTCAAAATTGAGTGCGTATTTTCGTGCTGAACATTCTGATATATTATACGTTTTTCTCTGACATCGTATGCAAAAGTTATAGCCGTTTTACTTTTTCATAGCACTTTTTTTAAAACATGTCCAAATTTAAGTTTTATAATTTTCCTAACTAGTAGATGTAGTAATATAAATACATCTCGAAGGATTTTATTTTTTGAAGTTTATATCATTTTCTTTTGTTTTTTTTCTAAACTAAAATGGCCATACACGGGGGAGGGGGGAGGGGGGTAGAGTTTGGCACACGAACCACTTTAGTCCCGGTTTGAGACACGAACCGGGACTAAAGGGCATCGCACCCTTTAGTCCCGGTTCATGTCTCAAACCGGGACTAAAGGTCTAATCTTTAGTCCCGGTTTGAGATACGAACCGGGAGTAAAGGGCATGGCACCCTTTAGTCCTGGTTCGTGTCTCAAACCGGGACTAAAGGTCCCATTTGAACCGGGACTAATGCCTTCCCGACGCCCTAGCCGGTCGAACCGGGACTAACATTAGTCCTGGTTCGTAATGCAACTAGGACTAATGTGTACATTGAGCTGTGACCAAAGCCCTGTTTTCTACTAGTGTCATCACAACACTAATGATGCCATATATACTAATAAATGGTGATTTGTACAAAATTAATGAAGAAATTTAAAAAAATCACAGGTCTCAGCTGACAGCCTCTATGGGAGCTCCGTCCTAGATGAATACATTACATGTTCATTCAGGTACAAGCAAGAGAATAGTTACACTGCCACAACAACATTATCATGATTTAGGCTGCTCTGATTTCTATCTGGCTTGAGTTCATCGAAAACATAGTTCATTTGTAGAAGTTATGGCAGTGTTCGTCTTACTTGTTTCCATCTTTTGTGCATTGGCCTTTTGTCAGAAGCCAAGCAGTAGTACCGCTTAGACGGTACATCCACTATTGCTTGTGACTGAGTATTCTGTATGCCCCCTGGCTATTCGTGGTAGTAACGCTTTGTGCGGTACTTCTGCTCTGGTGCCGTGCAAACTATCGCTAGTTTCTCTGTTAGCCCCTCGACAATGCGCGGTACTACTTCTCGTTGTAGGTTGTAGTGCTCCTTCGACAGATCTACCGCTCTAGTACCTCGCTAGTACTCTATGGGCTGCTGAGGAACTACTGTGGTAAGTGATGACCCACAAGTATAGGGGATCTATCGTAGTCCTTTCGATAAGTAAGACTGTCGAACCCAACGAGGAGCAGAAGGAAATGATAAGCGGTTTTCAGCAAGGTATTCTCTGCAAGTACTGAAATAAGTGGTAACAGATAGTTTTGTGATAAGATAAATTGTAACAAGCAACAAGTAACAATAGTAAATAAAGTGCAGCAAGGTGGCCCAATCCATTTTGTAGCAAAGGACAAGCCTGGACAAACTCTTATAATAGGAAAAGCGCTCCCGAGGACACATGGGAATATCATCAAGCTAGTTTTCATCACGTTCATATGATTCGCGTTCGGTACTTTGATAATTTGATATGTGGGTGGACCGGTGCTTGGGTGTTGTTCTTACTTGAACAAGCATTCCACTTATGATTAACCTCTATTGCAAGCATCCGCAACTACAACAAAAGTATTAAGGTAAACCTAACCATAGCATGAAACATATGGATCCAAATCAGCCCCTTACAAAGCAACGCATAAAGTAGGGTTTAAGCTTCTGTCACTCTAGCAACCCATCATCCACTTATTACTCCCCAATGCCTTCCTCTAGGCCCAAATAATGGTGAAGTGTTATGTAGTCGGCGTTCACATAACACCACTAGAGGCTAGACAACATACATCTCATCAAAATATCGAACGAATACCAAATTCACATGACTACTAATAGCAAGACTTCTCCCTTGTCCTCAGGAACAAACGTAACTTCTCACAAAGCATATTCATGTTCATAATCAGAGGGGTAATAATATGCATAAAGGATCTGAACATATGATCTTCCACCAAATAAACCAACTAGCATCAAGTACAAGGAGTAGTCAACACTACTAGCAACCTACTAGCACCAATCCCGGACTTGGAGACAAGAATTGGATACAAGAGATGAATTAGGGTTTGGAGATGAGATGGTGCTGGTGAAGATGTTGATGGAGATTGCCCTCTCCCGATGAGAGGAGCGTTGGTGATGATGATGACGATGATTTCCCCCTCCCGGAGGGAAGTGTCCCCGGCAGAACAGCTCTGCCGGAGCCCTAGATTGGTTCCGCCAAGGTTCCGCCTCGTGGTGGCGGAGTCTCGTCCCGAAAGGTTGCTTAATGTTTTTTTCTCATCGAAAGACTTCATATAGGAGAAGATGGGCATCGGAGAGCTACCAGAGGGCCCACGAGGTAGGGGGCGCGCCCCCACCCTCGTGAGTAGGGTGTGGGCCCCCTGACCTTCATCTTTGGCGATGATTTTTCTTTATTTATTTTAAGATATTCCATGGAGTTTCAGGACTTTTGGAGTTACGCAGAGTAGGTCTCCAATATTTGCTCCTTTTCCAGCCCAGAATGTTGCCGGCATTCTCCCTCTTCATGTAAACCTTGTAAAATAAGAGAGAATAGCCATAAGTATTGTGACATAATGTGAATAACATCCCATAATGCGATAAATATCGATATAAAAGCATGATGCAAAATGGACGTATCAACTCCCCCAAGCTTAGACCTTGCTTGTCCTCAAGCGAATAGCCGATAACAATAAATATGTCCTGATGTTTAGAGGTGGAGGCGTCGATAAAAATAAAATACGGACATGAAGGCATCATGATTGTTCTCATAACAGCAACATATATAGATTTTTTTCATATGATTACTTATGTTCAAGTGATGATCTTTTCACAATGCAAAAGTATGAATCAGAAACCTTCTTGAGCACCAACAAATTATAACCTCAGTCATTGAAGCAATTGCAATTTATCATAACATCGGAAAGAGTCTATGTCAGAGCTTGAAAGCAAGGCCACATACTCAACTATCACTTAGTCCTTCATAATTGCTAACACTCACGCAATACTTGTGGTTACGGAGTTTTAATCGGACATGGAGAAAGATAGGGGCTTATAGTTTTGCCCCACAACCTTTTACGTCAAGGGTAATGTCAACAATAATAATTCATGCTCCCCTACATCCAATTAGATATATATATCATGTTCTTTCCAACATGCTGGGCTTGCAAAAGGATAAAATGAAAAAGGAAAGGTGAAGATCACCGTGACTCTTGCATAAGGTAGGGGATAATAATAAAAAGATAGGCCCTTCACAAAGGGAAGCAGAGGTTTCCACGCGCTTTTAGGGTTGATGCACAAAATCTTAATGCAAAAGAACGTCACTTTATATTGCCCCTTGTATGTGGACCTTTATTATGCAATCCGTCGCTTTTATTACTTCCACAACAAGTTCGTACAAAGCTTATTTTCTCTGCACTAATAAGTCATGCATATTTAGAGAGCAATTTTTATTGCTTGCACCGATGACAACTTACTTGAAGGATCTTACTCAATCCATAGGTAGATATGGTGGACTCTCATGGCTGAACTGGTTTAAGGGTATTTGGAAGCACAAGTAGTATCTCTACTTGGTGCTGAGAATTTGGCTAGCATGAGGGGGAAAGGCAAGCTCAACACGTTAGAGGATCCATGACAACATACTTTATCTCAGATGTAAGAAAACATAACTCATTATGATGTCTTCCTTGTCCAACCTCAACTCTTTAGCATGTCATATTTTAATGAGTGCTCCCAATCATAAAAGATGTCAATGATAATATATCTATATGTGAAACCTCTCTTTCCTTATTACTTCCTATTAATTGCAACGATGACCAATGCTATATTTGCCAACTCCCAACAACTTTTAATCATCATACTCTTTCTATGTGAAGTCACTACTTTCAATAAGATCAATATGAACTCTATGATTCTTTTTATTCTTTTTCTTTTATTCACCCAAGATCATGGCAAAATAATCAAGCCCTTGACTCAACACTAAACTTTATATCTCACGGACTCGATTACATAGAGGGATCATAAAGCAAAACTCAAAACTAGATCATGCCATGACTTTATTCTACTAAATCAAGATACTACTAAAAGGATCAAACTAAGAAGAACGGTAAAGATAGGAGTTGTGATGGTGATACGATAACGGGGCACCTCCCCCAAGCTTGGCAGTTGCCAAGGGGAGTGCCCATACCCATGTGATTATGTCTCCTTCTTTGTTGTTGGTGAAGGTAGTGGAGGTGTTGTTGATGATGCGGGCTTGTCGTCCACCTTCCATGGCATAGGCTCACTATCATAGAAGGATGATCAAGTCTCCGGAATCCTCAAATCTGTAGCCAAGCTCATCCTTTTGAATCTATATTCATACTCACAGTTTTGATTTTGTAGATCATAGATTTGGGCTTGGAGGTGCTCAATCTTCTCATATAGCTTGAAGATGGCCTCCTCGGTGTTCTTGGCATCCGGCTCGTAGTTGTTGGTGAACTCCGCGAGCATCTTGTGGCTAGCGTTAATTCCACGCTCCACCATCCCCTGGCACTTGAAAACTTGTTGCTCCATTGCTTCGAGCCTCGCCTCCATGCTTCCAGTTCCCTTTGGTCCCTCAACATCGCGGATGTGCAGCAACCCATCACGCATCTCAATGGTGTGAGGGTATTGCAGCACCTCCGCGAGGTAAGGGTTGATCACCTTCTCGAAGAACTTGTCCTTGGACACACTTGGGGACGTCATGAGGATCTAGATCTGTCAGAAAAACAGCACGAAACAAGAACATGAGAAATTTGCGTGATACTGGAGTCAAAACCTTCGGGAGAATACATAATGAATTTTTACCGACCAAAATACGTATCGTGCAAGAAAACGGAGTCCGGAGGACACACGAGGTGCTCACGAGGTAGGGGGCGCGCCCACCACCCTCGTGGGGCCCTCGTGTCCTTCCCGGACTACTACTTATTTTCTATTTTTCTAAATATTCCAAAACGGAGAAATATTGCCTTAAAATTGTTTTGGAGTCGGTTTACTTACCGTATCACATACCTATTCCTTTTCGGAGTCTGAAACGGTCTGAAAAGTGTCCCTTATGTATTCCTCCAAGGTTACGGTTTCAATAATTTTGGTTTCAACATTTATGGGATTACCTGAAATATAATCTTTGATCCTTTGACCGTTTACCACCTTCGGATTTGTGCCTTCGAAATTGTTGATTTTTATGGCACTGGAACGATAGACCTCCTCGATAACGTAGGGACCTTCCCATTTTGAGAGAAGTTTTCCTGCAAAAAATCTTAAACGAGAGTTGTATAGCAATACATAATCACCTACATTAAACTCACGCTTTTGTATCCTTTTGGCATGCCATCTTTTAACTTTTTCTTTAAACAACTTAGCATTTTCATAAGCTTGGGTTCTCCATTCATCAAGTGAGCTAATATCAAATAACCTCTTCTCACCGGCAAGTTTGAAATCATAGTTGAGCTCTTTAATAGCCCAATATGCCTTATGTTCTAGTTCGAGAGGTAAGTGACTTGCTTTTCCATAAACCATTTTATACGGAGACATACCCATAGGATTCTTATATGCAGTCCTATAGGCCCATAATGCATCATCAATTTTCTTGGACCAATTCTTTCTAGACCTATTAACAGTCTTTTGCAAAATTAATTTGAGCTCTCTATTGCTCAATTCTACTTGACCAATAGACTGTGGGTGATATGGAGATGCAATTCTATGATTAACGTCATATTTAGCAAGCATTTTACAGAAAGCACCATGAATAAAGTGTGACCACCATCAGTCATTAAATATCTAGGGACTCCAAACTTCGGAAAAATAACTTCCTTAAGCATTTTAATAGAGGTGTTATGATCAGCACTACTATTTGGAATAGCTTCTACCCACTTAGTAACGTAATCAACAGCAACTAAAATATGTGTATATCCATTAGAGGCAGGAAAAGGTCCCATATAATCAGAGCCCCAAACATCAAATGGTTCAATAACAATTGAATAGTTCATAGGCATTTCTTGACATCTACTAATATTACCAATTCTTTGACATTCATCGCAAGACAAAACAAACTTACGGGCATCCTTGAAGAGAGTAGGCCAATAAAAACCAGATTGCAATACCTTATGTGCAGTTCTATCTCCAGCGTGGTGTCCTCCATAAGCTTCGGAGTGACACTTGCGTAGGATCTGTTCCTATTCATGCTCAGGTACACAACGTCTAATAACACCATCTACTCCTTCTTTATAAAGATGTGTGTCATCCCAAAAGTAATGTCGCAAATCATAGAAAAACTTTTTCTTTTGTTGGTATGTGAAGCTAGGTGGTATAAATTTAGCAACAATATAATTAGCATAATCAGCATACCATGGAGTGCTACGAGAAGTGCTTATGACATTTAATTGTTCATTAGGAAAGCTATCATCAATAGGTAGTGGGTCATCAAGAACATTATCTAACCTAGATAAGTTGTCTGCAATGGGGTTCTCAGCTCCTTTTCTATCAACAATATGCAAATCAAATTCTTGCAGCAAGAGAACCCATCTAATAAGTCTAGGTTTTGCATCTTTCTTTTCCATAAGATATTTAATAGCAGCATGATCAGTGTGAATAGTTACTTTAGAATCAACAATATATGGTCTGAATTTGTCACAAGCAAATACAACTTCTAAAAGTTCCTTTTCCGTAGTAGCATAATTTCGTTGAGCATTGTCTAGAGTCTTACTAGCATAATGGATAAAATTTAATTTCTTATCAACTCTTTGCCCTAGAACAGCACCTACAACATAATCACTAGCATCACACATAATTTCAAAGGGTAAATTTCAATCAGGTGGCTGAACAACAGGTGCAGAGACTAATGCTTTCTTAAGTATTTCAAATGCTTCTACACAATCATCATAAAAAACAAATGGCACATCTTTTTGTAATAAATTAGTCAGAGGCCGAGAAATTTTTGAGAAGTACTTAATGAACCTCCTATAAAATCCAGTGTGACCAAGGAAACTTCTTACACCTTTGATGTCCTTGGGACATGGCATCTTTTCAATAGCATCAACCTTGGCTTTATCAACTTCAATTCCTGTTTCAGAAACTTTGTGCCCCAAGACAATACCTTCATTAACCATAAAGTGGCACTTTTCCCAATTCAAGACAAGATTAGTTTCTTCACATCTCTGCAAAACTCGATCAAGATTGCTCAAGCAATCATCAAAAGAGGAACCATAGACGGAAAAATCGTCCATGAAAACCTCACAATTTTTTTCACAAAAATCAGAGAATATAGCCATCATGAATCTTTGAAAGGTAGCAGGTGCATTACATAAACCAAAAGGCATACGTCTATAAGCAAAAGTACCAAAAGGGCATGTAAAAGTAGTCTTTGATTGATCTTTAGCCGACACAGGTATTTGAGAGAAACCAGAATAACCATCGAGAAAGCAATAATGTGTATGTTTGCATAATGTTTCTAGCATTTGATCGATAAAGGGCATGGGGTAATGATCTTTCTTAGTATCTTTATTTAATTTGCGGAAATCAATTACCATCCTATAACCTGTGATAATTCTTTGAGGGATCAATTCATCTTTATCATAAGGAACAACAGTAATACCTCCCTTCTTAGGGACACAATGGACAGGACTTGCCCACTGACTATCAGCAACGGGATAAATTATACCTGCCTCCAGAATCTTGAGTATTTCTTTTCTTACCACTTCTTTCATTTTAGGATTCAAACGTCGTTGAGGATCACGAACTGGTTTGGCACCCGCTTCCAAATTTATTTTATGTTGACATAGAGTGGTACTAATGCCCTTAAGATCATCAAGAGTATATCCAATAGCGGCACGATGCTTCTTCAGAGTTTTCAATAGTCTTTCTTCTTCATGCTCTAAAAGGTTAGCACTAATAATAACAGGATATATTTTCTTTTCATCAAGATAAGCATATTTAAGATTATCAGGCAACGGTTTAAGCTCAAACACGGGATCACCCTTGGGTGGAGGAGGATCCCCTAGGATTTCAACAGGCAAATTGTGTTGCAGAATCGGTTCCTGTTTAAAGAATACTTCATTTATTTCCCTTCTTTCATTCATGAACATATCATTTTCATGGTCTAGCAGATAATGTTCTAAAGGATCACTAGGAGGTACGTCAATAGATGCAAGACCAATAATTTCATCCTTACTAGGCAATTCTTCCTCACGATGTTGTTTACTAAATTTAGAGAAATTAAACTCATGAACCATATCATCCAAGCCAATAGTAACAACATTCTTTTTGAAGTCTATCTTAGCATTAACAGTATTCAAGAAGGGTCTACCAAATATAATGGGACAAAAGCTATCTTGTGGGGAACTGAGAACAATAAAATCAGAGGGATATTTGGTTTTCCCACACAAAACTTCAACATCTCTAACAATTCCCACTGGTGAAATAGTATCTCTATTGGCAAGTTTAATTGTGACATCAATTTCTACTAACTCAGAAGGTGCAATTTCATGCCTGATTTCTTTATATAAATTATAAGGTATAACACTAGCACTAGCACCCATATCACATAAGCCATGATAACAATGATCTCCTATTTTAACAGAAATAACAGGCACGCCTACCACAGGTCTATGTTTATCTTTAGCACAAGGTTTAGCAATTCTAGCAGTTTCACCACAGAATTGAATAACATGCCCATCAATATTATCAGACAAGAGATCTTTAACAATAGCAATATTAGGTTCTACTTTGACTTGCTCAGGAGGTGTATAAGTTCTAATATTGCTTTTACGAACCACAGTTGAAGTTTTGGCATGATCCTTTATTCTAACAGGGAAAGGTGGTTTCTCAACACAAGAAGTGGGAACAATAGGATCATTATAAGTGACAGTCTTTTCTTCAACTTTAATAGGTGCAGCTACTTTTACTTCTATGGGAGGATGATATTTAAACCACTTCTCCTTGGGGAGATCAACATAGGTAGCAAAAGATTCACAGAAAGAAGCTATTATCTCAGAGTAAAGTCCATATTTAGTGCTAAACTTACGGAAAATATCGGTATCCATAAAAGATTTAACACAATCAAACTTAGGTTTCATACCTGACTCCTTACCTTCGTCGAGGTCCTAATCTTCAGAGTTGCGTTTAATTCTATCCAACAAATTCCATTTAAATTCAATAGTCTTCATCATAAAAGAGCCAGCACAAGAAGTATCGAGCATGGTGTGATTGTTATCAGAAAGCCGAGCATAAAAACTTTGAATAATTATTTCTCTTGGGAGCTCATGATTGGGGCATGAATATAACATTGATTTAAGCCTCCCCCAAGCTTGAGCGATGCTTTCTCCTTCGCGGGGCCAAAAATTATATATATAATTGCGATCACGATGAACAACATGCATAGGGTAATACTTTTGATGAAATTCCAATTTCAATCTTTTATAGTTCCATGATCTCGTATCATCACATAGCCTGTACCATGTCAATGCGTCTCCCTTCAAAGATAAAGGGAAGACCTTCTTCTTAGCAACATCATCGGGTATACCTGCAAGCTTAAATAGTCCACAAACTTTATCCACGTAGAGTAGATGTTCATCAGGATGCTTTGTTCCATCTCCTGTAAAAGTGTTAGCTAGCAGTTTTTCCATCATACCTGAAGGAATTTCAAAAGGAGTTTCATTTTCAATAGGTTCAGTAGGTTGAGGAGCAACTCTTTGCTCTAGTGGACGGGGTGAAGATACCCCGAACAAGCCCCTTAGAGAATTACTTTCCATAGTAACAAGTGACAGAAAATTTCAGCACACTATATAAATTTTTCCTTACCAAATTCCACCTACCAAAAGCGCTACACTCCCCGGCAACGGCGCCAGAAAAGTCTTGATGACCCACAAGTATAGGGGATATATCGTAGTCCTTTCGATAAGTAAGATTGTCGAACCCAACGAGGAGCAGAAGGAAATGATAAGCGGTTTTCAGCAAGGTATTCTCTGCAAGTACTGAAATAAGTGGTAACAGATAGTTTTGTGATAAGATAAATTGTAACAAGCAACAAGTAACAATAGTAAATAAAGCGCAGCAAGGTGGCCCAATCCTTTTTGTAGCAAAGGACAAGCCTGAACAAACTCTTATAATAGGAAAAGCGCTCGCGAGGACACATGGGAATATCATCAAGCTAGTTTTCATCATGTTCATATGATTCATGTTCAGTACTTTGATAATTTGATATGTGGGTGGACCGGTGCTTGGGTGATGTTCTTACTTGAACAAGCATCCCACTTATGATTAACCTCTATTGCAAGCATCCGCAACTACAACAAAAGTATTAAGGTAAACCTAACCATAGCATGAAACATATGGATCCAAATCAGCCCCTTACGAAGCAACGCATAAACTAGGGTTTAAGCTTGTGTCACTCTAGCAACCCATCATCTACTTATTACTCCCCAATGCCTTCCTCTAGGCCCAAATAATAGTGAAGTGTTATGTAGTTGACGTTCACATAACACCACTAGAGGCTAGACAACATACATCTCATCAAAATATCGAACGAATACCAAATTCACATGACTACTAATAGCAAGACTTCTCCCTTGTCCTCAGGAACAAACGTAACTACTCACAAAGCATATTCATGTTCATAATCAGAGGTGTAATAATATGCATAAAGGATCTGAACATATGATGTTCCACCAAATAAACCAACTAGCATCAACTACAAGGAGTATTCAACACTACTAGTAACCTACTAGCACCAATCCCGGACTTGGAGACAAGAATTGGATACAAGAGATGAACTAGGGTTTGGAGATGAGATGGTGCTGGTGAAGATGTTGATGCAGATTGCCCTCTCCCGATGAAAGGAGCGTTGGTGATGATTATGACGATGATTTCCCCCTCCCGGAGGGAAGTGTCCCAGACAGAACAGCTCTGCCGGAGCCCTAGATTGGTTCCGCCAAGGTTCCGCCTCGTGGCGGCGGAGTCTCGTCCCGAAAGGTTGCTTAATGTTTTTTTCTCATCGAAAGACTTCATATAGGAGAAGATGGGCGTCGGAGAGCCACCAGGGGGCCCACGAGGTAGGGGGCGCGCCCCAGGGGGGCGCCCTCCACCCTCGTGAGCAGGGTGTGGGCCCCCTGGCCTTCATCTTTGGCGATGATTTGTCTTTATTTATTTTAAGATATTCCGTGGAGTTTCAGGACTTTTGGAGTTGCGCAGAATAGGTCTCCAATATTTGCTCCTTTTCCAGCCCAGAATTCCAGCTGCCGGCATTCTCCCTCTTCATGTAAACCTTGTAAAATAAGAGAGAATAGCCATAAGTATTGTGACATAACGTGAAATAACAGCCCATAATGCGATAAATATCGGTATAAAAGCATGATGCAAAATGGATGTATCAGTAAGCAGTAGTACCACTCTCCCGAGCAGTAGTACTGCCTAAGGCACAACCAGTGCATAAAGGTTGAATTTTTTTCCCAAACTATATAAGGGGTTCTTCTTCCCATTGCCCCCAACGACTTTGGGCAAGCTTTTATCCTCCATTTTTTACGTCCAAAAGCTTTTCATTCTCTCCATTCCTCCCATGAATCTTGCATCTTTTGGAGGAAAGAGAGAGAGAGGAGATCTAGATCTATATTCCACACAATCCATCTCTCCTCTTATAGTGGGTAACCTTGTGGATCTAGATCTTGGAATTCTTTTGTGTTTTCCTTGTTCTTCGTCTCATATTCCTCCATAACCTTTGTTGCTTTCATGGGATTTGTGAGTGAACGGACTTGAGCACTTTGTGTGTTCTTTCCATTGCGTTAGTTGCATCGGTTTAAGTTATCAATGATGATACGTGGAAGTGAAAGTTGAGAAGCTCCTTACTCTTGGGTTTTTCGGCACCATAGAGCTTGTGCCTCTTGGGTGTTTTTTTCAATCAAGGGCATATTTATTAACTCAATATGTAGAATCAAGAGGATACAAAGCATGATGAGAAACACCCAGACTCTGCCTGACTAAGATGCACACAACCAAATACTAACAACATGACAAAAGAAAGAAAACCGACATATCGGCAACAGTAGTCATATAAGATCTACACTATGCCTATGTCGAAGTAAGTGGTCGATCGATCCGAAAATTATGCTGCCATCCATGTATGGTAAAACCTCCTTGGCCTCTTGGGTGCTTGGGCTCCCTAGACGGTTCGCGGTGTCGCGGAGTTAAATAATGTTGGTGTAAAGCTCCGGGTAAGCTTTGGGGTCTGCAATTAAGTTGTGGACATTGCCCCGAGCATTTCGTATGGGTTCGCAGACCGCCCCCAATGTTGCCATTTGTACAAGTTCGGTTACCGCCCACAAGGGTCACCCATTTTTATGGGTTCGGTGACCGCCTCAAGGATCCCTTAATATATTACAGTGGCCCTTGCGGAGCTAAATAACCGCATTTTGCATTGTGCGAGGGCGTGAGGAGAGTACAGTGGCCCTAGTGGTGTTTTGGGGAGCATTTTGCCTCCACACTTCTCTAACTAAGATTGGCATCCGCAAGGGTGTGAACTTCGGGATACATCATTGTCTTCACGTTCCCCAACACGCGGGTTCTCTGTCAAGGAACAAAGGACGAAGTGGGTGATTTTGCGATGTGATGATGATGGCGACCTCTACCCAGTGTCCTCGCCCTCCCACCATGCTCTCACCGCTGTCTCCACCGACACTTGGCACCAACAGCTCAGCCACCCCGCCATGACTCCCTCCTCAGCACCCTTCTCTCATTGTCCACACCGAGCCATGGAGCCCCATCGTCAGTTTGTCATGCCTATCAGTTAGGGAAGCATGTTAGGTTACCGTTCGGGTCCTCGGACCATGTATCTTTCTTTCCTTTTCAGTTGGTTCACTGTGATGTTTGGACCACGTCTGTACTTAGCATCTCTGGTTATTAGTATTATCTTGTGTTGTTGGATGATTACAGTCACTTTGCTTGGACCTTCCCTTTGCGCCAAAAATCAGACGTTCCACCCACACTCAAAAACTTTCCCGCATTAGTACGCTGCCACTTCCACCTAAATATTCTCACCGTGCAGAGTGACAACGGCCGAGACTTTGACAGCCGCGCCTCGCGTCTGTTCTTCTCCTTAGAGGGCATCCAGCTTCGCATGTCTTGCACATACACCTCACCTCAGAATGGGCATGCTGAAAGGATTCTACGTACGCTCAACGACATCACACGTTCCATGCTCACCCATGCCTCCATGTCCTATTACTACTGGGCTGAGGCCCTCGCCACGGCTACGTTCCTGCTCAATAGGCGTCCATGTCGTGCTCGCCAAAACCACACCCCATTCTTCCTCCTACATGGTGTTCACCCAGACTACACAACCATGCGCGTCTTTGGCTGTCTCTGCTACCCCAACCTCACCTCTACCACACCACACAAGCTCGCGCCACGCTCCCATCCTTGTGTATTCCTTGGCTACTCATCTGACCACAAAGGGTACCGACGCCTTAACCGCGACACCGGCCGGGTGATCATCTCATGACATGTCACATTTGACGAGCAACGTTTCCACTTCTCCCCCACAAACACCAAGCCACCGCTTCCAGTTGATGACGAGCCAGTCCGTCCTGTACACCCTGCCATACCCCATCGCCCCCACACTCAAAGCTTGCGGCCCGCCGCGATGCCCCAAACCACCGCCACTGCAGCGAGCACACCCCACTGCCAGGGCACAACCTCGCCCGACACTGCCGCCATGCCAACCAAAACCGTGGCCTCCCCTACACTCGGATTCGCTGCCATGCTAGCTGCACCGAGCCCCTCCCCACCTCCTGCCTCCGCTGCTCCCGTCGCAAACCACGCCACCCTGTCCCATGACTTACCCACCGCTGAGCATCCAGTCATAGCTCCAGCTGCTCGGCCCCCTAACCACATTCCTACCCAGGACATGGCCACCCGAGCTCAACGCGGCATATTCAAACTCAATCCATGCTACGCTGATGCCAACACTGCCATCGTCACCCCCACCATCTCTCCCATTCCCAAAACGGTGCTTACCGCATTATGTGATCCCCATTGGGTAACCACGATGCAAGAGGAATACAGGGCGCTGATGGTGAATTAGACATGGAAGCTTGTGTCGCGGCCACCCGGCGCCAACGTCGTCACCGGGAAGTTGCTCCTCCGCCACAAATTTCGTGTTGATGGAACACTAGAGCGGTACAAGGGGTCGTCAAACCTCCACCATCCGGGTGGTTCTCACCATTGCTGCTGTGCGGGATTGGCCCGTCCACTAGATGGATGTCAACAACGCATTTCTGCAGGGCTTCCTCACCGAGCGCGTCTACTACCAGCAGCCTGCTGGCTTCGTGGACAAACACTCCCCCGACCACGTCTGCCTCCTCGACAAGTCCCTCTATGGATTGCGGCAGGCACCACGGGCGTGGTTCGACCACTTCGCCGACTTTCTTCGCGCAATCGGCTTCCCTGCGGATGATATCACCTTCCTCCTTCTATATGTGGATGACATCGTGATCACTGCGTCCACGCCAGGCCTGCTTCATCGTCTCCAACAACAGCTAGTCTCCGAGTTATCCATGAAGGATCTTGGCCCGCTGCACTACTTCCTCGGCATCCGTGTCACTCGAGGCGTCGACGACTTCTTTCTCTTCCAGAGCAAGTATGCACAGGAGCTTCTGGACCGGGCCAACATGACGACCTGCAAACCTGTCAGCACGCCAGTCGACACGCGCAACAAGCTCGGTGGTGATGCGGGCACACCTGTGTCTGATCCATCGGAGTACCGTAGCTTGGTGGGCACCCTCTAGTACCTCACCATGACATGGCCCGATCTCACCTATGTCGTGCAACAGGCGTGTTTGCATATGCCTGACCCGCGTGATCAGCACTTGGCGCTGGTGAAGAGGATCCTCCGCAAAGTTCGCTTACTCGATCTCGTCGCTTACTCAGACGCCAACTGGGCCGGCTGCCCAGACAAGTGTCGTCCAGCTACACCATGTTCCTTGGGGATGCCCTTGTCTCCTGGTCGTCGATACGCCAGCCCACCGTCTCGCGGTCCAGCGCCGAGGCGGAATACCGCATCATCGCAACACTGTCGCCGAATGCTGTTGACTCCGTCAACTCTTCGGCGAGCTTCACGTCCCTGTGCGTACGGCCACTGCGACAACATATCCTCGGTATACATGGCCGCCAACCCGGTTCACTAGTAGAAAACAGGGCATTTATCCCGGTTCGTAAGGGCCTTTACTCCTGGTTCTTGAACCAGGACTAAAAGGTCGTTACTAATGCCTCCCACCTTTAGTCTCGGTTCTTACACGAACCGGGACAGATGGGCATCCACGTGGCCGCTGCGGGTAGCCCAGGAAAGGGGGCCTTTGGTCCCAGTTGGTGAAATAAACCGGGACCAAAACGCTTCCACGCATCAGCATTTCAGTGGCCTTGGCCCACTTAGGCCGGGCTTTGAGGTAGCCACCTGACCCTGTGCGATGGTGAAACTTCTTCTTCGCAGCATTTTGCTTGTTTGTCGCCGACATCTTCTTACTCTTTTCCGATGTCTTGTGGGCCACAAATGCGGGCCAGTGATCTCTGATCTTCTCATATTTGCCGATGAATTCTGGTGTCTCTTCTTTGTCGACAAACTTTTTCAGCTCTTTCCTCCACCTCCTGAATAGGCCTGCCATCTTCTTAAGAGCAATAGACTTGATTAATTGCTCTATAACTGGCTTCTACGGATCCTCCTCTGGCGGTAGGGTGAAATTTGCCTTCATCTCAGTCCAAAGATCATCTTTCTGCATATCATTGACATAAGACACCTCAGGGTCTTTGTTCTTAGGCTTATACCATTGGTGGATGCTGATCGAGATCCTGTCCGTAACAAGAACCCCGCACTGAGCAGCAAATGCGTTCTTTGTCCGGATGGGTTCAATCGGTTCACCGTCACGCGCGATTGCTGTGATCTCAAACCTTTCATCCGAGCTCAACTTTTTCTTCGGGCCT